>NC_134830.1:19822423-20135901 GCF_004210375.1 Tachypleus tridentatus
GCTGTACTAGCGGGGGGCTAAACATTAAGCAAGGTTCTCCAAAGTTCAGTTGGCAACAATACTCTAGAGCTTTCGTAAAACATATATCTTACACTCGAGAATATTCTACAAGTTGAGGGAATAGGCGGGAAATTCGCAATACAGATTTAATGATATAAGTTACACACATATATTGAATTAAAACAAACATCTATACTAAAATAAATATATGATGGTAAATAAGTTACACGCCACTCTTTAGGAAATTAGAAATTGGCGTTATACAAATTTAAAATAGTATATGTATATACACATTGTTAACAATACATTAAATATAATACATTATCAAAGAATTAAACGTCAATAATCATGAAAGTGTACAACACAATCAATACGAATAACCTTATAATCATAAAATTACGCAGTCCGTGTAAGTGTAAAAACATAAATGTTATCTTTCAGGTAAAGACCCAACACAATCAATAATTAAACAACTGAAGGTTCTTAAAAAGATAGAATAAGTTTCAAATGAGTAACAAGAATATTCTGGTTGTGTTTTCCAAATCTAAGAAACATATTGTTTAATTTTTGAGCAAAAGAAATGCCTTATAATTTGGTAATATGTCTTGTTGGCACCTTCCACGGGGAGTTCATGGGCGACTTTCAATATTTCAGAATAACATGCTTTAGCCCAGCCCTCTGAAGCTGGCAGATCTGGTAGTCACTATTTTCTCATAAGCACGACATTTAAAAAGAGAAAAGCAAAACACTTGGGACTTTTCCAGCTCATCTTTTGAGAGTTCATATTTGAACAGTGAAGAGATCTGTAGATCTTTTTTTGCTCGGAGATCAGTTTACTCCTAACAATAGGACAGTTATTCACAAGATTGCGTGTTTATCGTTTATTTTTGATAACCTGAGCTTCATTTATAGCACATGAGGGAAACGCATCTGGATTCCCCTCAACGACAACATATTAGATGAAATAAATGATCGGCTCGCTAACCATCTTGGATTTAGCAACAACTTTTCCCCCAGTCAAATCGTCTTACAACAATAATGATACACCCTTAACTGGCAGAGTAGATCCCACTTCAACCATAGCTGGGCCTGATGCTAAATAAATGTTATAAAGAGGAACATTAACAAAGGCAGCGTCACTATTCTGAACAATAACAGACTCACTAATGGCAGAACTCGTAAATAAAAGCAATATTCCTTCTAACAACAATGACTGAGTCACTCCAGTGTCACATAACATACCTATAGGATTAGCAATGTTGTTTGTCAAAGACACAGAACCAACAGACACAAAAGGTCTAAATACTTCCCTAACTATATCAGTCTTTTATATTAGCGTCAGCCAAGTGAACAACATTGGGTGATCTAGTGAAACTACATCTATATGTGGACACGAACTCACTAGTTGTTGTCTCCTTTTCATTTTTTTCTTTTTCAAACTCCAACAATCAGGCATAGTACGCCCAGATGTTTTTCAAAAATAAAAGACAGGCTTTAATCGTTTTGATGAAGATGTATTCCATCTGTAATTTTGAACTAGAGAAGTTGGATTTATCAGAAGAATCTCGAAACTTATTGGAGAGAACAGTGTAACGTTCTCTTATTATTATATTATTTTACTACCTTCGCTTGTTTCTGTATAGTGGCCAAATAAACAACATTGGAAAGTGTGATAAAATACATCAATATGTGGACACGAACGCCCTGGGTGTTTCACCTTTTATTTTTTCTTTCTCAACATCAGTAACCGGATATAACATGACCAGGTTTTTCTTACTGGAACATTAGAAAGATTTGATGATTTTAATAAAGTTTCATCCCGACTGTATGAAGATTTCGAAATAGAGAAACTGGATTTGTTAGAAAAACCCTAAACTTTATTGGATTAAATAGATACAGGATTTTGCTGAAATGGTGGAATTTATTTTTATGAATAAAAGTTCGATATGTTAAAGAACAGCTGCTTCCTGCGGTGTTTCAACTTTCTTTTCATCCAAATAAGCTTTGAGGTCGTCAGTTGTACAGCGCTTAAGTTCCTCAGTTAGACAAAATCGTCTTAATTTGTCGCAACTGTTGCCAATATACATAGAATTACACCATCGATCAAAATAAATCTATTTTTCGTGAGCGAATTTCATATACGTCTGAGTATCTTGCTAGCGATAACCTCAAAACTTTTGGCAGTAAGCCTCCAGTACTGACTCGTATGCTTTGAGAATAACAAGCCTCCAGTACTGACTCGTATGCTTTGAGAATAACAAGCCTCCAGTACTGACTCGTATGCTTTGAGAATAACAAGCCTCCAGTACTGACTCATATGCTTTGAGAATAACTGCTTTAACCTTATCATATTGTTTACAATCTCGTGTATAGTGAACAGCCTAATATTCTTGGGCTTACCAGTTAAAATACCCTGTAATAATAATAACCATTTTTCGGTGGGCCATTTCATGGTTGGACAACTTTCTCAAAATGTTGAACATATTTATGAACTCCATTTTCATCAAACTTTGATACATCGAGTGAGTTCAAAGTTTTATTTTTACTTGGTCAAATGTGTCTAAATTCCATTTATATCAGTCGTATTTCTTTCTCAGCTTCGATATGGGCTTGTTGAAGCTGAAACAATAAATACTTTTTTCTCGGTGTGTCGGTTGATAAACGTTAGACGAGGTACTAGAACGTTCAGTTCGCAAAACGTATATTGTTGATTCTTACACTCGAAATTCTTCTACCAATTTAAGTAACAGGCGGGAAAGTCGCAATAGAGATTTAACAATATAAGTTACATACATTTCTAAATATATATTTAATTGAAACAAACGTTGATACTAAAATAAGTATATATAATAGAACATCCGTTACACAAAATATTTTTTTCTGATATGTAGTCGAACGACTCTGCTGTTACTCCTGTTTCTTTGGTCATCCTGCTCATGGAAACAGTGAAATCCCGTGATCTTTTTCAAATATTGTCTGTTATATTGCCAGAAATATTTCCAGCTTTATTTTAATGGCGTTTTGGATCGGAGAGTTGTTTTTAAAACCGTATTTTGCAACATTGTGGGTGAGAGTTTTGCTCTAGGTTAGAGAGAAGTTTCGAAGATCGTTTATGTCTTAAATTCTCTGCTTCCATGAAGAACACCGAAGTTTTCTAGTTTGGTAATGTTACGGTGTCTTTTAGTTTTACATCGTGTAATGTTGTTGTTATATGGCTATCCTTTTTCAAAAGTGGCTGAAACATAATTCTTCAGCCAATCAAATCACACATAACGATATTGCACTGTTCAGTATTCATGAAGCTACTGTGGACTAGATATAATATATGATATTGCACTGTTCAGTATTCAGGAAGCTACTGTGGACTAGATATAATATATGATATTGCACTGTTCAATATTCAGGAAGCTACTGTGGACTAGATATAATATATGATATTGCACTGTTCAGTATTCAGGAAGCTACTGTGGACTAGATATAATATATGATATTGCAAAGTTCAGTATTCAGGAAGCTACTGTGGACTAGATATAATATATGATATTGCAAAGTTCAGTGTTCAGGAAGCTACTGTGGACTAGATATAATATATCATATTGCACTGTTCATTATTCAGGAAGCTACTGTGGACTAGATATAATATATCATATTGCACTGTTCAGTATTCAGGAAGCTACTGTGGACTAGATATAATATATGATATTGCACTGTTCAGTTTTCAGGAAGCTACTGTGGACTAGATATAATATATGATATTGCACTGTTCAGTATTCAGGAATCTACTGTGGACTAGATATAATATATCATATTGCACTGTTTAGTATTTAGGAAGCTACTGTGGACTAGATATAATATATGATATTGCACTGTTCAGTATTCAGGAAGCTACTCTGGACTAGATATAATATATCATATTGCACTGTTCAGTATTCAGGAAACTACTGTTGACTAAATATAATATATGATATTGCACTGTTCAGTATTCGGGAAGCTACTGTGGACTAGATATGATATTGCATTGTTCAGTATTCAGGAAGCTACTGTGGGCTAGATATAATATATCATATTGCACTGTTCAGTATTCAGGAAGCTACTCTGGACTAGATATAATATATCATATTGCACTGTTCAGTATTCAGGAAACTACTGTTGACTAAATATAATATATGATATTGCACTGTTCAGTATTCGGGAAGCTACTGTGGACTAGATATGATATTGCATTGTTCAGTATTCAGGAAGCTACTGTGGGCTAGATATAATATATCATATTGCACTGTTCAGTATTCAGGAAGCTACTCTGGACTAGATATTATATTGCACTGTTCAGTATTCAGGAAGCTACTGTGGGCTAGATATAATATATCATATTGCACTGTTCAGTATTCAGGAAGCTACTGTGGACTAGATATAATATATGATATTGCACTGTTCAGTATTCAGGAAGCTACTGTTGACTAAATATAATATATGATATTGCACTGTTCAGTATTCGGGAAGCTACTGTGGACTAGATATGATATTGCATTGTTCAGTATTCAGGAAGCTACTGTGGGCTAGATATAATATATCATATTGCAAAGTTCAGTGTTCAGGAAGCTACTGTGGACTAGATATAATATATCATATTGCACTGTTCAGTATTCAGGAAGCTACTGTTGACTAGATATAATATATGATATTGCACTGTTCAGTATTCAGGAAGCTACTGTGGACTAGATATAATATATCATATTGCACTGTTCAGTATTCAGGAAGCTACTGTTGACTAGATATAATATATGATATTGCACTGTTCAGTATTCAGGAAGCTACTGTGGGCTAGATATAATATGTGATATTGCACTGTTCAGTATTCAGGAAGCTACTGTGGACTAGATATAATATATCATATTGCACTGTTCAGTATTCAGGAAGCTTCTGTTGACTAGATATAATATATGATATTGCACTGTTCAGTATTCAGGAAGCTACTGTGGGCTAGATATAATATATGATATTGCACTGTTCAGTATTCAGGAAGCTACTGTAGACTAGATATGTGGGTACTAAATACTGGGACTCAACAAATTGCTCGTTGCTACAGTCCATTTGTTCTTTTGTTTAAAGAAAAATGTCAAAGTGATATCACTATTTAGTGTAGTTTATTAGAACTTAACTCTTATTTATGGACGCCTTTTACCTGAAGAAGACATAAAGATTTTGGCGCTGCTATATCGTTTTAAGTATGTAGTGCACGATAGCTTTTCATGGAATTCGTTTGAAGTACAAAGAAAAACAAATTAATTTATCAAATCTAATTTCAAAAAATTATCTAATTTTCAAATCATGTATTCTAATTGAGACACCAGTACTTTCTAGTATGTAAACTTTGCATGTGACACAGAATCAATATTTGATATTTTTAAACTGAGCGGCATCTTCTATATTGAACTAAAATGGCGACTTAAGGTCATACCTGGAGTCCTAATACAGTGGTTGCTAATTTTGACCTACTACTAAAACGAAAACAGCCAATCAGCAGAAATAAATGTTTTATCCAGCTTCGAACCGAATAATGGATTGATTGTCATTGTCAGAACGTACACATAGTTAAAAGTGCGGAAGTTGTTCAGCAACATGGTGGCACGAATATTGAACTTTCCGATCCGTAGTTCAGCACGCTAAATAATTCACGACTTGTCATAACACGAGACATCTATTTCAAACTTAATGAACTGAGGCCGAAATTGACTAAATGTGAATTCAATACATTTCTGTAAGTGACCGTTCCTTTATAAAAAATATTTTAAAATTTACCACACAGCCTATTACTACCAAGTTGCATTATGTTTTGTTACTGTTTATTTTATGAAGAAAAACTGAGAAATGCTTCAAAATAATAAATAGATCTCTTTAAATAAAAATTTATTGTTATTTAACGTTTAAAATGTCACCCTAAGAGTTGTTTACAAATTCAGTTTTGAAACACAATTTTTTAATATTTTTGTTAATTTAGGAATAAGAATGTATCCAGTTAGTTTTAACACGAGCAGTGTTAAGGGAAGGCAGCTAGTCATGGTCACTCACCACCAACACTTGGGCTACTTTTATCAAAAAAATAGTGGGATTGATCGCAACATTATAAAGCCCTCAAGGCTGAAAGGGCAACCATATTTCGTGTGACGAAAATTCCAACCCACAACCCTCAGACTAAGAGTCAAATATCTTAACCGCCTGGCCATGCAGGGCCCACAAAATGTTGTGGAAATTATTCTGTATATCCAAGATAAGTTCGTCAGATCTTTCCCAGTTCAATTATAGAAAGCCCAGCATGACCAGGTGGTTAAGGCATTCGACTCGTAATCCTAGGTTCTCGGGTTCAAATTCCCGTCACACCAAACGTGATATATTGACACTAGGGGAAATACCTGTGTACCTATTGAGCCCTCTAGCTCTAGTTATATAATATTGTAACTGATGTCCTGTTTTTTAAATATCCGTGTAAGAGAACTTCCACATGATACATTTTCATAAGCATTTTACTTTTGATGTACAGAATGATATAAGGTTTCTATATCACTGTTATACCGTGTTTCAAGGAGAAAATAAGTGAAATTATATGTTTTAAAAATGCATTAGATTACTAAATAAAAATCACTTAATAATTGCAAAATATCCGCTGCTCACAGTTTAGACGACACTGAATTAAGGAACTTGACTATTGCTGCAGGAGAGCTAAGAAGGCGTAACATGTTCAGTGGCTTATCACGGACTCAAACCGTGCTATAAATGTTTAACAATGTTGTCTCTCAGAAATTCGAAAACCAAGTTCCTTGCTCATTGATATTTTAGTAACACCTTTTCGGTTTCACAGTAAATAATCTTATTTTCATCAACCAAATTAATTAAGGATTTTTCTCAGAATTATTTGGTTATTTGTGTGTTTGCAGTTGAGCACAAAGCTGAACAATGGGCTATCTGTGCTCTGCCCATCACGAGTATCGAAAGCTGATTTTTAGGAGTGTAAATCCGAAGAGATGCCGCTGCGCCACTAGAGGCATTCTGAAAATTTATTGGACCAACTGATGCATTTCAAACCATTATAAGGTTTAGACGATAACACAAGCTTCTCCTTAGAAAGGTATACTGAGTTAACTACATTGTTTAGTTGGTTATTTTCTTTTTAGTTCTGATAAATGTAAATAGCTTGCTGTGATCATAATTTAGTGTTAACATTTTTTTAAATTTCAAATTCGTTCATGAAACTTCTTGTTTAATGGAATGTAAGTCACGTTTATACTTGTACAGGCTAACAATCACTTTGTTATCAATCACTAACAGGATGCTGCATATCACAGTTGATAAAACAAGAAAAGACAGAGTGCAATCATCTGTTTTGTTCACATCAAACATGTATTTAATAGATGGTCTATCTATAACGTTGTACCTTCCTACTAACCTTCAACATGAAGAATAATCTTCTTGCTGTTGTTGCTTTCCTGTTAACAGGAAACGTATTGGCAGGGGTAAGTCCAATCTTGTTAACGTACGTGACTCTATGCATTGTGTAGTCGAAAACAAACGGTCTCTTATAGTCTTTTTTCCAATCATTTTAAAAGTCAGTCTTAAAATCTGTCATTAATATATTATCAGTGGCTGAAAATCTTCACTAAGAAATTCGTTACGTAAAAATTATAATTACTTCATTTTTATTAAATATTAGATATGCAGATACAAACCTACTAAACTAAGGAACGAAAAACAACGTCACAAAGCATCTCTATCATATTGTTTTTATACCTTAGTTATACTGAGTATTACTTGAAAATTTTGTCAGTAAGAGCATAATTACTGACTTTTCAAATATTGATGTTCAAATAAATTAATACTATACGTCGCTTTCTCATTAGCGAAAGATTTATGTAAATAAACCGACTTAAGTAAGAGTTGCTTTATGTGAAACTAGGTGCTTGTCTATTTGGAAAAAAAATAAGTTCAAAATCTATTAGTTTGAAAAGTACTGAACTGGTAAATAAGTGGACAGTCCCCCTATAGGTTCTAAACTGACAAGTATTGTGTAATATTGCAGCAGTAAATATCTGGATCACCTATAATTAGGTCCTAGCTTACAGTAATGATATAAAGTTAAATATGCATATGGTCTTCAGACGGTCTACACTTGACATGTTACATGTTATATCTGTCCAAGTTTGGGATGTTAGCAGAGGTCAGCCTACCTGGAGTTCATACAATGGATGGTCCTCAAACAAGTCTTAAGCTGACAGATATGTTGCATATTTGGACTATTTGATCGGTCAACATATGTATGACTCTCAAATAGGTCCTAAACTGACTGGTATGATGCAAAGTTAGAACAAATATAAAACAGAATCTATAAAACTTTACTTCTCATCGTTAAGGTTATGTAAGCAAATATTATATTAAAATTAATTTATACGCATATGAAATGTTTACCTCACTTCAGCAATGAAGTTACCAAAACACGGTAATGTCACATTTCAAATGTTTCTCCTTAAAGGAAAACTATGAAAACTATTTTTACACAATCAAGCGGCTTTCACTCCTTCATTACATCTATATACATAGTATATTATGCTGTTTTTAAATACGTGCTAGACAATGTAAGATTCTGAAACATGAGAAACCATCGTCTTTGAGATTAAACTGAGCTTCAGAAACGAAGTATATTTAGAATAAAAAGGTTTTGTTACATGTATTCAGAATGTTATAATAACTGAATACCTTTTCAACTAATTTTACCTTTTCATTCTGTAGGTTGCATCTCAACTGCAGAGTTCAAAGTTACAAGGTGAGAGTTTCAAATCCAATACAATTCTATCTTTACATCTGTTGTTTGTTATCACTGCTGTCCTTAGTTTTCAGTTGAGTGAAAAATCCCGAGCACAAAACTTGAGCAGATTATGTTAACCTTTTGCATATATTTGTACTTTAAATTAATAATCGTTTATGTGTATCTCGACTCTATGACCTTATAGGTCAAGCGAAGAATAAAAATGTTCAAATCAATAAATAGTTTATGCGTGTTTCGATCTTATGACTCGCCGATCAAGCAAAAAGTGAAAAGCTCAAACCAATGGATAATTTGATTAAATGCTAATGTTTTTAGCCAATAACCAATCACCAAGATCGAAATACGTAATAATAACAGTCAGAAGTGCAACAAACAATAAAACAAGTTGTCAGTTAACTTTGGGAATTCATAATTAAAGTGATCCAGCACTACTAATGCATTTTAGAAACTTACATTGCCAGTTGGTCATAATCTGTGCATATTAAAGTGGTAAGACCCGTTTTGTTTTCAAAACTATACGATATGTTTTAGTCGCGGCATATTGGTTCATAGAATGGTTCTGAGTTCTTCAATTATAAACTTCTTGCTCATAGCTCCATCTCTTGACCGGTTTAAAATGTAATTACAGTCGTGTCGAGTGAAGATTACCTGTTGTTTTAAACATAGCGACCTTTATTTGACACATAGATTAAATCACCAGGTTGATTGATTATTCGTAGTTACAGGCATAGTAATCCGTAATGTAGAATTACAGACCAGAAGGAAGACAACTGAAACAACTACACGTGATCGAACAGCGGACTTGACTGCCACTTTGTTAATACGCGCACAGCTAAAAATGCAAAGCGTAATTAATAGCGCTGCACGTCCTATTTTCTTTTGTTCTAAGGAAACTATGTTTTTAATTGCCGATATTATTTAATACACATACGTATGCAGTTCAAACAAAGGTATTTGAAAGAAGTTCTAATTTCGTGGGTGGGTGTGGGTGTTTTTCTTATAGCAAAGCCACAAAGGGCTATCTGCTCAGCCCACCGAGGGGAATCGAACCCCTTATTTTAGCGTTGTAAATCCGGAGACATGCCGCTGTACTAGCGGGGGGCACTAATTTCGTGCTCGCATTCTTAAACGATAATTTTAACAGTGTTAATAATATATAACCTCATATGTTGAAGTCCTACTATCTAACTATGTGTATTTTCTTATAGCAAAATCACTTCAGGCAATATGCTTGTTCTACCGAGGGGATTCGAGACCCTGATTTTAGGGTTGTAACTCGGAAGACTCACCGGGGGACTGCTATCTAACTGCCACTAGTTTGAATATTCACGACATTCAGCAAGTCGCTAGAAAAATATTATTTTTTATAAAATTCTACTAATGTTTCAACTGGGATGATGGTTTGCAGAGGGAAAGTGTTTAAAACCATTTCTTTCGCACAAAATATAGTTATGTATTATTAAAAGACTTAGAGGTGTCCTAAAGGTTAGTGTATCAGATTGGGGGATCCAAGATCCCTGGGTCCGAGACGTGGCGCTGTCAAACATGCTTCGCAATTTCCACTAAGGGTACATTATAAGAATAGCAGTTAATTCCACTATTTCGAAAGGGATAACCACTTCAGGCGATAGATGTTATCAGCAAGTTGCTTTCCTTATGATCAGTTTGGTTTGGTTTGTTTGGAAGTTCTCGCAAAGCTACACGAGGGCCATCTGCGCTAGTTTTCCCTAATTTTGCAATATAAGACTAGAAGATAGGCAGTTAGTCATCACCACCTACCGCCAACTCTTGGGATACTCTAATGCCAACGAATAGTGGGATTGATCGTAACTTTATAACACCCCCACGACTGAAAGGGCGAGCATGTTTGGTATGACGAGGATTCGAATCCACGACCCTCAGATAACGAGTCGTTAAAGACAAACATAGGGGTCACTGACCTGGCCGTTTATCTCACTGTGAACACAAAACTCATCAGCAATGGACATGACGGACATAGCACAGTTGACATACCACACATTAATCTCTGTTTTCATTTAAAATGAACAAATAAATTATAATTAAAATATTTTGTGATTGATTCTAAATAATGATGAACAGCTGATGCTTTCAATCTTACCACATAATAGATCAATTCCGAACTTTGTAGCTATGCACGACTGTTTTTCTTTATCATTATTGAATAGTTTAGATTTTATCAATGTATAATGGATTTTCATAATGTTTCAGCCATGAATTTCAGAACAGATACAATTACAGGGTAATTTTTTTTCCACTATGTATTAGCGTACGTTTTACTATCTAATTACATGCATATTAATATACGTTAATAAATGTCAGTATATTTTGGATGAAAAAATATTAAAGTATTCATTTTCAAAGTATATTTAACTGTTAAAAATATTTGTGTGATAAGCTCACTATTTAGTATTTTACATATGCAAGTAACATGCCAAGACAACTTTGCAAACTGACTTATCCTTTTATACGTATATCTTAATCGAAAAATTACTTTATTTCTGACAGAGCACGTGGACGATGTTTTGACTGACACATCTTTAAGTGTTGGTGATTGGTTGGACTTGGCTAAAGATGTAACCGAGTTTCTGGGCAAGTTTGATGAGGCAAGCGTTATCATTGATGCAATTCTAGACAGCAACATTCTTGGTGTTATAGGTAATTTGGGTCCTCTTTTTTCGGTCGCTGGAGCAATTGTTGGGCTTATTTTTGGTGGCCAGGAAAGTGCAGAGATGAAGTTCATGAAGGAACAATTCGGGAAAGTTCACAATAAACTGGAAATCATTTCTGATCAAATCAGGGACTTAGAGTATATAATAGATCAATCAACAGTTGACATGCAGTTCTTCAGTTCAGAAGAAAATATCAAACACCAGATTCGGTATTTAAACGAATACATGAGACACGGTGTTGAAGGCGAAAGCAAAGAGCGGGATGATTTCATCCGTAGGTTCCAACAGGCTGGGGAAGACAGAAACATCTATACTCTATACAATGGAATCATAGGAAGAGGTTCGATTTTCACGCGTCCTATTCTTAAAACGGTAAGAGATAAGACGGAATGTTACAATAAACAAGTGAAAGCGATGGGCGGTCGCTTGGTGGAGCTACTGACTGCTGGAGTCATGAGTTACATATCTTACACAAAGATATCTGGCGGGAAAACGGAACCGATTCAAAATGATTGGGAAGAAAAACTGAAACATGTAAATGAAGTCATCAATGAACACTTAGAATATTGTAAAAGCAACTACAGAACGTTCGCTGCCAAGGATATGGAGAAGGTCATGAGAGAAAAGGAAGCCGGTTCAAATAGAGATGTTGTTGTCGCTTTACTCGATTTGCTTGGCGATAAGTTCGACTGGTTATATTGGATGATAGTCGTGTATGATCCTGTTTCTGGCTTTGAAAACCACGTTGTTGGAGGTAGTTCATATGTTCACCAATTCAGAATTGCAAATAAAAACGCAATCGCTATGAACAGACCTAGAGATTCGGTCGGGTCTCTTGACCACTCCCATATAAGAAGCTTGATGAAGTTACCTAACAGGCCACAAAGAAATGCTCATAATATTTATGATATGCTTCGTAATTTCGGTGTACCTGGAGAAATTCACGTCGTGAGACGTGGTAATGGCATATGGGCCATATGGAATGCTCCAGCCAATCGTGTTTATTTTTCTGCTGTTGAATACGGTGACGTATCAGTCAGTGTTCTTGTTTGATTATAATATTACTGCATTATTTTTCTGCTTAGAGATATTAAAGCACATATTACTTTTGATTTTTCAGTCGTTTATTGTTGTTATTACTGTTATAATTAAATATTTAATAATGCAACATAGAAATCACTGTTATTTTTCAACACTAGACTTCCATTACGTTGTAATAGTTACGAACCTGTTTATTAATCAAATGTTTACCTACTGCACAGTGACTTCAATTAAACAATGATTACAGACGAGTCAGTGACAATTGATTTATATACAGATACGTTGGATTATTACTATATTTTGTTAATTATAAAGGAAAGAAACACGGTAGGCAATGTAAGTTTAAGTTAAATAAAATATTCTATCAATGTGTGTTTTACTTTTATGCCATCTTTAATCCAAGAGTTTTCAGTTCCAGGTTCAGAACTGCGTATTTTTCTATGTATTTTTAGAATACTTATAAATATAGCATTTAGCTACGCTTTTCACATATCCTAAAAAATGAAATTGCTACCGAACTTAAATTTCTTCGTGCGGTAAGTCTTAGGTCTTATAACGCTAAAAATCAGGTTCCTGTACCTACAGTGGGCAGAGCACAGATAATCAATTGTATATTTATGTGCTTAACACTAAACAAATAAATAAAAATTACATATAAAACACTTTAAGGAGAAATTACAATTTACAGGTTTCTTCTCAAAAAGTTAAATTTACACTCTCATAAGCCTAAAATGAAAAACAAATCGTATATTAAAAGTTCTTTTAAGTTTACTTTATAATCAGTTTTTAGACTTTTCCTTTCTCTGTGAGTTTACTAGATACGATTATAAAATAATAACTGTTATACTTCAAGAGACGTTTTAAAAAAATTTAATAATAACAACAAAAATGGTTAAATCTAAGTTTACCCAACTATCAGTTATGTACGCATTCCACAAGTTCTGTTAGGAGATTTGGTGATTCATCACTTCAGGTTTGACTGTTGTTTTCCAACTTGAACTTTGTTACAGTGCTATTTGTTTGTGTGTGTGTTTTCTCAGTAGTTCTCTTCAGTTGTTGATCCTGGCGTGGTCAAGTAATTTACATACTGGAATATAGAACGGATAATCCAAGGTTCCAGTAATAATTTAACTAAAAACTGTACATTTTCAACTGTAGATATATTACAAAATCAGAAGCCAACTCAACTGTTCGGTTAAGAGAAGTCCACGATGAATGGTTGCTTGCTTTTTGGTCAGCAGTCCCAAAATTTCTAATATAGTGTTCGAAATTATAATTTATTCTATTTTCAAAGTTAAACGTACATTTTGAGAATAATGTATTGAAGTGGATCATGTAATATTTAAATTTTTTAAAATATTTTTATAAGCATTTAGTTACAGTTTGTCATTGGCAGCGATTTAAGCAAATTACTTCACGAGCGAGAAATGTAACTTATAGTAGTATATAGTTTATTTGTTTTGGAATTTCGCACAAAGCTGAGTAGCTAGTTTCTGTGCTAGCCGTCCCTAATTTAGCAGTGTAAGACTAGAGGGAAGGCAGCTAGTCATCACCACCCACCGCCAACTCTTGGGCTACTCTTTTACCAACGAAAAGTTGGATTGACCGTCACATTATAACGCTCCCACGGCTGGGAAGGCGAGCATGTTTGGCGCGACTCGGGCGCGAACCCGCGACCCTCAGATTACGAAGCGCACGCCTTAACGCGCTAGGCCATGCCAGGCCCTTTAAATATATGTTGATAATTACTTTCGAATAATCACGGAGTGCCTTCAAACCGCAGCAAATGAAGCATGTGTGTGTGTTTTTCTTATAGCAAAGCCACAAAGGGCTATCTGCTCAGCCCACCGAAGGGAATCGAACCCCTGCTTTTAGCGTTGTAAATCCGGAGACATACCGCTGTACAAGCGGAGGACCGTAGTATATAGAACTAAGTAAAAATAAAGCCTTTCCAGAAGAAGATTGGGGTACTCCAGATCAGGTAAACTAACTATTCTTGAGATGCTATTAAAACACGTATGGTTTCGTGTTACATATTAAGTTACTAGTTGGAGTAATCATACTCTGGACGACAGTTATGCAAATTCATGATTAATTAAATGTTACTTTAGCATGAAAAGTTGCTTCCCTTATATGTTATTGTAAAAAAATCGCCCATAAAAACTGAAAAGCACAAAATATGGAACTGAGAATTTGTTTGTACCCCCACATGGATTTGATGAGCTTTTATAACAATTTTGATGAAGCTCCATCCACATTCTGAGAATTAGTTACATTGATATGTAACAGACAGTAATATTATGGTTATATAGATTAAATAAATATTGTTTATGTACGGAGTTTCAACATATTTTTCCAACCCACTGCTGACTGAGTTATAAACACAAGGGATTATAACAATAAAAATCGGCTTTCGTTACCCACAATGCACTCTGATTGTTTGTAACTCTGAAGTCAAAATCATTCTTTGCTGCATTTCTCTCATTGGCATGAAAAACATAGAAAGTATAATTAGTTTAAAATATAATCTTTAACTTACGAACGTATACCGTTACAGTGAAATAAACACACACAGGCATAAACAATAATTTGAAGCAGTATATTTGTAAAGTGCAAAACAATTATATTAAAAAACACATTTTTTTTGTTTGCTAGCCCATCAAAAATGATGGGGCTGCTACTACTTCATCCCATAATAACCATATCCTCACATTTCATAGCTTTTTGTTTGTTTTTATTTTAATTTCGCACAAAGCTACACGAGGGCTATCTGCGCTAACCGTCCCTAATTTAGCAGTGTAAGACTAGAGGGAAGGCAGCTAGACATCACCGCCAACCGCCAATTCTTGGGCTTCTCTTTTACTAATGAATAGTGGGATTGACCGTCACATTATAACGCCACCACGGCTAATAGGACGAGCATGTTTGGTGCGACAGGGATTCGAACCCGCAACCCTCAGATTACGAATCGAACGCCTTAATCCATCTGGCCATGCCGGGTAATTTCATAGCTAAATGAAATAAATAAACTTTTCGAAATCAAGCTTGACCAACAAACAGGCATAAAAGATCATTCGAGGCCGTCAAACGTTGATAATTTTTTTCATGACCAAATCAAAATTAAGATCATTCATGAAATGAATTCGTGAATATTCATAGAATACTTATAAAAATAAGTTAGGTTAGCAACTTCTAATACATAGAACAGTCATTGCGCAAATTTTGGTAACACTACGTTACAAAACTGGATTTTATCTGATATTGTTGTTAGTCGATGTACTAAAAGTATAAAATAAAATGTATAGATAAACAACTGGTAAAATATTTATTGTATTCCTCAGTATTTTTTTTATTTAAAACCTTGATGATATAATCAGAAAATAGCCTAATTCAGAGACGATTTAAGTTTACTATTGAATCGATACTTTTACTTTCGTGATAAATTGCATGCACTTGTATTTAGGAGAGAAAACTTCGTCTTTACTTTAGGCTTATTATGTCAACACTCACTACACTTATAAGGTTTCACGGCCCTCTTGTATCCTCGTAACAACAGACGTAAAAAGTAAACATCAATCGACCTATTCTATCTAGATAAATGCATTATGACTTTTATGAATCCATCTATTTAGAAAAATAAAGACAACTCAAGCTCAACTTGACGTGATACATGCTGTCTTTTATATGAATTATATTATTCCTGCTTTTTAGTAACTATTCTGTTTATTTGTTTGTTTTGAATTAAGCACAAAACTACACAATGGACAACTTGTGCGCTGCTCACCACGGGTATCAAAAGCCGATTTTTAGCAGTGTGAAACTGCAGACACACCACTGTGCCACTAGGGGGCTTCTCAGTAACTATCGAATTGAATGAGAATGGGAAACTTCAACTCACTTGTTCGTTTAATTTCTTTTAGAAATGTTACGTTTTTAGGAAACACATTCAAGACAAATTATACGATTAAATGTGACTTATTTTACAGCCTTTTCATTTCTTCAAGTTCACTGAGCTTTTCTCTTAGGTCTTTTAACATCAAATTAGGTTTTGAAAACGGGATTTCATATGATATTACCTGTACGTGGACGCAAACGTTTAAAATCCTAGAGAGATTTATAGCACAGATTAGTCTACGAGTCAATACTCTTAAAAATTGAATTTTACTAGGTCTTTTCGTCAACAAGCGAAAATAAAATAAAATACAGAACGAAACACTCACAGCTTCTATGATATTACATTACTGTTGGTTATTAGAGGAAAGAAGTACTAGAACATATGTAATATATTTCTGTATGAGAAAAGAAATGTTTCTTCATTGAATCGGTTTTATTCTTATAAGGATTTCTTAAACCCAACCTTCCTTTTATATATGTAAATATACATAATCTAAGAAACCTGGAGTATTACCTTTAATGAATCTGGAGTCAATGAAGTAACTGTTTGACGTAAAACGCGAAGTTACACATTTAACTAATTTGTGCTTTGCCTACCATGAGTATAAAAACTCGATATTTAGTAATATAAACTCGTAGTCTTAACACCTAAGTCCTTTTAGCCGGGGGAGGCGTTATAGAGTTACGGCCAATCCCACTATTCGTTGGTAAAAGAGTAGCCCAAGAGTTGGCTGTGAGTGGTGATAACTAGCTGCCTTCTCCCTATTTTTACACTACTAAATTAGGGACGGCTAGCGCAGATAGCCCTCGAGTAGCTTTGTGCGAAATTCAAAAACAAACAAACAAACAAATTCAACAAACAAAATCAAACCATTATTGTTTATCCTCAGGAATGTTAAGGATGCTAATGTTTGAAGTACTTCTGTACAATAGGGATTGTTTTAACAAGAATCAAAATGAATGATAACGCGAAACCCAATTGAAGTAAAAATGTATCTCAGAACGGCTGGTATGGGTATTAACACTTTTACTAATAAAGCAAAGAACCTTCTTAGGTCATCTTCAGGTTGCAGCGCCCCCTATAATCCAGTACTCGTT
This sequence comes from Tachypleus tridentatus, assembly GCF_004210375.1. Taxonomy (NCBI): domain Eukaryota; kingdom Metazoa; phylum Arthropoda; class Merostomata; order Xiphosura; family Limulidae; genus Tachypleus; species Tachypleus tridentatus. Next base: position 19,839,962 of record NC_134830.1, read on the forward strand.
TACACTCTCGTCTCTGAGACATGTGTCCGGCAAGGTTCGGTTGCAAACTCTCGCTTTATTAACCTCAAAATGACCTAAGAAAGTCGAAACATTGTTCTCTGATTTATTAATAAAAGTGTTAATACCTAGACCAGCCGTCCCGAGATATATTTTTACTTTAAGTGGGTTCAAGTACAAGAATCGGGATTATTTATCTATTCATCGTAGTGTTTCATCATATAGACTGATATTGCGGGTTGTATTCATTCTGAAAAGTGTTGATTACTCATAAATCAGTTTTAACATTTTTTGATTCCACACGGTGACCAAAATGCAGATAGCCAGTTGTATAGTTTTGAGATAAAAACAAACCAAATACATTTAATATTTGCCTCCCACGATGGCTCAGCATTAAGTTCGAAGGCTTATAATGCTAAAGGTCTGAGTTTCAATACAACTGGTGGACAACGAACAGATACTCCACTGTGTAGCTTTGGACTTAACACTAAACAAAGTATAACTTAATCAAATTCGTCTGTGCACAATACCCATTATTGTTCTGCAAAAAATTGTAAAATAAATGCGCTGAGAAAAAATAACTTGTAAAGTGTGTATCGTAACACGATAACAACGTATTTTTTTATTTAATAATAATGAAACTTCTTACTTTTCAGAGTTAAAAGGGTTATATGCACTGTGCTCACTGCAAAGACCAGAGCCTGAATTCGGTTTCGTATACCTCTAAACTTACTGCAGGGTTTTCATTGGGGAAAAATTAACACAAAAGTTTAAATATACGCTCCATCATTCAAAACAAAAAAAACCAATCATATAAAGTCCAGTTTATTTAGCATTTTACTTGAAATTGAATTTTTATACTATTGTTGTTTTAGTCAAAAATATTGTAAATTACCTACAGCTTAAATATTAATAACTAATTGTGATCCTGTCTCTAAAATATTCTTAATAAGCATTAAAAAAAAAGAAGAGAAAACTAACAAATACAAATAATAACCTCAGTACTCCCGATTACTTTAACGAGTTGCTTACTGGTTTAACAGTAAGTACTGAGACTTAAAGTGGTAAGGTCTGAGGTTTGATTCCTCGCAGTGGTCAAAGCGCAGATAACCTATTGTGAGATTTGCTCTAAAAATATAACTTTAATGAAGGTAGGTGCAGTTAGTCATTTATATGTCGTTGTTGTTTTTCTTGCAACCTACCAATAATTGTACTATTTTATTTTGCAATATATTCATAGTAGTTGATACATATTTTTTTATATTAATAGCTATTATTGTAATAAGTGCTGCGTTTACTTGAACTTAACTAAGAGTTATACAACTAAACGAATAGTTACAAACGCCTTTACCCTAGTAAAATCGGTGAGATTCGTACTCCATCGACTTTTGAAATACATTTTTAAGGCTTTCAGTGGCACAGCGGCGTGTCCGCATACTCACAACGTCAAAAACTTTCACACAAACAAAAATATATATTTTTAATTTGTTTAATAAAACCTTGCTTTCAGGTGCATTGTTAGTTGGATGGTCTCCTAAACCACATGAGTCTCTCTCACACACACACCGATAGCAGCAATATTGAAACTGACCCCAACACTAAAATCCACTAAACAGGGGGTTCCATTCCTTGTTTTAGATGGTAGACAGATACTGGGGAGAAAGTTATCTCTAAACGTGGCCACTCGTTACGCAATTTCGCTTTTAGGTCATCCACAAAAAATTAATAAATAAAAAATGACATATTTCTTATCTAAAAAAATTCTTCAAAATGCACTGTATTTGAACAATATTCACAAAAACAACTAGACTGACGCTAATGATGAGAAAACAAATGCTATCAACAAGAGCTCATATTGTAAAGAATCGTCTCTAACAAAATGAGTTCTGAGTGGAGGAGAAACTATCGTTAACATTTTCTGGCTAATTATGCGATGAACTTCATTAAAAGAAGTAACATAAATGCTTGTTTGTGTTTTAATTTTGCTCAAAATTACACGGGAGCTATCCGTGCTAGCCGTCCCTAATTTAGCGGTGTAAGACTAGAGGGAAGCCAACTAGTCATCACCCATCCCTAACTCTTGAGCTACTCCTTTACCAACGCATAGTGGGATTAACTGTTACGTTATAAGACTATAACGTTATAAGACGTTACAGCTCAAATGGCGAGAATATCCGGCAAGACGGAGATTTTAAACCCACAACCTTCAAATTGCGAGTCGAGCATGTAATATCATCTTGTTATGCTGGGCCAAAATAAAAGCTTCATGACACTAATTAAATTAATCTAAGTATTGTAAACTGTCAACAGACAGAAGCAAAACGTTTCGGAATGACTCATGTGAATGTAAGTTCACTTGGAGATAAAGAAAGCCACTAAAAAGGTAAAAGATAAATAGAGAATAACATGCACGGCATAAAACAAAATAAACAAATATTCTGTGCAATATAAATCATGTTAAAGATAGGTGAATACTTATATGTTAAGTATGAAAACATTTTACATAGCCGAAGTAAATATTAGAACTACCAGAAACTTGAAATGCTGTTTATAGCATTGAAAGTCTGCGGATATAATGCTGTGCTACTGGGTGGGGATGGGGGAAGTTATATACATACTAAACCTTTATTCTGTTGAAGAAGAATAACCAACTATTCAAAAAAGTTCAAAATTGGTTATTTTTAAATTCATTGCACCTTTTGTGTGTGATCCTGTGTGCTGTCTCGTTTATCAGAATTTATACATATATATATATATATATGACTGTAATTATATATTTACGTTGTTTGGAAAAAAAAAACATTCTTATACAAGTGCACAGTGTAAGAAAGATGGATAAATCCAATCTTATACAAAGTTTACTTAAATTAAGATGGCTGTTAATATATTTCTAATTTACACACTAGAGGGTGTTAGAATATTAAGTTGGAAAGATGGCGGATAACGTGAATCTGGAAGCAGTGAATAAAGGCTTACGATCAGTTAAAGTGCTTAGAAGTACAGTTGGAGAACTGTTTAGAACTTTAGCAGATGGACTAAAAGCATCTCACGTAGATGAAGGGAAAGATATGCAGTATCTTACAGAACTACAAAGTATTCTTTCCAATATAAATACTCGTTTAAGGTAAGTTTTGATATACCGACTACACAAGTTTGTAGTTATATTCTTTTTCAGTTTTCATTAGGTACGATTATCTCACATCTTACTCTCCTATTACTATTAGTATCTCTATCAGCTGTAATTTAAACTTTGAAGCCTGTAGATCTTGGTAACTGATGGTGTTAATATTGTAACAGTTGGAGTTAGACTAAAGCTCTATCTTATGGTCTAAAGAAACGTGAAATTTGACAGTTTCATTTATCCTGTATTCAAAAACTTTAGCCTCTAACAACACCATGTAAGGTATTGTTTAATGCATTAAAATCTATGAGCTAGTACTTTAAATTGAAGTAACAGAATAAACCAGCGGTTTTATTCGAAAATAGTATGTACTTTTAAGGAAGCTAGTAAGGAAGATGCACAATTTTTATGGAGAGTTTGTAGGTTAGAGAAGTTGGAAGCTAACCTAATGAAAGGCAGTAGATAAAGAAAGTGTAAACTGTTGAAAATTGCATCACAGTTTCAGGAAGAGCTAAAGTTTTTATGTGCAAGGAAAACATCAGCTAACAATGACTTTCAAGAAGTTAGAAAGATTACTGTTATAGTAAAAAGTTGTAAACTTAGTTATAATGACCCTATTCTGTTCAGTAACAAATTTCAGCTCTTGGATTCTGCAGATGAGGAACTGTCTGGGGTGAAGAAAAATAAAGGGGTCTAGAAGGATGTGCATGATAAGGAGTTTATAGTTATAAGTAATTCCTTGACAAGATGTGGATAGGATCGTCTGTAGGGTAAACAAGAGGAAAATAACCAAATTATACTATCCAGGGCCACAGGTGGAGAATATAACTAACAGAACAGGAGATATAATAAGGAGGGTTAGCAGCGATATAGTTATGACTTCGACTAATGTTCTACCTTATGGTCTGAAGAAACTTGAAATTTAGAATTTGACAATTTCTTTTGTCCTTATTCAAAAACTATGGCCTGTAACACCATGTAAGGTATGGTGTAATGTACTAAATACATGAGTTAGTACTAGGGATCGATAAAGGCATTTAAAGAAAACTGTTGTAACTTAATTTTGTCAACTGATACTTCCCAGAATTACTTGAGGGGGTGAAGTTATAAGTAGGTCACTAAAGCTAAATGCTAGGCTTTGGTTAGCGAGTATGAGCAGATTGAACTTGTGGAATCAGTTTTGTGGGAAAAGAGAGCTTTTTGAAATGGATGGTTTATATTTTAATAGTGTAGGGAATGGCTTGTTTGCTAAGGCTATTAACTTGGGTCTAAAGGAAGTTTTAAACTAAGAATAGACAGTTACAAGATTTAGGAAAAAATATATGTATAAAGAAAAAGAGACTAAGAAATAAAATAGATGACTTTAGAGCACTGGTAGGATTAGAGAATTTTGATATAATGGGAATAGTTGAAATAACTTTAAAAGTAGATTTTGATGATGGAAGTTTCTTTGAAACACATGGTTACAGGCTGTTTAATGGGGATAGGTTATTAAAGAGGGGGTAAGGATTACCTTTGTATATAACATGAGTTATATTCTGTTTATATTGAGGATATCAATAACAAGGAGATATAATCCAATTGGGTTTCTATTAATGGATATAAAGGTAAAATACTTTTGATGGGAATTTGTTACAGACAAATGATACTGGTGAGATTAGTGAGCAACTTTACAATGATATTAAGATTTCAACTGCTAATGAAGTTATTGTTATCAGTGATTTTAAATTCAGCCTTATAGATTGGAAAATGCTAGAGTCAAACCACGAGAGAGAAAGGATTTTGGAAACTGTTCAGGGTGGCTCTCTTTTTCAAATCAATTAAAACCCACTAGAAGCAATGCTGATTTAGTTTTAACTTAAAATATAGAAATGAATAAGAGGTGGAAATTGGAGAACATCTGGGTGCAAATGATCATTTTTCTATTAGGTTTTATGTTTTTCTGCATATGAAGACAAGGAATAATGTATTTAGGTTACAAATTTCAAAAAAGCAAATTTTGAAAGGATGCAACAAGAATATCTGTTGTAAGTTGGGTAGCAGAGATATTTTGAGCCACTGATCAGAAGTGGAAAAAAGTTTTAAAGATAAACTTTTAAATATTCAAGGTAAACATTACTTACAGGAAGAAAAGGGTAGTTGTAAGTAAAAAAAAAACAGGTTGGCTTACAAAGAGTTTAAGAGATAAAATTAAATTATCATTAATATAAGAAATTTAAATTAACTGGTATGACAGGAGATTCAGATAATTATAGAAGGTCAAGAAAGTTGATGAAAGGAAGTTAAGACATCAAAAAGGATATAAGAAAAAAGGTTGGCTGAAAGTGTAAGGACTCGTTAAATACATTAAGAGTAAACATTATGTTTGAATGGGGTTAGGACCCTTGAGGTAGGGTAAATATGATTTCAGGTTGTTTCTATAGAAATATTGAATAACAGTTTAAATGGGTTATTTCATTGTATAGGTTACTGGTTAGTCCACATTTGGAATATTGTGTTCAGTCTTGGGCTTCTTACTTTAAAAAAGACATTGAATTCTTAGAAAGGGTTCAGAGAAGGATAAAATAAATTATACTTAGCTTTAAGTGATTTTATTCCGAGTTAAAGACTTATGAAAGGTCATTTTTCAGCTTCTTGTTTAAGAAACAAGACAGCTGTATGTTTATTTATGAAGATAAAGCTGTATTATTCAGGAATGTATTTTTTAACTTGCAATGGTTAATGATTAGAATATTGTATTTTCTGTGCAATTGAGCTAGATGATTAATTTGATAATCCAATATAACTGATTTGTATCACAAAATTATTGATCAATGAAAATTATGATTAAATCCATTTATTTTATGAAATTAATTGAATAATCAAAATTAGCAAATTTTATTACTATTTTGAACATTTCATCTATTCATGCTATTGATGTATTATCATTATGATTTTTCATTACAATTTTTGTAATAAATTCAGGTTTATTTACCTTGGAGCTTGCATGGCTCAGTAATCAAGGTAGTTGCATCATGATTTGAGGCTTACAGTTTTGTTTGCCATAGTTACCTTTTCATCATTACATTTCTTTGTTGTGAGTTGTGAAAGAGCTGCTACTTGCCATCTTCCATGATTTTGAAATACTAATTGGAGGGAACACAATCAGTAGGAAGTAACCAGTACCAACTCTGGCTAATCTTTTTACCAACAAAGGGGAGATTTGGCTAGGACATTATGAGTATCTTTACAGTCAGAAGGAAACAACCATTACCAACTCTGGCTAATCTTTTTACCAACAAAAGTGGAGATTTGGCTAGGATATTATGAGTATCTTTACAATCAGTAGGAAACAACCATTACCAACTCTGGCTAATCTTTTTACCAACAAAGGTGGAGATTTGGCTAGGATATTATGAGTATCTTTACAATCAGTAGGAAACAACCATTACCAACTCTGGCTAATCTTTTAACCAACGAAGGGGGAGATTTGGCTAGGACATTATGAGTATCTTTACAGTCAGTAGGAAACAACCATTACCAACTCTGGCTAATCTTTTTACCAACAAAGGTGGAGATTTGGCTAGGATATTATGAGTATCTTTACAGTCAGTAGGAAGTAACCATTGCCAACTCTTTGCCTAATTTTTTTACCAACAAAGGGTGAGATTTGGCTAGGATATTATGAGTATCTTTAGAGTCAGTAGGAAGTAACCATTGCCAACTCTTTGCCTAATTTTTTTACCAACAAAGGGTGAGATTTGGCTAGGATATTATGAGTATCTTTACAGTCAGTAGGAAGTAACCATTGCCAACTCTTTGCCTAATTTTTTTACCAACAAAGGGTGAGATTTGGCTACGATATTATGAGTATCTTTAGAGTCAGTAGGAAGTAACCATTACCAACTCTGGCTAATCTTTTTACCAACAAAGGTGGAGATTTGGCTAGGACATTATGAGTATCTTTACAGTCAGTAGGAAACAACCATTACCAACTCTGGCTAATCTTTTTACCAACAAAGGGTGAGATTTGGCTAGGATATTATGAGTATCTTTACAGTCAGTAGGAAGTAACCATTGCCAACTCTTTGCCTAATTTTTTTACCAACAAAGGGTGAGATTTGGCTAGGATATTATGAGTATCTTTACAGTCAGTAGGAAGTAACCATTGCCAACTCTTTGCCTAATTTTTTACCAACAAAGGGTGAGATTTGGCTAGGATATTATGAGTATCTTTAGAGTCAGTAGGAAGTAACCATTGCCAACTCTTTGCCTAATTTTTTTACCAACAAAGGGTGAGATTTGGCTAGGATATTATGAGTATCTTTAGAGTCAGTAGGAAGTAACCATTGCCAACTCTTTGCCTAATTTTTTTACCAACAAAGGGTGAGATTTGGCTAGGATATTATGAGTATCTTTACAGTCAGTAGGAAGTAACCATTGCCAACTCTTTGCCTAATTTTTTTACCAACAAAGGGTGAGATTTGGCTACGATATTATGAGTATCTTTAGAGTCAGTAGGAAGTAACCATTACCAACTCTGGCTAATCTTTTTACCAACAAAGGTGGAGATTTGGCTAGGACATTATGAGTATCTTTACAGTCAGTAGGAAACAACCATTACCAACTCTGGCTAATCTTTTTACCAACAAAGGGTGAGATTTGGCTAGGATATTATGAGTATCTTTACAGTCAGTAGGAAGTAACCATTGCCAACTCTTTGCCTAATTTTTTTACCAACAAAGGGTGAGATTTGGCTAGGATATTATGAGTATCTTTAGAGTCAGTAGGAAGTAACCATTACCAACTCTGGCTAATCTTTTTACCAACAAAGGTGGAGATTTGGCTAGGATATTATGAGTATCTTTAGAGTCAGTAGGAAGTAACCATTACCAACTCTGGCTAATTTTTTTACCAACAAAGGGTGAGATTTGGCTAGGATATTATGAGTATCTTTACAGTCAGTAGGAAGTAACCATTGCCAACTCTTTGCCTAATTTTTTTACCAACAAAGGGTGAGATTTGGCTAGGATATTATGAGTATCTTTAGAGTCAGTAGGAAGTAACCATTGCCAACTCTTTGCCTAATTTTTTTACCAACAAAGGGTGAGATTTGGCTAGGATATTATGAGTATCTTTACAGTCAGTAGGAAGTAACCATTGCCAACTCTTTGCCTAATTTTTTTACCAACAAAGGGTGAGATTTGGCTACGATATTATGAGTATCTTTAGAGTCAGTAGGAAGTAACCATTACCAACTCTGGCTAATCTTTTTACCAACAAAGGTGGAGATTTGGCTAGGACATTATGAGTATCTTTACAGTCAGTAGGAAACAACCATTACCAACTCTGGCTAATCTTTTTACCAACAAAGGGTGAGATTTGGCTAGGATATTATGAGTATCTTTACAGTCAGTAGGAAGTAACCATTGCCAACTCTTTGCCTAATTTGTTTACCAACAAAGGGTGAGATTTGGCTAGGATATTATGAGTATCTTTAGAGTCAGTAGGAAGTAACCATTACCAACTCTGGCTAATCTTTTTACCAACAAAGGTGGAGATTTGGCTAGGATATTATGAGTATCTTTAGAGTCAGTAGGAAGTAACCATTACCAACTCTGGCTAATTTTTTTACCAACAAAGGTGGAGATTTGGCTAGGATATTATGAGTATCTTTACAGTCAGTAGGAAGTAACCATTGCCAACTCTTTGCCTAATTTTTTTACCAACAAAGGGTGAGATTTGGCTAGGATATTATGAGTATCTTTAGAGTCAGTAGGAAGTAACCATTACCAACTCTGGCTAATCTTTTTACCAACAAAGGTGGAGATTTGGCTAGGATATTATGAGTATCTTTAGAGTCAGTAGGAAGTAACCATTACCAACTCTGGCTAATTTTTTTACCAACAAAGGTGGAGATTTGGCTAGGATATTATGAGTATCTTTACAGTCAGTAGGAAGTAACCATTACCAACTCTGGCTAATTTTTTTACCAACAAAGGTGGAGATTTGGCTACGATATTATGAGTATCTTTACAGTCAGTAGGAAGTAACCATTACCAACTCTGGCTAATCTTTTTACCAACAAAGGTGGAGATTTGGCTAGGATATTATGAGTATCTTTAGAGTCAGTAGGAAGTAACCATTACCAACTCTGGCTAATTTTTTTACCAACAAAGGTGGAGATTTGGCTAGGATATTATGAGTATCTTTACAGTCAGTAGGAAGTAACCATTACCAACTCTGGCTAATTTTTTTACCAACAAAGGTGGAGATTTGGCTAGGATATTATGAGTATCTTTACAGTCAGTAGGAAGTAACCATTGCCAACTCTTTGCCTAATTTGTTTACCAACAAAGGTGGAGATTTGGCTAGGATATTATGAGTATCTTTACAGTCAGTAGGAAGTAACCATTGCCAACTCTTTGCCTAATTTGTTTACCAACAAAGGTGGAGATTTGGCTAGGATATTATGAGTATCTTTACAGTCAGTAGGAAGTAACCATTGCCAACTCTTTGCCTAATTTGTTTACCAACAAAGGTGGAGATTTGGCTAGGATATTATGAGTATCTTTACAGTCAGTAGGAAGTAACCATTGCCAACTCTTTGCCTAATTTGTTTACCAACAAAGGTGGAGATTTGGCTAGGATATTATGAGTATCTTTACAGTCAGTAGGAAGTAACCATTGCCAACTCTTTGCCTAATTTGTTTACCAACAAAGGGTGAGATTTGGCTATGATATTATGAGTATCTTTACAGTCAGTAGGAAGTAACCATTACCAACTCTGGCTAATTTTTTTACCAACAAAGGTGGAGATTTGGCTAGGATATTATGAGTATCTTTACAGTCAGTAGGAAGTAACCATTGCCAACTCTTTGCCTAATTTGTTTACCAACAAAGGTGGAGATTTGGCTAGGATATTATGAGTATCTTTACAGTCAGTAGGAAGTAACCATTGCCAACTCTTTGCCTAATTTGTTTACCAACAAAGGTGGAGATTTGGCTAGGATATTATGAGTATCTTTACAGTCAGTAGGAAGTAACCATTGCCAACTCTTTGCCTAATTTGTTTACCAACAAAGGTGGAGATTTGGCTAGGATATTATGAGTATCTTTACAGTCAGTAGGAAGTAACCATTGCCAACTCTTTGCCTAATTTGTTTACCAACAAAGGTGGAGATTTGGCTAGGATATTATGAGTATCTTTACAGTCAGTAGGAGTAACCATTGCCAAATCTTTGCCTAATTTGTTTACCAACAAAGGGTGAGATTTGGCTATGATATTATGAGTATCTTTACAGTCAGTAGGAAGTAACCATTAACAACTCTGGCTAATTTTTTTACCAACAAAGGTGGAGATTTGGCTAGGATATTATGAGTATCTTTACAGTCAGTAGGAAGTAACCATTGCCAACTCTTTGCCTAATTTGTTTACCAACAAAGGTGGAGATTTGGCTAGGATATTATGAGTATCTTTACAGTCAGTAGGAAGTAACCATTGCCAACTCTTTGCCTAATTTGTTTACCAACAAAGGTGGAGATTTGGCTAGGATATTATGAGTATCTTTACAGTCAGTAGGAAGTAACCATTGCCAACTCTTTGCCTAATTTGTTTACCAACAAAGGTGGAGATTTGGCTAGGATATTATGAGTATCTTTACAGTCAGTAGGAAGTAACCATTGCCAACTCTTTGCCTAATTTGTTTACCAACAAAGGTGGAGATTTGGCTAGGATATTATGAGTATCTTTACAGTCAGTAGGAAGTAACCATTGCCAACTCTTTGCCTAATTTGTTTACCAACAAAGGGTGAGATTTGGCTATGATATTATGAGTATCTTTACAGTCAGTAGGAAGTAACCATTGCCAACTCTTTGCCTAATTTTTTTACCAACAAAGGGTGAGATTTGGCTATGATATTATGAGTATCTTTACAGTCAGTAGGAAGTAACCATTGCCAACTCTTTGCCTAATTTTTTTACCAACAAAGGGTGAGATTTGGCTACGATATTATGAGTATCTTTACAGTCAGTAGGAAGTAACCATTGCCAACTCTGGCTAATTTTTTTACCAACAAAGGGTGAGATTTGGCTACGATATTATGAGTATCTTTACAGTCAGTAGGAAGTAACCATTGCCAACTCTTTGCCTAATTTTTTACCAACAAAGGGTGAGATTTGGCTACGATATTATGAGTATCTTTACAGTCAGTAGGAAGTAACCATTGCCAACTCTGGCTAATTTTTTTACCAACAAAGGGTGAGATTTGGCTACGATATTATGAGTATCTTTACAGTCAGTAGGAAGTAACCATTGCCAACTCTTTGCCTAATTTTTTTACCAACAAAGGGTGAGATTTGGCTACGATATTATGAGTATCTTTACAGTCAGTAGGAAGTAACCATTGCCAACTCTGGCTAATTTTTTACCAACAAAGGGTGAGATTTGGCTACGATATTATGAGTATCTTTACAGTCAGTAGGAAGTAACCATTGCCAACTCTTTGCCTAATTTTTTTACCAACAAAGGGTGAGATTTGGCTACGATATTATGAGTATCTTTACAGTCAGTAGGAAGTAACCATTGCCAACTCTGGCTAATTTTTTACCAACAAAGGGTGAGATTTGGCTACGATATTATGAGTATCTTTACAGTCAGTAGGAAGTAACCATTGCCAACTCTTTGCCTAATTTTTTTACCAACAAAGGGTGAGATTTGGCTACGATATTATGAGTATCTTTACAGTCAGTAGGAAGTAACCATTGCCAACTCTGGCTAATTTTTTTACCAACAAAGGGTGAGATTTGGCTACGATATTATGAGTATCTTTACAGTCAGTAGGAAGTAACCATTGCCAACTCTGGCTAATTTTTTTACCAACAAAGGGTGAGATTTGGCTACGATATTATGAGTATCTTTACAGTCAGTAGGAAGTAACCATTGCCAACTCTTTGCCTAATTTTTTTACCAACAAAGGGTGAGATTTGGCTACGATATTATGAGTATCTTTACAGTCAGTAGGAAGTAACCATTGCCAACTCTTTGCCTAATTTTTTTACCAACAAAGGGTGAGATTTGGCTACGATATTATGAGTATCTTTACAGTCAGTAGGAAGTAACCATTGCCAACTCTTTGCCTAATTTTTTTACCAACAAAGGGTGAGATTTGGCTACGATATTATGAGTATCTTTACAGTCAGTAGGAAGTAACCATTGCCAACTCTTTGCCTAATTTTTTTACCAACAAAGGGTGAGATTTGGCTACTGATATTATGAGTATCTTTACAGTCAGTAGGAAGTAACCATTGCCAACTCTTTGCCTAATTTTTTTACCAACAAAGGGTGAGATTTGGCTACGATATTATGAGTATCTTTACAGTCAGTAGGAAGTAACCATTGCCAACTCTTTGCCTAATTTTTTTACCAACAAAGGGTGAGATTTGGCTAGGATATTATGAGTATCTTTACAGTCAGTAGGAAGTAACCATTGCCAACTCTTTGCCTAATTTGTTTACCAACAAAGGTGGAGATTTGGCTAGGATATTATGAGTATCTTTACAGTCAGTAGGAAGTAACCATTGCCAACTCTTTGCCTAATTTTTTTACCAACAAAGGGTGAGATTTGGCTACGATATTATGAGTATCTTTACAGTCAGTAGGAAGTAACCATTGCCAACTCTTTGCCTAATTTTTTTACCAACAAAGGGTGAGATTTGGCTACGATATTATGAGTATCTTTACAGTCAGTAGGAAGTAACCATTGCCAACTCTTTGCCTAATTTTTTACCAACAAAGGGTGAGATTTGGCTACGATATTATGAGTATCTTTACAGTCAGTAGGAAGTAACCATTGCCAACTCTTTGCCTAATTTTTTTACCAACAAAGGGTGAGATTTGGCTACGATATTATGAGTATCTTTACAGTCAGTAGGAAGTAACCATTACCAACTCTTTGCCTAATTTTTTTACCAACAAAGGGTGAGATTTGGCTACTGAAATTATGAGTATCTTTACAGTCAGTAGGAAGTAACCATTACCAACTCTTTGCCTAATTTTTTACCAACAAAGGGTGAGATTTGGCTACGATATTATGAGTATCTTTACAGTCAGTAGGAAGTAACCATTGCCAACTCTTTGCCTAATTTTTTACCAACAAAGGGTGAGATTTGGCTACGATATTATGAGTATCTTTACAGTCAGTAGGAAGTAACCATTGCCAACTCTTTGCCTAATTTTTTTACCAACAAAGGGTGAGATTTGGCTACGATATTATGAGTATCTTTACAGTCAGTAGGAAGTAACCATTACCAACTCTGGCTAATCTTTTTACCAACAAAGGGTGAGATTTGGCTACGATATTATGAGTATCTTTACAGTCAGTAGGAAGTAACCATTACCAACTCTGGCTAATTTGTTTACCAACAAAGGGTGAGATTTGGCTACGATATTATGAGTATCTTTACAGTCAGTAGGAAGTAACCATTGCCAACTCTTTGCCTAATTTTTTTACCAACAAAGGGTGAGATTTGGCTACGATATTATGAGTATCTTTACAGTCAGTAGGAAGTAACCATTGCCAACTCTTTGCCTAATTTTTTTACCAACAAAGGGTGAGATTTGGCTACGATATTATGAGTATCTTTACAGTCAGTAGGAAGTAACCATTGCCAACTCTACGATATTATGATCAGTTTTGCCAATACTCAACTTTCTTCAGCTTCAGAAACATATCAAATGAATTTCATATGTTATAAGGTTGAAATGTCATTTTGTACTTTATTTTAATTAGAGTTTTAATATCCATACTGGCTGTCTTGAGAACACGTTTTTAGTTCAAGTGGGTTTCTCATCATCACAAATGATTGTAATTAGTGCCTATTATTAAAAAGGCTATAGAATTTGACCAGAAACATTCATAGATTTCAAATGGTACAAGCCATTCAACTTTAGTGAATTAACTTGGATGTTATTATTTCTACAAAGACATTAAATAGTTTCTTTGATAAGAAGTGAGCTTGTACCCAGTGTGAATCCAGCTAATAAAAGACAGTTAGCTTAGGTGAGGCTTAACAAAATTAACCTGGATTGTCAATAAAATATTCAGTTCAAGGCCAGATAGAAGACTTAATATTGTTTGTAAAACTTGTATGTATAAACCATTATTTGTGACAACTATTTTTATAAATTGTATATTTTTGTATATTAAAATGCATTCGTGATAAGAAAGTTGTGTGTATCAATCTTGCAGGCAAATATAAATTTAATACATATTAACATTTAATTAAATTCTAGATTAAAATTTCAGGTTATTTGAAATAGTAATGCTTAATGTATGAGTCTTGTCCAAAATAAATTATGATGCATAACATTTTAAATGGTACTTTTGTTTCTTTTGCTCTAGAGATTTAGAGACAGCTGTCACCCTCCTAGGAACACCACCACCACAGCTCCATCTTGGGAACACCAGTCATCTCAGTTTAGACCCTACATATGACAAGTCATCCTTGTACACTGAGATGGTTAAATCTTTTAGATGGTGTGATAAGGTGAGGCAGCAGAGAATTACTTAAAGTGTAAATCCAATTACTACAACACAAAGACTCAGTGTATTTATAGTTTAAAGATCAATATTAGATAACAAAGAGAACAAAATTTATGGTTAACAGTTTGGTGTTTGACATAATTCACTTTTATCTGAGGGTAAATTCTGAAATTTATACTCGCCTATTACAAAGAATAGCTTCTTTCCTCTTGTTTATGCGATCTGCTGAAGGGATTTACAAGTCATCAACCTTGTGAAAACTTTCATCTAATCTCATGCCAAACCATGTAAATCTGCACTGCTGTGTGGTGATGTAATCATATAGCAAAACTCTCGACCAATAGGAATACAACGTACCTCAGTGTGCAATGACTTCCTATACACTCATTCACATAAATCTTTATTATTTTCTTATTTACTCTCGTGAACAAACATATTTTGAGTTTTCTGAAATTTGCATCTTTTTTTTTTTAAGTTTTCAACTTTCATATAATTTAATTTTAACATACTCAGTATCAAGTGTTTTCTTTTGTTGATGTGAGTGAAAATATACCTTACCCTGAATAAAATACCAGTAATTTACTAGAAAGCTCTTTTTGTGTGGAATATGTGATGGTTATTGTCCAGTGTGTGATGAGGTCCTTGATGTTGCTAGGGCCTTTTGCATTAGTCCCTTTCAGTTACTTCTTGTTCCTTACAGTCTTAGGTTGAAGAGAATATATTTTTATACCACCAGATTTTGCTTGAGGAATATCCATACCTATTAAAGAACACTGTCTTTCTTAAGTTTTCAAAACCTTCTTATTCATGTATGTGTAGGTCTTTCTCTCTCATTCATATCCTTAATTATACAATCCTTTCCCTTGTGATTGCTTTGTTCTTCCCTCTTCTGACATTGCTGTATATTCCAATTCTTTACAAGATGAATTGTAGAAGCCCATAGTGATTAATGGTTGTGTAGAGTTTATATTAGTTTCAATACTGAAATGATTCTGTACAGTGCCTTCCTCCCACATCTGCACTGGGACCAGAAGAGGTCAGATACTTATCACAAGCACTCTTCTCCCACATCTGGTTTTGTTCTGTGGAGTTGATGGTAAGTGAACACAGAAGGTATCCTGAATGAATTCTGACCTCACTACATGTATTGGCTGTTTAGCAACTTGTGTTTGTCCATCTACCATCATGTATATGGCTTTTCAGTTTCTTCTATTTTCATACTGTGTAGAGTATACATTGTATAAGAAGAGTTGTAGCCTCCCATGGATGTGTCCCTATGGATTATCTGCCATCAGATGTCATACCTCATGAGCTTTTGTAGACACTTTCTTAAGGGAGCTTATTTAGGTAATTTTTGTATTGGTCCTTCTGCCACTTCAGTGTATGATTCGAGGTATTCTTTGTAAGATCTGAGTATTTGTTTTGAAAGTCAACATTTTTCTTACCTGAAAATTTATTTTCAGTAGCTACTAACCTCCACCTACATTCCCACCCTTCTTCCTCATTCTCTTGGTGTGTATTCATTGTGCATGGAGGTGTGTTGCACTCCTGTTGGTGGAAGGTTCTGCTGTATGATTACATTATCATGTAGTAGGACAATTTTACATGATTGGTGGCTTGCATCTCCTTTTGGCAGATTACACAAACTCAAGAAGAAAGAAGCTATGTTGTGTGTGTACGTAAGTAAAGAATATGTTAACATTGCACCATTAACTATCTTGTAGCAGGTGTTTAGTGACTTATATTCAAAATTTAATTAAACTGTTTGATACCATTTAGTATAGCTTAAAACTGGTAGCTAATAATTTATATTTTAACAATATATCATTTTTAAGTTCTTAATTTTATAAGGCAATGTTTAAAAATTCCTGAATGTCTTATTGTGAGAAATGTGACATTATTTCTCTTGGCATTCCCTATTCTATAATTTATTCACCACTCATTTGATAAGTGTGGAATTTAACTTAAATTACTCCCCATAAAATCATTATTACTGAAACAAAGCATAATTTTATCTGCTTTCAATCTTCTTTGGTTATAGATCTATCAAATAGAAAATCAGACCCCTCTTGCCACACCTGTCTTTTTCAGAATTAATAGTTTTCTTTCACATTAGAGTAAGATAGTCTTTATCACTTTTGAGTTCCAAGATGCTTGGGTGGAAGATCATGGAGGTATCCTCCTGAATGAGAGATATACAATAAAACAGTAATATCTATATTCAGTTGAGCAGGGTGATGGTGTTGTGCTAGTGTACAAGTAATTGTAATCATCCTACTTCTTCAACATGGATGTTGGCTCCTGGTGGTTGAGTTTTGGATTTAGCACTGAACCAATAAACATAATGTACTCACATGTAGTTGCCAACATAAATGCATTTCAGCCCTTTAGTTTGGATCCTTCATTCTACCCTTGTATATATGTTGGCTACCAACATTTGAATTTTGCATTCAAAGTTGAACCAGTCAAAATACATGTTCAATGGGTCTGTTCTCCCTCACTCAATTCATCTCAAGTACAGACCTCTGTAGTTTTGGGTCATAATGGGTGTACTTGGTTGTTGCTTTATTTCTTTATTTTTGCTACATCTTGACATCTTCATACTGGAAATGTTACTGCATTGGAGTGGTTCCAGTCTGATTTGAGAGGGACATAATTGTATTTCATTTTACTCGCATGTACCTTATTCACCAATTGGTGGTGAGAATTTTCTGTCCAGTTGGCTGAACTAGAAGTGAAGACAGCATGATCCTCTTTCCTACTCCCACTTGAATGTAAGTCACCAATGACTGATTTTTGGATTTTAATTGGCTTTCTGATAGTATGATCCTTTTCTTACCCATGTACGAATGTCAGTTTCTGGCAGTCAATTTTTTGGTGCAGTTGGCATACTGTGTACAGTCTATTGTGACTTAGCTAACCTACATCTTAGGGCATATCTCTTCTTTGACCCACTATGAAATGTCCTCAAATTTATCTGCCCAACTCATTCTCTCTTTATCCATGTCTGGGCAAAATGTGTACCTGGTACAGAAGTGGTTTGGTTTTCCATCTGTTGTCCTCCTCTTTGAGAAATCCTTCTTCATGATGTCCTTCAGATATTTTTGAAAAATTATTCTCTTTTCTCCCTTGCACCAGCCCCTCTGTCTATTCAATGTGGAATTCTAACTATGTATGTGAGTGGAAGTAAGGTACACCTTGTTGAAAGTTATAATTTTCCAACACTAAATATATTTGCAATAGGTACTAACTTCTCACACTTCCCACTCTACCTCCCAACTGTCCACCAATGCTTAGTTTTCTGCCTAAACTCAAGTGATGGTTAGGTAAATTAAGAAGCAGTTAGTTGTGTGTGTGGCGCATCTAGTGGTGGAGATTTGTCATGTGATAATATGAATTCATGAATCTGTTAAACTATGTGAACTGAGGGGTACATAGAAGTGAAAGGCTTGTAGTGTTAAAAAAAAACAACTGCAAATAGAGGGTAGCACAGAGTGAGCATGTATGTGAATATGAGTAAATACCCATCGTAAATATATTTTCACTATTGAAAAATTGTAATGACGTGAATTTCCAGAATGTTGTTAAAGCATAACACAGTACTCAAGGCTTCCTTAGTGGAAAAGTTAATTTAGTTTTGAAAGAGTATAGTAGTATTTCAACCACTTTATATTCACCATATACATTACTGATGACCTATTTTGCTTAATACATAATGCATCAGGCTAACAATGATACACCAAATAGTCATGGTTTTAATACCATTTATATATATATAACTTGCTACGGTAACAGTTGTTATGGTATGAACAGCTTTAATGTTCTAGTGAGGCATGATTATAATTAAATTTTTATTAATTACATTAATTATACCTGATTATAATTGGCTTTATAGTAATATCTGATGACAAATAATTATAACTGTGCTTTTCCAGCTAAGAAAAGACATTCAAACAATAATAATTATAATTTATTTATTCAGTTAATGAATGTTTCTTTATCCCAACTACTTTGTTTCAGTTGTTATATTTTGTGAAAGCTAAGAAAATTTACTTTTCTTATAAATTCCTTTTTTTTAAGTCAACAATAACTGTCATCACCTGATGTTCTTTATCAACTGTTTTTTTAAATACAAAGCAAATTTTTACTGATTTCTAAAGATCATTATACATACTTGTTTCTACACAAAATTGACAAAAACCAATACACACAAGTACATACTTTGTGATTTGTTGATAACAATGTGCCATTAATGTTCTAATGATATACATTTCCTTTTTCTGTTTCTTTTCCAGTTGGATTAAAACCGTAATTTAACTATTTTTAAAGCTTAACATTTTGGTTCCTTTTTTCACTCCACACTGAAACAAAGTATTTGTAAACACCTTACATACCAGTAGAAGTATACGTTGTATACATTAATATGGATGGTTATTAGGAATTATGTAATTAGAGCTGAGTAAAAGACTCAATTATGTATGACCATTGGTTACGTCAGGTTGTGTCACTTGAAATAGTCAATTAAATTTTAAAGTGGGTTAATTAGTAAAAGAAAGTTTTAACATGATTATTTATAAAAAAGAAGTGCCTTTTCTCTTCTAGCTGTGAAAAGATTAAATATGCCATGAAAATATGAATAAATTTAGAATGTGAAATTAGTTTTTCTGATATTTTAATACATTTTTAAAGTGAAAAATATTCAGTTTTAGAGATTTTTATACATAGCAATTTCTTTTGGGTTTTTATATTTACAGTAATTAATTTCTTAAGTGGTGCTTTTGAACAAACTATAACTTGTGATATACATGAATATCAAAAATATATTTTAAGTTATAATACATAATATTTTGATAAGCTACAATGACATTCTGCTAACTGATTATGTTTAGAACTTTGGGTTTAACTTTTAGCCTTCCTCTACAGGTACATGAACACTCAAGCCACGCACATGCCATACTTACTCAGAACTCTTTGAAGCGGTCAAATGTGAATCCCTTGCTTCTTGCTAAGAGAGTTCGAAGGACGCCTCATAATGGATACAACATGTCTCCCCAGTAAGTATGCTGAATGTTAGACATTTCAAGAGAAAAGATAATGTTTCTAAATATTGGAGAAACAAATGAACAAGATTAATTCTTTGATATGCACGTAATTCAGATTTATTATCTCAATGATTTTGACTTTTGTGTTATATGGCATTTCTAATAATTATTTAATGTAAAAAGCATTTCAATTAAGACAATGTTTTAATTCATTTGGTATAGTGAACTATCATATAATTAAAATAATAGCTTACAATGTAAGAATATGTATAGAATATTAGTATGTGGATCTTTTGAAAAGCCCACATTAATGTAGTTTAAAATAGTGTTTAAATATATTAACAGCTTTGATGTAAAATTGGAATTAGTCTGAAATTTTTTGTTACATTGGTACTTTAGTGTTGTGCTTATTGTTGTTGATGTTTATTATTGATTTTGCCAGGTTACATGAAGGAAACTTGATTGGTGATGTAGTTTAAAATAGTGTTTAATTATATCAAAAATTGGAATTTGAAAGTTTTTGTCACTTTGGTACTTTAAGTTGTGCTTATTGTTGAAGTTTATTATTGATTTTGCCAATTTACAGGAAGGATACTTGATTGGTGATGCAAAATAATGAGTAAAAGGTTAACTTTCCCACCTTCAAACAGCTGTATCAATAAAACAGAAAAATTGTGGCAGTTTTTAACCCTAGTTGATCTATTTTTGTTTTCTTTAAATTTATAATAACTAAAACTTCATAGCCTTTGTAAGTGTTTCCAATGTATTGTTAAAATCATTTTAATACAGTCAAATATGAATAATTTCAAGCTATGTATTTTATGTATGATTGACATTTATTTAAGTTCAGTGTAAACACACGTCTGTGACGTAGCCTAGCCATACACAATAATAATGTTATGATTGATAACATTTCCAGAAAGAAACAAAAATATGTATTTGTTGAAAACATATCTGATCAGTTTAGTTCAGATGCTTCTATTCAACATTTTGCAGTTAAATGTATATGTATACTTTGAGAATTGTATGTTCAAGACCCATCATACTTTACATGATGTATTTCATGACATAGATAATTTATAAATTACAGTTATGTATATTGACTCTTATTTGTTTTGAGTATTCTACAGGTTAGGGGAAAACGGTTTGGGGGAAATTTTCTTATTCTTTGAAGAATGTTTTGACATGTTTCTATTTTATTTGTGAATTTCTTTTCCTCATCAGCACTTGAATTCTAGTGAAGAAAAGATGGGAAATAAGCATACATTAATATTAAACAAATATATCATCTTTTTTTATCTGTTTGGTTATTCAGTGCCACTTAATCAGTTTACTTATTGATAGTTGGTTTATCAGCCATCAAACTGATAAATTCGATTCAGCTGAACTGAAAAGAAAATTAGCAAACTAAAGTAATTTTTGCCATTTTAGTTTCTAGTTATTGTTTGTTTTGTGTGCCAATCTTTTGGAAATCATAAAAGTTTTTTTATCACTTTTTAAAAATAAGCAGATTGATTTAAATTATCACTTTTACTGTAATGAAGTGTCATAAAATGTTTATTAAATGCTGCCTAAAACATACTACACACTAACACTTTCAAACTGAAATAAATAGCACTTCAGTAAAGATTCTTTCTCTTAATGAAACTGACCTAGTAGCACATGATGAACAAGGTATATTAAATACTAGAAACATGTATTTATCGGTAAATAATGATGTTTGAATTATTATTATCAGTCTTATTTTGAAGTAATATCAGACAACTCTTGAGACTGAACATTATATTTTTTCTTCATAATTATTATTTTATATATATATAATACAGAGTGCCATCTTGCTAGACCTAAAGCTTGATAGTTCTTAAAACCAATTATTTATGTTGTCACATTTGTGATTCAATTATACATTGTTTGAAAGTTCAGTGATAAAAAGATTAGGTAACAGTAGGAAAAGTACAAAAGCTTCATCCAGTTATTATCATTTGATTAATTAGTATTTGATTAATTTTCATTTTGACATGTTTCTAAGCCATATTGCCAAATTTTCTTTTGCTGGGAATTTGTACAGAGGAATGAAAGGTGAAATATGAAATTGTAAGATTTGTTGTATTAAATCAGTTATTATATAATATTCCTATTTTTCTTTCTTTTTTTGAAAGAGAGAGAAAAAAGCAAATAATTTTTTCACATGTTTTATTCATTGAGTTAAAAATGTAATCCTTTAATTATTTTTATTATTAATAAATCAGATTTAAGAAAACTTTCTTTCATCCATTTCTTTTATCAAGACTATATATATATTAATAATCTTCATAATTATTCTATACTGTTGAAAAATTAATACATTTTTATTTTATGTGGATGAGAAAGGGTTATGGTTTTATAAAAGTATGTTCTGACTGTTTATTTAAGTTCCGGTTTGTTTATTCAGTTATAGTTTAGATTAACTTTCATTAGATTCCTAATTGAAGATCTACAGTGACACATTTCAGTGATTTTTGTTTTCTTCAGGCAGAAAATGTACATTTAATGGATTAAGTTAGACTTGACCAAACAGCTCAGGAAGACAAAATAGTAGAAACAGTTTCCATAATATTATCATCATTAGTGATAGTGTGAAGCTTCATTTTTGGTTTTGTAATGTAGATTTTTCTAGCATTGCATAAAGTTCTGTACATGTTGATACAATATGAGATTGGGATTCTTATGTATGTTCTCTTTGCTGGAATAAAAACCCAAAAAAACATTTCTACTTCTGTTTTGTTTTTTATACATAATGATAAATTGTTTTAAAATAATTGTATTAATACCTGTCCTTTCTTTTAATATTTTTCTAATTCAACTGATTTAGAGATTTTTGCAAGGATTCTTTTAAATTATTATTGTTATTTCCTAATTATTTGTTGTGGTTTTTATTATGTGACTTTCATGAATGTTTTAGAAATGTGGATACTTTTATTACTGGACTTCAGAGATTATTTCCAGACATGACAGTTGATGTATTGAGACCATTTGGCTCATCTGCTGTATTAAAGGTATGCTCAACAATGCTCAGTTGTACTGTGCTAGTTAGAATTTTTTAAATAGATAGTGCTATGTATAAGGTTTGCAGTTAGTAATAAATTGTTCTAATAAGAAAAATACGCTTATTAAGAAAAAGAATTCATGATTTGAAACGTGGTAATAGTTTAATATATATATACATATATTTCCTTTTATTTCACTTCATGGTACAAGTATGTACTACATGTGTCAACAGAAAAATCCATAGACCAAGTGATTTAAAGCAATACAAGAAATATTTTGTATATTCAGTTTATTAAGGTTTAAATGTAAATTTAAGCTACATGCTTTATAAGATATACATTGTTATGAAAACATTAAGGAGTACTTGGCATTGATAGAAATTTCAAAGGAAAGTAAGATTATTTAAAAAAACTAAAAATTGATTTTCATTGATCAGTAGAGGCAAAATGATTTGGTTTAGTCATGATATGATAAATAATTCAGTATTCAACTCATAATAAAATGTCTCAATATGTTTATAGCAGTACCAGACACTACTATTTATTCACGTGTATACCAGCATCAAGAAAAAAATAATAATTTTTGTAAATACAACAACAGTCATATACCATCAACGGTATAGTGTTTAATATTTTATGTCTAAAACTTTAAGAAGTCAGCATTCAATATTGTCAGAATAGTGTGAGAAGTCATGTGAAACAACACTGATGCACTCATGTTTAGGTTTTAGTCTGCTGAAAACAAGTTATTGGAATTCGAAACAGCCTATTTATGAAAATAATTCTTTTGTATTGAATGGTACATCATAATCATAATGTAGCAAAAAGTACCAAAATATACAGTGTATCAGTTATTGTTTTCATTCCTGTTGATGAATCATGTCCGTACACTGTCTCGTGCTTTCAGTATCCCTTTCATTGGAATTTTTTAACTGTTAATATTTTTCAAATATAAGATTATTGTGTTTTGAATACTACTATTTGAATTTTGTGACTACAATTTTATTAGAAACAAATTTGTTTATATGTTTATGAAAAGGAGAGACCTATTATAATAGACCTTTAAATGCTGGTTACTGTATTTAAACTCAAAAAGAGGAAATCAGTATTGCCTATGCAGTAAGAAATTATCTATGTATAAGAAAATAAATAAACAGAAATTATACTTGGAAAATAAAAATATAGCTACAAAACAAATATCCAACATTGGGGACAAAATTATAGAATGGGTCATTGTGTAATGTGCCCCAGTTCTTGAAGGTACCAGCAGAAGTAAGACCCATGTTGCATTAGGGGTATATTGTCTATTCAGTTTAAGCTTAGCTTTGCTGGCTTCAAATGCATATAAGCAGAAAAAAGTAGTATATACAGGTGTTCTATTCCAGTGCTTCTCAACTGTATAAATAAAAAGGATGGGGTGAATGGCAGGGTGGTTGAGTATTATTAAGTATACAACTAATTCTGATACAGTACATTGCATCCATTCACATAAATACCTAGTCTCATTCAGTGATGCCCTCTATATGCAAAGAATTTTTTTGCATCCCACAAGTTTTGAGCTCCCACATACCCCATTATCAACATGGTTCACCTGCTTCTCAGAGTAAATCATCATGCAACAATTCTTCACTAGTAAGAATGTGAATCCCTCTATCCGATCCTACCAAACTATTTCTTCTAGTGCTTGTGTTAAGATGTTTTTATTGTTCTCTTCAATCATGTTTTTGATTTTTATGACTTAGTGAATTTTTTTAAATTTTCTCAAACCATTCTGTCCTTTATTCTAAAGTGAAGTTGTTCTTTTCATTTTTACAAAAATTCATCAACTTAAAGATAACAGTTTTTATTTCTTTATCCTAACATGTATTTGATCATTCATTTTTAACAATGAACTCTGTTACCACTTTGGAGGTAATACCCTTCTGCCAGCACACTGACACAGGTTGCTGGTGTGAGTGTGGGAGAAGAATTATCAGCTTTCATTTATGTAAATCATTTTTGTATTTATTATTATAAAGTAACTTGAAATATTTGATTAAGATTTTTTCATCAGTCATTAAAAATCAGTTTTTGTACCAAGATATTTGTATTAAATACTAAGAATTGCAGATTGCTACAAATTTTACAATATCAAGGACTTTCTCGTAAAATGTTGTATGTTGCATTTGTTTATATATTGCAGTTTGACAAGGGAAATATAGAAATTTGAAATATGAAATCATTAACTTATCATAAATATTAATATAACTATGATTATTAATTGTTTTAATATCTGTAAATGTGCTTCAATATTTGATATGGAGGAATTCTCAATTGTACAGGATGTGTTACCATTATAATTACTTATTACTGGACTCTTAATATTAACTAAATTATCCACAGTCCTTTATAATAATGAAAACAGTTCCAGATTTGTAAAATTATTTATAAATTTCTATTTCCATCTTGTAGTATATGTATTAACAACATGACTTGAACAGTTAGACACCATTGTATACCTACTTTAATTATCAATAGGCATATGAAAGTAAATATTATATAAGCAAAATCTGAATATGTTTTAATATTATATTAGTAGTAATAGTGATTTCCTACTTTTATAGGTGGGTGAATAAGTTGAATTATTAACAAATTTTTCTATTACCAAATCATTAAATGACATACTTGTAATTAGCATAGTGAAATTGCATGTTCTATCTGCTAGTTGTGTTTTATTTAAGTCTTCAAGAGTTTTTAAGACAGATTTGTTATTGTTAATTATATGCAAAATATGTTTATTATTTACATTTTGTTGTAACTTAAAAATTAATTTAGTAATTTCCTCAGTAAAAATGCAAATTGTTTAATATAATTTACTGAAGTAGAGATAAAATGAAATTTAATGGAAGATTTATGTAATTTAGGTGTTACATAGAGATGCAGTAATTGAATATGGATTTCATTTAATATCAGATTTCTTTTGAGCTTTTAACAACTTTTTAATAATATCCTCTTTAGGTTTGTTTTGCAATTTAAAAAGTTTGTTTAGTATATATCTCATTAGTTACAGTTTGTGCATAAAAACATTTACAGGTAAAGTAAAAACTACAATTGATTTCATTGATAGGCACAACAATATATTTTATTTTAAGGATTTTAGTTTTAAGTTGAAAATAAGTTAAATTTATTGGATATTTATTTAAATTAATAAAAACTAATTATTCTTTAGTCATATATTAATCGTATATTTCCATTCTAAAACCAGTTTGGAGAATGTGTAGATTAAGTTTTTATCATCTATGCTTTTTTTATCAATAGAATTTAAAATGTTTTATGTTTTACATTTTTATGGTTATTCTTTATTTATAACAGTTACCCTTGATTCACAATAAAGAATTATATTTAATTATATTTAAATGTGTAGTAATAATATGCTTATGAGAAAAATCTGCCAAATAATTTGTATAGCAATCATATGATAAATTGTGCACATTATATCTATATTATTTAAAACTCTTTATAATTATATGTAAGTGGCAGTATTTTAATTTCATATTTTTACTGATAATAAGTTTTGAATATTTTAAAAGAAAAATATTTTGTGTTACAATACAATGCACAATTTTAGAAATTTGAAAATCATTAACAGTGTCATGGTTGAAATTAATTACTATGTGTGATGATTTTCTCATTGGTAATTATTTAAGTATGGCATTAAATTATTTACCTTAAGCCAAAATCTTATAATATTGAAAATCAAATGTTTAGTATAATTATTTTGAAAATTGAATTTCATTAGTTTTTATTAATGCTTTTCACTTTGAAATACTTTACATATATATATATATATATGTTTGTTGAAATAATTAGAAATATCAGCAAGTATATAGAATTTACGACCTAAATTTGTACAAAACTGCATAAAATTGATCCATCTTATATTTACCTTTTCCTCTAATTTTTCTTTTCACACATTTGTTAATACAACCTGAACAAAAGAAATGCAGTTGTTATCGCTTAAGTTTATTACAGTAACATCATTATATTCTTGATTTGTACCAAAAATATATAAAGTTTTGTATTTAAAAATGAAAAGTTTATTTTTTTAATCTGTTTGGTTCTATATTAATTGTGATCTTAATTGAAGCAACAGGATGAATTACGAAGAATTTTAATGCAAGAGAATGCACCACATTATTTTTACTTTGAGATCTATGCAAAGTCGTACATATTTGTAGAGGATTAGAAGTCTGTCTTGCATACTGCATATTGTATGTACCATATGAAAATAAGTAAATTAGATTTCTGTGTTACAAAGGGAGCAATTATATATAATTAGATGGAAATGACTAAGAAGAACATCTTGGTATTTATGTCCAAACATCATATTAGGACTGGAATGCTAACTTCAAGAATATTGATCTATAGTATTCTAGCTATTATATTTCTTTCTATTTTATCTATATATACAAGTTCAATAAACAAAATTACAATTTTATAAAGACAAGTAATTATCAAAATATACATAACCTAGCTTTCTATTCCTGATGACGAGAAACAAAGATGACCTAGGAAGGACAAAATGTTGTTGTCTGCTTATCAGTAGAAGTGTTAATAACCCATACCAACCATTCCAAGATACATACTTGTCTTTATTATAAAATTAAAATTTTTTGTACTTGTTTGTTCCTTTTTTATTAGCTTTATTTTTGTGCATCAGTAATACCAGGAATGAGATGCATATATACTTGTTTTAATTTTATTAATCAGACTCTCTCATAACCTACCCTCAAATCTATTTATATGACCAAAGTAGTGATTATAATTTTATTTATGTATAGTTGGGTCTTGAATAGTAGCACAAGGTGGACGAATTGCAAATTTCTGATAATAGTAGAGGGTGGAAAATGGAATTTGTTTATCTTCATTTTTCATGTCACGTGATCTTCCAAGTGGTTGGCTGTTTAACGTAAAGGGAATGAACATGCACACACCTTTTTAAATTGAATCTCTGCTGATAATAAAATAAATTCATTGTAATGTTAATTATATCAATCATCCAAGCAGTCTGGTTAGTTCAGGACTGGTAACTTGCCAATTTCCATTACATTCAATGGAAACACTTTGAATTTTTAATAGTCCAAAGCCTATATAATGCTCTACAACACAAATCTCAACAGGTCATAGAGTGCTATAATTAGAAATCCCAACCCACAATTGCTTGACTCAGAGTGACTAATGTAAGCAATGCTCACTTGCAGATTAGCTGGGGAAGTGGTGTGGCCAAGATGTCTCTCAAGTGAGTGATACAGACAGATTTCTTTGCCTTGTTGGCCAAAATTTAATAATTGTATAGTCCCGAATAATTATCATACAGGGTAGAAAAGTGCCTGAGAATAAATGATTGTGCATGTATAATTATTTGGAACTCTATAATATCCATTTTGGTACAAGAAAGTAAATCACTGGGACCCCAGATGGAAAAGTATTGTGAGAGGATTAGACCAAAAACACTCATCATTTTTCTGTATAATTTTCTAGAAAAGATGCCTATTTACTTAGATAAAATTTTGTTCAAATGTGGAATTTTGATTAACTTCATAAACATATATAACAATTCAAGTGGCCTTATAAGTATAATAAACTTCAATTTCACTCAGTCAATTCTGTGAAGTAGTCATTGTTGAAACTTTGATGATTTAAAGGTGGTTTTAAATGGGAGATTTTTTATGGCTGTCATTTTGTCTCACCACAATCCATATTATTAAGTACTATTGTACTTGATGTATTTATATATAT
The DNA here is from genome assembly GCF_004210375.1 of Tachypleus tridentatus. NCBI lineage: Eukaryota > Metazoa > Arthropoda > Merostomata > Xiphosura > Limulidae > Tachypleus > Tachypleus tridentatus. The sequence goes on from NC_134830.1 coordinate 19,868,449, forward strand.
TTGTTTTTGATTAACTACATTACTTTTACTTTTTGTTCACTATGAAATAAAACAATTATATTTCATCTGAGATTTGGATATGTTTAAAATATATGCTATTCTTTCGTTAACCTCTTTCTGCAAGGGTATGGCATAATTAATCATAGTAAGTGTTATAAGAATATACATTTTCAAAGTAAGGAGATTTTAGCAACATTTACTCATCTCTACACAACAAAGAACAATTACCTTGTGCCACTTTTGTGAAGATGTTTGTACCATGTCTGTACGTATTATCATATATTGAGCTAACATCTGATGTATTCATCATTACTATAATCTTCCATCTTTCTTGGCATTACTTGTCACTTGAATGCAATATGTTTGTTTTGCTTTTGTTCTTTAACTTTTATTTAAACATTATTGACTAATTTCTTGTTTTCACTAGAGCATTTTTACTATTAACCCAACTTGCTACTATTGTTCTTAAAAAAAAACACAAAAAAATGTTTTATGAGTCATTTTTGACCACAGTCGCCTCAGTTCATCAATCCTACCTCCCCAGGCCCTAATCTTTTATTTCAGGAATCCTTACTTTTGCAATTTTAGTAACTTCTGGGATCACTGTGATGGGTAACAGTGTTACTGCCATGGGGCACTAAGTCATTGGTTCTGTTTTAGTTCCTGGCAGCCTTAAGATATGTTTTTTCCTAATATTTCTTATGTGGCTTATGGTTAATATTCCTCAACTTTTCTAGAGATTCAGTCCCTTGAACCTCTTCCCTGACTTGTTTCTTACACATCCTCGATCTGCTTCTTTTCATCTTCTCTTATCTCCTTTTCTGTTTGTTTACACCATCTCTTGGAAACTGTACATTGCAACCTAGACATTCAGTTCTATGTGATTGCAGTCTTAGCTATAATTTCTAGCTATAAGTGTTCCAGTTGACTTTGTATCTATTAATGGTATTTGTTATTTGCTTGATTGGGATGCTTTACTTGTGGGTGTTTACACCCTCAGTCATATTTTGGGGTATTCATCCAGAAGCTTTTCATCACAACAAATCTTTAAGAGGTATTTCTTACACTATAAAAGCTTGAGTTGAGGTTTTATGTAAGAATTCCTCTTTGATTACTTTGGTTTCTTGGAGTTATTTCTCATCCTTAGGAGTATTCCAGGACTAGCCCCTCTCCTGTCATACACATCTGTAATGTCATCTCCTTTCTTGGAGAGCTGGCTGTCATGTATCACAGAAATGACTTATTTTGGAGCTACTCCTCAGCTTTAGTCCACTGAGAATTTGACTCTGTTTCTTTCTTTGAGAACCTGTAGACTCTGTTTGTGCATGATACATGTTACAAAGATGCTTTCTTGTAGACTTTTTGTTTTTTTCACTCAACCTCTTCTTTTTTTCTCAATTATCTTTCCAACCTCAACTCCCAGATCCTGTATACCTTCAGACATGTAGAGTAAACTATATCTTTTCTACAAATTATTAAAGCCTCTAGTTTTGTCATTTTTAAGAATACAGGAGGGTGGTGCCTAGTAATAGATCTCTTGACTTTGAAGAGACTTCTTGTTTCTCAGTTCAAGATTAACAATTTTTTTTTCTGAGTTGGATGCTTTTTCCTGGGTTGTAAATGACCAAAGCTTTTTTGTTCTTTCTTTTTTCCTTATACTGCTTTTCTATCCATCTATCCATCACTTTATCTGGTTTGTTCATAGAGATCAGAATGTTCAGTTGTGGATCTTTCCCTCCAAGTTAGCCATGGAACCATACATTTTCAGTTGAATAATATGAACATTTCTACAGTGGACATATTCTTAGGTCTCATTTGTAGTACTATATAGATGACTTGCTCCTATTTACTTTGTTCCCTGAAGCTTCCATGGCAGCAACCTTCCTCCTCCTTTTAGAAACCCCTTGGTGTTGATTCCTGAGCATGATTCCTGAGGGTTCTGTTCATGCATAGTGACCCATAAAGGGGAGAAGAGGATCCTGGTGGTTGAAGGATCTAACCATAACACACCACTTGGACCTTAAATTCCAGTTGATATGTGGACTTGAGATTTCCCCCAGGGTCAATTGGCTGGTCCACTTGGGCTATCAAGTGTTAGCTGAGTACCAGTGTTGAACATTCTTAACAGGTGTTGTGGACACAAGTATTGTGCTCACACAACCCTGGTGTTACTGCAGTGTCCTTGTTTGGCATTGTCATGCATCCACTCATAGGGCTCTATGGTGAGTGTGGCAGTGAGCACTGAAATATTCTTTCTTTATTATGGATCCCCAAACCAAAAATAAAATAGTGAGAAAACAAATCACAGGTAAACAATCATGCCTTGAAGATTCTAAACAGCATTCAGCTTCAACAACTGTACCTCATTTTCTGATATTACGTTTTTTATCAGGCAAATATTTAGGGAAAATGTCTCCCTTTTTTATTCAGAAGGGACTAGAGGAGCTTGTTGTCTCTCCAAAATCAGTCAAAAAAGTTACATTCTGGGGACACCTTGCTGGTTTCTCTATCCAAGGAGTTTCTGCAGTGAGGCGTATCTCCACTTGCAAAGATGGAATTATGATGCCGACCAGTAGCCTAATTTTGATGTTTACATCACCACATCCACCTGCCACCATGAAGGCAAGTTATCTAAATTGCAAAGTATGGCTATATATTCCAAACCTCCTCAGCTGTTTCCAATGTCAGTGGTTTAGTCACTCAAAAATATCATGTCTTGGTTCCTTTACATGTGCTTGTTGTGGTGGCAAGAACCATGATACCTATGAGGGTGAAGTGGACCCTCATTGTTGTAATTGTAGTGGCTCTCATCCATTTTACTTTCATTCATGCCTTGTGTGGGTGGAGGAAAAAGAGGTACAATGTTTGATAATGGTTCACAATATTTTTTTCTCCAAGGCTCAGAAGTTACTGTTCACTACTCCATCTTGGATGTATACTGCTTCTCACTGTTTCATTGCTACAGTGGGAATGCAGATAGATCTCTGTGTCTCTAATAGAATTGTTTTCAAACTACATGAAAAGTCTTTTGTCCTCCATGGTTAAGATAGTCAATGAGTCAACACCCATTTCTATCCCTATGATTCCTTCCAGCAAATCCCTGGATCTACTTTCTTTGGTTCTGGTTTCAGGTGTTTCCTCAGGTTCATCTTTTTTTCTGGCCCTTAGATGCAGAATGATTATTCTGAAATCTCCTTCTAATTACAGACACCTGCCCACTCGACCCAGGGCAGGATCCATAAAGGTCAATTGAACTCCCTCTAATAAAGAGAATGAAGAAAGGAGACATGATCACAAGAAGAATTCTCTGCCAAGTTCTCTTTTACATAAATAAAAATAGCCACACTGATACAAGACAACTGTTAAGGTTTCTGTTCTAATTTAGATGATAGCAAAGTGCTCATTGATTCTTAACATCCTGTGTGTCTTTTCTTATAGGAAACATTTCTGAAACATGTTCATACAGTCACCCTTTAGCAGTTTTCTTTGTACAAAAATGACAGGTTTTGTGATGGAGGAGTGGCATTACTGGTTAATCAGCCACTTGACACACCCCTAGAGACCATAATGATTTGTATTCCTTTGGTTGTACCATCACCGTTTGTTCTCTCTACCTGTCTTCTGGAGAGACCTATAATCAAGCAGACCTTGATGCTGTCATTTAATAGTTGCTGTTACCCTTTTTAATCCTGGAGGACTTTAATGGACATAATCCACTCTGGTGAGGTGCTGATGTTGATGGAGGGGTCACTCTATAGAGCATATGCTCTTGGATCACAACCTTTCCCTCTTTCATACTTTCATGCACCTAGTCAGTCTTTTACTGCTGTTGATCTCTCGGTCTGCTTCCCTTCACTTTTCATGGAGGGTTGACAGTAACCCACAGGGCAGTGATCATTTTTCTGTCATTTTGAGAGAGACTGGCTGTGGTCAATGCCATCTGACCCATTTCCCCAGTGGAAGCTAGACCAAACCAACCAGTCCTCTGTCACTGCTTTCTTATAACTTGATCCTGCTGTTGTCTGTAAGCCATTGATAGATGACTTTGTGGCAGCAGTGCCTGACTATGTTATCCAGGCAGCTGCTCAATATGTTCCTAAAACCTTGACATGTTTTCCATGATATTTTCATCCATGGTGGAATCCTGCCTGCCACATTAAACAGAAGACTCAGAAATGGGCCTGGTATACCTTTTGTAGATATCCCACACTTTCAAACTGCATCACCTTTCTGTGGGTCCTTGCACATGCTTAGACAAGTAAGACGTTATAGCCAGAAGGAACCTTGGCTCAAATTCCCAATCATCATCTCTACTACCACCAGTTTCAAAGTCATATGGGATAAGATTTAGAAGGTCAATGGGCAGTATAATTCTGTCCCCCATTTGATCATGTTTTCTGATTGCCAGGAAGTTGCTGATGACTAGAGCATTGCCAATACTCTCGACAAAAGCTTTTGCCTGGTATCTAGCATCCCCTATTCATCCTCCACCTTCTTAGCCACCAAGACTTGGCTGATCATCTCTATGACTGTAATGACCCCTTGACACTGGTGGAACTCAAGCTCATTCTTTTTCAGTCTGACAGTACATCGGTCGGACCAGATGAAACACACTACAAGAAGCTGTGCCATCTCTCTCCTGCTTCTCTTGATTCAGTCTGACAGTACATCGGTCGGACCAGATGAAACACACTACAAGAAGCTGTGCCATCTCTCTCCTGCTTCTCTTGATTCAGTCTGACAGTACATCGGTCGGACCAGATGAAACACACTACAAGAAGCTGTGCCATCTCTCTCCTGCTTCTCTTGATTCAGTCTGACAGTACATCGGTCGGACCAGATGAAACACACTACAAGAAGCTGTGCCATCTCTCTCCTGCTTCTCTTGATTCAGTCTGACAGTACATCGGTCGGACCAGATGAAACACACTACAAGAAGCTGTGCCATCTCTCTCCTGCTTCTCTTGATTCAGTCTGACAGTACATCGGTCGGACCAGATGAAACACACTACAAGAAGCTGTGCCATCTCTCTCCTGCTTCTCTTGATTCAGTCTGACAGTACATCGGTCGGACCAGATGAAACACACTACAAGAAGCTGTGCCATCTCTCTCTGCTTCTCTTGATTCAGTCTGACAGTACATCGGTCGGACCAGATGAAACACACTACAAGAAGCTGTGCCATCTCTCCTGCTTCTCTTGATTCAGTCTGACAGTACATCGGTCGGACCAGATGAAACACACTACAAGAAGCTGTGCCATCTCTCTCCTGCTTCTCTTGATTCAGTCTGACAGTACATCGGTCGGACCAGATGAAACACACTACAAGAAGCTGTGCCATCTCTCTCCTGCTTCTCTTGATTCAGTCTGACAGTACATCGGTCGGACCAGATGAAACACACTACAAGAAGCTGTGCCATCTCTCTCCTGCTTCTCTTGATTCAGTCTGACAGTACATCGGTCGGACCAGATGAAACACACTACAAGAAGCTGTGCCATCTCTCTCCTGCTTCTCTTGATTCAGTCTGACAGTACATCGGTCGGACCAGATGAAACACACTACAAGAAGCTGTGCCATCTCTCTCCTGCTTCTCTTGATTCAGTCTGACAGTACATCGGTCGGACCAGATGAAACACACTACAAGAAGCTGTGCCATCTCTCTCCTGCTTCTCTTGATTCAGTCTGACAGTACATCGGTCGGACCAGATGAAACACACTACAAGAAGCTGTGCCATCTCTCTCCTGCTTCTCTTGATTCAGTCTGACAGTACATCGGTCGGACCAGATGAAACACACTACAAGAAGCTGTGCCATCTCTCTCCTGCTTCTCTTGATTCAGTCTGACAGTACATCGGTCGGACCAGATGAAACACACTACAAGAAGCTGTGCCATCTCTCTCCTGCTTCTCTTGATTCAGTCTGACAGTACATCGGTCGGACCAGATGAAACACACTACAAGAAGCTGTGCCATCTCTCTCCTGCTTCTCTTGATTCAGTCTGACAGTACATCGGTCGGACCAGATGAAACACACTACAAGAAGCTGTGCCATCTCTCCTGCTTCTCTTGATTCAGTCTGACAGTACATCGGTCGGACCAGATGAAACACACTACAAGAAGCTGTGCCATCTCTCTCTGCTTCTCTTGATTCAGTCTGACAGTACATCGGTCGGACCAGATGAAACACACTACAAGAAGCTGTGCCATCTCTCTCCTGCTTCTCTTGATTCAGTCTGACAGTACATCGGTCGGACCAGATGAAACACACTACAAGAAGCTGTGCCATCTCTCTCCTGCTTCTCTTGCTGTTCTTCTGGTTATTTTTAACTGGATCTAGGAGGAGAATGCTTTTCCTAATGTGTGGTACCAGGCTATTGTCCCACCTTTCTTTAAGCCTAGGAAGGATCCCAAGATTCCTTCAATCTGTCATCCAATTGCTTTGACAAGCTGTCTCTGTAAGGCTTTAGAGAGGATGATTAATACTTGTTTTGTGTGGTTCCTTGAATTAAACAACCTTCTTTCTCCCACCCAGCATAGATTCCAATGAAAGTGCTCCACTGTGGACCACCTGATTCAACTTGAAAAGTTGATCAGAGTAGTCTTTCCTAAGTGACAACATCTTTGACCTTGAGAAGGTTTATGACACTACATGGAGATGTGGCATTCTGAGACCACCACTCATATGGGTTGCATGGCCATTTGCCCACTTTTATTAAGAATGTTTTAATGGGCAGTTAACTCTGAGTTTGTGTGGGTTTGACACTTTTCTGTTCTTTCTTACAAGAATGTGGAGTCTCTCAGGGCTGTGTCTTGAGAGTCACACTTTTCAGTATAAAGATTATTGTCACCACTGGACAACTCCTCCTACCATTGCAAATGGGCTCTATGTCGACAACTTCACATCTCATGTTAGTCATCAAACATGAAGTGTATTGTGTGGTAGCTAGAGACTGCCCTCAATCTTTTACTGAAGTGCACCATAGCAGATGGTTTTAACTTTTCTATATCTCAAACCATTTGGATGCACTTTTGCTGCCAATAGGGTATTCACCCCAATCATGTCAGTGAAGTTGTGCTTTGGTCCCTGAGGCAAAGTTCTTGGAGCTTATCTTTGACTGTAAGCTGACCTTTATATCACACATTAAGCAGCTACAAGTCAAGTGCACAAGGGCACTAAACATTCTTCATGTTCTCTCTTCCACCTCTTGAGGGGTGGATCGATGTTTTGTGCTAAAGATCTGTTGTGCCCTCATTCAATCAAAACTGGACTATGAGTCTCTGGTCTATGGCTCTTCCAGGACCTTGACCTTGAAGATGCTGGACCCTGTTTAGCATCAGGGACTTTGACTCCACCAGGGGGTTTTCTGCACTTCCCTAGTCCATAATTTGTACACAGTCTCATGAACCTTATTTAGACCTCTTGCAGTTTTCAACTGTCTGTACTGTATGTGGCAAAACTTTGATTCTTACCACAGCATACCACCTGGAGTTGTGTTTTCCTTCCTCAAGGGTCTGTGCTTTTTCAGAACAGACAATCTGCCATTGTTCCTTTTGGCCTTTGTATCCAGGCGTAGTTGGATGAATTGGGTCTCTCTTTAAATGACATTGGTGTATCTACTGGTCAACCCATCCTACCATGACTTATTCCCATCCACAAGTGTGAACTTTGAGTCATCTGTGAAAGGTGGATACTCCCAATTGGAAGTACCATATTTTATTTGCCAAACATTTTTCAAAGTCAGGTAACTGTGGGCTCTGCCATGGTTTGTTGTGGTTTGATAGTTGCACACAGAATCCTCACTACAGTTTCTGTATTCACTGCTGAATTGTATGCCATTCCTCTTGTCCTGGATCACATAGAAGTTAAGTACTTGAATTATACTATGTATACTAACTCACTTATCTCTCTCCTGGCCCTGGAATAATTTCACATTAGTTCTCACCCTGTTCTTGTCGATATTCAAAACCGAATGGCCCATTTATCTTTAATATCTACTTCTATCCAGTGGTATTTCTGGGAATGAGCTTGCTGATACTGCAGTTAAGTCTGTCTGCTCTGGTGCATTCACTGCTGTGCCTCTTCCATACATGGACTATGGTCCTGTATTCAAGACTTGGCTCTTCACCACTTGGCAGTCGACTTGGATTGAGCAACGTGATAACAAGCTTTTCCACATAGAACCCTCTATTGGACTTTGACCATCTTGTTTCTGTAAGGATCGGAAGGAAGATGTTGTCCTAACTACACTACACATTTGTCACAGTTTTTAAGTCATTATTTTTCTTTTATCTGAGACTGATGCCCAAATGCATGGTCTGCATGGCACAACATCCCACATTTTACTCTCATGCCATCATTACAACTCTGAATGACAGCACCATTTTAGGAATGTTTTGTCCACAGGTTTACCCATGATGCTGGACAGTGTCATCGGCAATGGTGACACTGTCCATCTTACAAATGTGTTTTTATTTTTTGAAGATCATTGGCCTTTTTAATGCTAATTTAGTTTTTAAATCAAAAATTGGGCTTTGTTTTGTTTCTACATAATTCCTTTTAACACAATTTAATAATTACACTTTATTTAAAATTTTTTTGCCAGTTATTTGGTGCCAATAGTATGGTTGCATAAAACACCAGCAACCTTTGGGAAATGTCTAATTTTTCTCAACTGAGAGTCTTTTCTAATTCCTGTATGGTGGGATCCACCATCTCATTTATGACATTGAGTTACTGGTTACTAGAATTCTTATGCCTCCTACTTTTCTGCAGTAGAATTTGTGTTAGTTCTGGGAACTGACATAGCTCAGGTCCAGTGTTTCTTGTAAGCTGCATTGCTGCACAACAACCAGTCAAGTGCTGCACACTTCATTGTTCCAACCATGTATGCACTCATTAATGGTGAGGAGTCTCAACAAGTCTTAATGGTCCTGATAGTTGATAGGCCTAAAGTCCAAATAACCAAGTGGTAGCATTATAAAGTGGCCTAATGATCTAATATAGTAGAGGATCTAAAAAATATCCCCCACCCTGTTCCAAAAATTTATAGTACACATCTGCACATTGCCTTGATACTGATGTACATAAAAAAAAATCATTCTCCATATAGATTGAAAAATTAGAACAAATATTGTTCACATTTGTGCCATGTGCATTCCTTTCATTGAAATATGGCTGTTCAATGAAACGTCCAGAAACTCCTTTTTTACAGCTTCCTCATAACCATTTTTATGATGATGCCTTTCATGTAGTACTTCTCTTTTCAAAAATTCACATTAAATGGGGGAGCACAGTAAGTTTTAAGCCCATCTACCTTTGCTCTGTGCTCATTGTTGTGATGGTAGTTTGTGCAAAACTGGGACAACTGTACTTGTAGGGAAAAAAAAAAAAGAGGTATGTACCTGTCCTTGCACTAGCTAGCAACTGCAGTCTTTAATCATGGTAAAACCTTGCACTGTTTCTTTGTGTGTAACCTAATTCTAAATAATTGTGCTTGATGATACAATCTTAAGTGCCTCTCTTGTGTTCTCCCACCCCTCCACACGTTCCTCCTACTTTATTTTTTGTCTCCAGTGGGGAGGATCCTTGTTTCCTCTGTACCAAGCTGTAGCAGATGTCAGAATCGGGAGTTTCCCATTGGTATGAAACAAAGTAGTCACACCCCTTAATGGAATGTAGGACTAAAATGTTATCTGGAAATGTAGTAATATAGCAGAAACCACACCACTATGTTATGAACTAAGCTATTTCTGGTGATTCAACCAGCTGGATGAGTCTTGTGTTCTCCTTAAGATGCAAGGTCTGGCTTATTTCTCCCTGCACCTGATTATTCTCATAAATATTTCATGTAAGTATATTATTTTTGCATTGCAGAATGATCTGCATTATTGACTTAGCTACATTACACACCCATGTTCAGCCAGATTACTATAATATAAAGCCACTTGAGCATTCTTAACTTCCACCTGCTTATGCCATCATTTACCACCATGTAAAATGTTAATTTGACAATATCTTTAACCCTGTCACCTTTATTGTGTGAAGGGTATTCCATACTCAATTTGGATGTAACCTCCTACCCAGTAATGTCTATCTCGACTTCCTCCCCCCATTGGGAGACATATTCCATGGGTTTTTCCCTTCCTGACGTTATTCTTTGATAAAGGTGCTTATCTTTCTATCAGCAGTGGCAACTCCCACTTTCTTCAATGTGAAATGTTAGCTTTTTATTGTGGAAAGAGGTAAGAGAAACTTTAACATTTTCCCTACTTCAATGGCTACTCACCTCTCTGCACAAGATTCCTTCCTTCTCACTTTCAGTATATTCGTTTTGCCTTGTCAAGAATGAACCTTTGTTGAAATGCTAGTGATCATGGAGATTACTGTGCATGGCAGCAGCACAAAAAATAACTTTGTTCAGCAGAGGAGTGAATATCTATCTGAAATAATATTTTTACTTCAGTGTTCACTAAACAATGCTTCAAAAAAATTTTGAATCAGTGTTAATGAGAACTGAAATTTTGAACTTCATCAAACTTTGTTTTTTAAATGTATATAAAACCATAATTAAAACAATATTCCAGCACTAGTATTACTGTTAGGCCTCTGTGATATTGATATATTATATATATATGTATGTATGTGGATGGCCAGAGCAGATAATCTCCAAGTAACCTTGTGCAAAATTCAACAAAAAGCAATATATATAAAAAAGAGATTTGTATATCTTGCACATGAGAAATACGTGTAATCTTTTTGCCACCTTTAAAGCATATACGAGTTCTTCAGCATATCCAGTTGTGTTACATTTATGATACCTTAACTTGGATAATCCTCAAGTTTAAGGTGGAAAATTAAATACATTTGTCTTTATTGATTTAGTAAAAATTAATACATTTTTGGAAAAAAAATTATTATAGAGTATCATTCTTAGACAGACAACATGTTTAAATAACTGAGTGTACATAACTTCATTTATATCTCCCTTTATTTTATTTTAGATTACTCTTGCAAGAACCCTTAAAGCTTTGGTGTTGCTTAGAGGACTTGTTATTGAATGGGTAGTAGTCAAAGGATTTAATGAAGACTTCTACGGAGAAGATGAAAAGGTTTGTGCAAAACATAACCTGCCCAATATTTGTTTTATAATAATATTGAAAATCTTTTTACTCTAATGTCACATCACTAAAAATATTTTTTCATAGAATTTTGTGTTTCTTAACCTTTATCTTCCATTCCTTCTGAGGCATTGTTCTTATTGTTTTTGAAACATGTAGATCAAAAAGCATCCAGACCTACTAAAAGACTATAAATTCCAAATTTAAGCCATGTACATATATATATGCTAAAGAATAAAATCTGAACATAGTTATTGTTTAAAAAAACATTTCTTTACATAATATTAGTCTTGTAATAAAATTCATAATGTTTCATATTTGAATATCTTATGCCACTTTTAAAATTAGAAGTATATCTAATGTTTTAGTGATACTTGAGTGGAATACCTTAACTTTTAAGTAAATATTTCAGTTGTCTCCTACTTCTCACAAATATTTCTTAAAAAATTGTAATTTATCCACCAAAAAATGTAAGCAATACTTGAGTAAAGATTCATGTAATAAGTTATATCTTATTTAATAAAACAGCTGAAACATGCATACTCTGGTTGTTACTTTGGTTCTACATCTATTTTAATGTGTATATATATCGCTGGCAATGGCTTTAAAAACGAAAAGTAAACAGCAAAACATTTATTTTAATTATTTTAATAGACAAAAATATTAAATCTGAAATGTTAAGATTATAATAGAGAAGAAATGGTTTAGGCCAAAAAATTTGAAGAAATGCTGTATGTGTAACACTGTAGAAATATGTAGGTAAAAACAAAAGATATGTTTCTAAAGTTTCAGGACTTATTACTCTTTTTCACAGTTTTAAGAGGAACTTCTTTATAAACAAGTCCTCCTACTGTTAAGTAATTGCATTGAAAGTTACATTACCTTTCTCTGTGGTACATTTTTAGTTCACATGTTTAATGAGCATGAGGATAAGAAACATCAAATTTACCATTGTTCTAAACTGCTGCACAGTTATTTCAAATTTATGGGTCATAAACCATCAATTTTTTTTAATGTGAAATGGTGTACCAATTTGCTGGAAAAGTGAAATGAACTTTGTTATATTAATGCTACATGTAGGATTGTGATCATGTGTTTGATTAGTAACATCAATGATCAATTTGACCATGCTTAAAATTTTTTAATAAACTAGTTTTATTAATCTGAGATGATAATAATATATCAATAAAAATACATGAATAAAAGTACCAAACAGTTGTTAGTAAAGTGTTTATGAAAATACTGTAACGTGTGAACTTCTTGTGTGTATTATTTGTAATACAGAAATCATCAATTGTTCATACTTCATTTTTGTAATTCTGTATTTGTATATATGTCCACTTATAGCTGGACATGTGGTCAGGATCTCACTATAAAGTGTTTCAAAAGGTAAGATGCAAGTTCAGTTATTTTGTGTAATTCTAAGTTGGTATCAAGTCAGTTTTATAAATATAACATACACATATGACACCAAATTATTAAGCTGTGTGTAAAATAAGGTTGCACTTTTAAAAGCATGAGCTGACAAGTAATAGTCATTATATGAAACAGTTGTTTTGGTTGAAGTACATTTAGTAACACTTTTAATAGTATATATTTAGGATGCCTTCTGTATGGAATTCCTAGTCATCTTGAATTCATCATAATTTAGTTTTACTTAGTCATGAGGATGTGGGACAGCCCTGTGGCAGGTTTTTGGGCTTCAGTCCTGGTGAGACTTTTTTGAATGTGAGATATATCACAATATATTTGTTGCTCTTCAAGTTGTGAGTGCATTATAATAGTAACAACCAGTTCCTTACTGTGAGTGGTAGGATGATGTTGACTGGTTGCCTTTTCTGTGATCAGTAGTTTAAAATTAGGAATGACAGCATAGGGCTTCAGTAGCTTGGTCATAAACCCAATCCGTAAAAATTCTTGAAAACGTTTTGTATGAAGTCATGGAAATTTTTAAAAACATGAGTGTACATATAATATGGTCTTGAGTGTTTAAAAAAATGTTTGCTTCCAATCGGAAACCTATTATTAACTACTGCACTGTAATATTCCTCATTCTTGGAGTACTTTACATATTTATTATGTTTACACTGTAAAAAACAAACTGGAATCTTCTCACTTAATAAGAACTGTTTCTTCTTGCAAGACTATTGGAAGTTAAAGTAAAAACTGAGAAATATGTGGATTAGAGTCCAGTAAACACCTAATTTAGTTATCTACAGAGATTACTTGTTTTCAGAAATTTTAGTATTTTTAACAAAAAATTCCTGATTGTTGATTATTAAATAACATTTTCTATATTTTTATTTCTATGTAAGTATATTTGAGTAACTGATATGAAAGGAAATTTTGGTTAATACATAGAGCTGAAGTATTCTGTACTAATGTTTAGTGTCAGTTCATTTAAATGTTGAAAGTCACATTTCATACTATTAAGAACAAGTTTAGTGTTGTTGTTGTTTTTTTGCTTCAAGGTTCCTGTTTTGTATAAGGTCTGCTCACTTTGATTCAAAGTACTGAAAAGAATTTTAAAGATTGTGTTTTTCTTCTCAGGTTACAGATCATGCAAATGCAGCAATGCTACACTTCTATTCTCCATTGATGCCAGATAGGGCACTCAAGTCTTTTGTTGTAAGATCCATTTATATATCTAATTATAAAAAAGTTTCTGTATTATAAGTCATATTTGCAATACAAGTGTAATAAATTCATATCAACTATTTTGTACATTTCAGAAAGCTATAATTTTTTAAAGAATTGTCAGTGAATTAAAAACTGTGTGTGAGAGGAACTCACTTGTAGATTTCTAGTAACATAAATTCAGATATAAATAAAGTTTGTGGACCCATTTTTAGTCAATGACTATTGAGAACATTTTCTTAAAACTTTATAATAGTGCATCTCAAAGATCAACTGTATTAATAAATTGGTGTTGTTTGAAAGACATTAGTTATTTCAGTCATCATGATCTTGCTACCCCCACTTATTTTATAATATATGCACATCAGTGCTTTTTAGTTTTTCAGATTGTAGTTGTATGATTCAGTTATAATGTATTATTATTTTTAATGCAATGAAAAAGGTTATTCTTACATTTAACTGACTATTAATCAAAGTACTGTTCCAACTAAATAAAATTTCTATCAAAAACAACTTTGTTATTTCAACTAAAAGTGCAGTAGTGGAAGAAATTATGGAAGCACGTGATACACTTACAGCCATGGAAGTAACTGTGGAAGCACACATGATACACATACAACAGTGGAAGTACATGCAATACATATACAGTAATGAAAATATTTGTGAAAAATGACCTGGTTTGATTGGTTTTCAGCCAAAAAGACACAAGTCTTATTGGACACTGTAACCGTCTGATGGGTAAATCAGATTTTTGGTTGGATACTGGAAATGTCATCTTGGGTTTAAGGATTTATGCCATATATTTAAACAGAACATATAAGAAACATAATATCATGTTTGAAGAATGAAATAGAAACCCTATAACTTGAGTACATTTGAAAGGTGGGCCTTTCTTTGTCAGGGGTAAACTGTTTGAAGAATGTTGGTTTCTACCTAAACTAGGCTTGGTGGTTAAGATGATCATCTCACAATGAGTGGGTTGCAGAACTGAAATCTGTCACCAAAAATGTTCTCTCTAACAGCTTTAGGGAGATTGTAATGTGATAGTCAATTCCATTATTTGTTATTAAAAAGTAATCCAGGAATAAGCAGCTTGGTAATTTTGATTAGTTTCATTTCATCCAGTCTATCAATTAGATGAGGTACAGCTAGATATCCCTGAACAAGTTTTTATTTGTAACTGTGCACATTTTTCATGCTTTACATACAACTCCTACTGAGAAAAGTCTGCCTCAAATGTTTCTACTTGAGTGTCCATAACCAGAGAAAACTGATTTCTGTATATTGTCATGCAGTATTTAAGTCCTGCGAGCCATAAATGGGTTAATACTATTACTGCTGGATATATTGTGATTGCTTATACTTATATTGGCTTTATGCTAGTATGGTGCTTTCTGATTGGTTGGATCACAGTGTAGTTTATTACCATGTGATGGTACTCTAGTGTAATTCAGTTTCACAGAACAAAGAGTAACACAACCTTATTTGCCTTTTATACATTCTCCATGACATTTCCTTAACTATTTCAAATACCGTATGCTCATGTATTCATTATGTATTTAAATATGTGTATTCTACCAGAGAATGCTTCATTTCTGTCTGAAGTAAAGAAGCATTATCTGCTTACATTTAGAAACTCACCATTAAAAAGTATATATTAGAAATGTAATTTGCATTTAATTTTAATTAACATTTTGCAAAATTACCCAATGATTTTGTTATCACTGTTGAGTGAATCTTAGAATATATGAACTATTCAATAGAATAAAATGATCAGATCCATTTCTCTTCTCTCATTGTTTTAAACTCAACCTGTATAAGGAGAAACTTACTTAACCCTTTCGGCGTGGTTGGCGACCGCAGTCGACTTGAAGGCTCAGCACAACAGACGACCTTCCTTTATTCCTGTTATGCTTATGTATTGAATTTAACATGTATAGTACAATCACTGAATATTTCAGGGAGTTTTGTTGAGTTATTGCCGAGATATCATGCTTTTAGTACTGATACCATAATTAGTTGAAGTATCAAACATGTATATTCAGCACTATGCCAAACATTAAAAATTGTTATTCAGCACTGAAAGGGTTAAGGGAATTAAAGTGTGTGGCAGGAAAACCTTTTATGTAAAAAAAAAAAAAAAAAAAAGTTGAGCAAAGCTTGTAGAGCCTTGGAAACCTTGGTTAATGACAAGAAAAATTACCTGAAAGGTTCCAGTAAGAAGTCAGTGAGTATTACCATTTGTAACCAGATTTCATTCAAAAGTGAATATGAAAGATATAATGACCTCATACCAGTGAAGATTTATTAAAGTGTTATGACCATTATATAGTAAGTGTAATGATTTATCTGTTTGTATGTATGTTATTGAATTTACAACATAGTAATCTCTACATATATTACTATAGAGATGTAGTTGCTTTGGCTGCAGACATAATGCATTCCAGAAAAATTGGTTTTTCTAGTAGTTATGTGTATATCACATGTCATTACTGCTGCATGTCTTCAGTAAGATGAGTTGCTTTCACAGAAGTTATGTGGGATAAATCCTTTGATTTCTCTGACGTTACTGTAGATGGATGTTTCACCGTGATAAATGTCAAAGAAAAACTAACAATAGAATTAACAATCGACTGTAACAAGTTTTCTCTTCATCACTCCAGAAAAACAATAAAAAGCAGTGAATGCTAGAGAAATCCCAAGATTTATTCTAAATTGTTTATGAAAAATGGATGCTTGTAAGGTGTACACACTACATTTATAATATTTAAAATAAGTTACTTATTTTAAAGTAACTCTCAGTTAGCTGAGAGCAGTAGGGTTAAAAATGTCATACAAGTAATTTGTAAAAACCACTTGGAGATTAGTAAACATGGTGTCATAAATAAAGGATCTGCTGTGAATTCATAAACCACTTTCTTTAGTGGCTTTTAGATGGTATAGTCAAATGTGTAACATTACAAAATAAATAATCAACACAATAAATTAATATTTAAGTTGTAGAAAGTGGTTTATTGTTTTATAGTATTTTTCACATACATCACTTGTTATGTCCTTGTTTCTGATAGCTGCTTTCTCCAAATGATGAATTGTTTCAAACATATTTCACTATACTGATATTTTTTTTGCCTAACAACATTCTCCCTAGTGGCACAGTGGTATGTCTCATGTTTCCTTGCTAGTAGATGAAAAATATATTCAATAAGTATAAAATTATAACAAAAGCAAAGTAATAGTAGTAAGCATGTCACATGATTGACTGTGTGTCGTAAGCTCAAGACATACAAGAGACATAAACGTCCAGCTGTTGTATTACCTGAGGCAGATAAACGTCCAGCTGCTGTATTACCTGAGACAGATAAACATTCAGCTGCTGTATTACCTGAGACAGATAAACATTCAGCTGCTGTATTACCTGAGACAGATAAACATCCAACTGCTGTATTACCCGAGACAGATAACATTCAGCTGCTGTATCACCCAAGACAGATAAACATCCAGCTAATGTATTAACAAAGACAGATAAACATCCAGCTGTTGTATTAACCAAGAGATAAACATCCAGCTGTTGTATTAACCAAGAGATAAACATCCAGCTGCTGTATTACCCGAGACAGATAAACATCCAGCAAATGCATTACCAAATCATTACACCAAAAGAGATTAACATTTGAAGATAGAAAATAATCTGTGGAAAAAATTACTAAACATTATTTTATTTATTACTTTTTAGCAACATTGTTAGAAGAAAAAAAAACACCTTTACTCTCTAGGTAATAAAAATCTTAGTTTCAGCCTTTTTGTCAGTGTGGATGCATCAGGACTAGTAGTATAAAATCTAATACAGTTTTTGCACCACTAGTCCTGATGAAAATACTACACTGGCAGAACCCTGGCTAAAATAGATACTTTATTTATTATTTACCTGGAGAACAAATCTATAACTCTATTTTCAAAATGTGTAAATTCCTCAATTATGCACAACAAATGCAAAACAAAAGTGATTTTTTTTTCATCCAGTTTTATTAGTCTTTCATTAAGGACCTATTTGGAAAATAACCATTTTTTTTCACTAAATCTGGTTACTGAAGGAAGTGCATTTTGTGTCTGTAAAATTGGCATTTTGTAGGTATTTGCTATGTAAAATATTGTGAGTGCTGGTTTTGAAATCATTTTTTTTTCTTATTGTTTAAACAGTGAGATCTTTTAATTTTTATTTCTAGACTTGGCTTCATAGCTATGCATCCTTATTTTCTGCAACTTGTCGTCGCTGTGGAAACCGTCTTCACAACAACATGCCTCCTACCTGGAGAGATGTTCGAAGTCTAGATATATTTCACGAAGCATGCAAACCATAGAATTTCCATCTACTATTTTGTTTTTCTAATTTCTCTGCTTATTAGAAAGTCTTTCAACTTTCTTGCTTCTGTGTTTATAGTAGTTCTGTTTTACAAATAAGAAAGAAAATGACATTGGATATGCTAAATTATGTATCTAGAAGTGTTTTTGTCAGCTGTTAACATTTTTTTTAGTGGTGAATGTGTATATAACTGTTTTGACTTGTATATAAAATACATATATGTTAAACACTGGTCAGTCTTCTGTCTTCTACGTAAATGTTATTTCACATCATGTGTATATTATTGGCTAACAACAGAATAATGATTATCCTTTATAAAGTAACTTCCATATCATACTGAGTTCTGTGTTTTGAGCACCTAGTCCATCAAAATGCGAGCTTGGTTTTGTCTTTAAAATTCAAATGGAATTCTTGCTATGACATTGAGTACCATGGCATATATTTGCTTATTAATGGACCTGGGATTTCCATATCACTTGTATTTTCTTGTACATTCTTTAAATCCCAAATAAGCTTTAATCAAAATGTTTATATTTACATATATAACCCTCCCAAAAAATACAAAAAAAATAAATTGGTATCCCCCCCTCAAATACATACACTAACACACGTATATGTACGTATATGTTCGAGAGTGTACAAGCCAAGCTAATGGTGTCTTAACGTACATCAGTGAAACTTGATACTAAAATAAAGTTATACACAAAAAACAGATAACAACCTTGTGTCTTATGGTGGAAACATTGTTAGAAGTGCGGTTAGTAATTTTTTTAAGTCGGGTACCTTTTATTGCAAACTAGCTTTCAAACTTGTTTTTTAGGAAATTTATATAAATAAAAAATTATCAAATTCCACTTGCTTAGTGCTAAAAATGGAATTTCGATATTCATAGTGAGTAGGTAATAGAATGCCAATGGTATAATTTTGGGCTTAACAATAGCTGAGCAGTCAAAGGATTTTGATATCGGTCTTGAAACGCCTACACGGAAACAAAAGTTGTTAAAATGATTTAATTAAGACTTACAATGTTTCAAAAGTATATTCTTCGTCAAGTGAGTAAAAATAAGGATGAATCCATCACTACTAGCATCTACTTATATGTTATAGACACTTATATTTGTTTTTACTTGTACATCATTTTTGCAAAGGCTTCATCTATTGCTTGTGATGTTATGAGCTATATTAATCAATAGATGTCGCTAACAGCATTGAGTTAAAGTAAATTACTTCGTAGCTGAAATCAATAAACGAAAATATAAATCGGTACGAGATGTACTTGTGCAGGGTCCCTAAAAATGCCATGTTTTAAAAGCAAAAAAAAAATAATAATAATAATAATAAGTATTTTATACCTGACTTTCGAAGTTCCTATGTCCTGCTTGTCCTCGCTCACAGAGTGCGTAATTCGTGTGATTCATGGCGTATGCGCGTTTTAGTGATGTCACGAAAGTACAAGTTCCACCAACGTGTCCTTCGTGTGGCGTCATTTTAGTGTCTACTGACTGATTGACAATATACAACTTTATGGTACGATAACAAAAGGTTACCACGCCAGACAGCCTTTGGCCCCAGGCCCGGCATGGCCTAGCGCGTAAGGCGTGCGACTCGTAATCCGAGGGTCGCGGGTTCGCGCCCGCGTCGCGCTAAACATGCTCGCCCTCCCAGCCGTGGGGGTGTATAATGTGACGGTCAATCCCACTATTCGTTGGTAAAGAGTAGCCCAAGAGTTGGCGGTGGGTGGTGATGACTAGCTGCCTTCCCTCTAGTCTTACACTGCTAAATTAGGGACGGCTAGCACAGATAGCCCTCGAGTAGCTTTGTGCGAAATTTCCAAACCTTTGGCCCCCTTTCGGGAAAATTATCTTCAAAATGTGCTTCAGCCACCCATATAGCTTCCACAACTAAAGAAAAATGCTCACTGTGAAACTGATTTATTTGTGTATTACAGCATGTGTATTTTACAAGCTGTAGATTGCAATCCATAATGTATTATCTAGCCCACATAAACTCTTATAATGCACGTATTTAAAACGTTGAGCCCCACCTGGCCATGTAGTTTGAGCGCTCGACTCACTATTTGAGGATCACGAGTTCAAATTCTTGTCCCACCGAACATACTTGCCATTTCATGTGACGATCAATCTCACTACTCGTTGATAAAAGTAATTCAAGAGTTAGTGGTGGGTGGTGATGACTAGCTGCCTTCCCTCTAGTCTTACACTGCTAAATTAGGGACGGCTAGCACAGATAGTCCTCGAGTAGCTTTGTGCGAAATTCAAACAACAAACAATTCTTTCACAACTAATAAAGGGGTTGACTGTCACTTTATAATACCCTCACGGCGAGCATGTCTGACGATAGGTTTCCATCCCACGACTTTCAAATTGCGAGATAAGCGTCCTAATGTTAGACCCGATTAAAAAGTATATAATATCAAGTCATTAATAAATTTTGAGAATCCTACATTCACAGGTCTAGGTCTAGCAAATTGAAATTATTATGCCGAATATATCTTGTTACACATGTCCAGCAAAAATGTAATAACCCATTCTACTTGTAAAACCCGTATATGGGTAATTGTTTCGAAATTTGAAACCAAGTTTTAAAACAGAAATTGTACTATTTATAGCTATTCGTACTAATAGCGTTGTGCATATAGTTTTAATAAGTGTAAGTGTCTGGATGGTATATTACTTGGATGTTGGGAAGAGTTTGTTAAAGTTGACCTATTAGTGATGATAACCATAAAACCTCAATATTGTTTTTTTGTGGGTTTTTTTTTTTGTCTGGAGAAAGTAATGCATTTGTAAAGTGAGAATTGTTGAAGCTTTCTTCTGATTTGAATACGACTGAAATTATTTCCAGTCCAACAGATACTTATAATTAGAATACAATTGAATTTGCGTGTAATGAGATTGTGAAGTAATCCCTAATAGCCAATAACAACAACAAAACGTTTACATGAAATGACTTAAACGTGGCCTAAAGCTATAAAATTGTATCAGCATACCAAATTTTATATGTAATACAGTTTTCACAGAATGTGTTTCTCTGAATACCTTTAATAATGGTTGTAGACAATACCACCAAAGCGGTTAATATTTTGTAATGGGCGGTTTTTACTTGTACATTTATATACACGGTATCTTTACAGTAGAAATAGTATAGAGTACATAGGTTTGAGCTTAAATCCACACGTTCGTGAAGTTACTACCGAACTATCAAATCATATCTACAATATAGGTTATAGTTTATTTGCTTCTTACGAAGATATTGACCTATTAAAAATGTAGCAATAAATCCTATTCATAATATTTAATCACCTGTCTTTCTTCTTAAGGAAATCGAAAGTTGTTCTCTGACAGTTCACACGTCTGGTGTCGTAACTGTGTTTTAAACTGTTCAGATCAAGCGCATGCGCAGAAAATGAGCCTACCTGCTTTTCACAATCTGTTTGTTAACTAAGGTGTCGGGGCCTGGCATGGCCTAGCGCGTAAGGCGTGCGACTCGTAATCCGAGGGTCGCGGGTTCGCGCCCGCATCGCGCCAAACATGCTCGCCCTCCCAGCCGTGGGGGCGTTATAATGTGACGGTCAATCCCATTATTCGTTGGTAAAGAGTAGCCCAAGAGTTGGCGGTGGGTGGTGATGACTAGCTGCCTTCCCTCTAGTCTTACACTGCAAAATTAGGGACGGCTAACACAGATAGCCCTCGAGTGGCTTTGTGCGAAATTCCAAAAACAAACTAAGTTGTAGACAGCTGCCAAAGACGCTATCAGGCTAAATACTGAACATTAAACAAGTTTGTATCTGAAGGAAAAAAAAGTGTCACTGTAACAATGTATTTAGTTTCTTATAAAACAGAACGCGGAAAAGAGTCTGTAATGTTTTAAGAAAAAGAAACAACAACTGGAAACATTTAATTATTATTTACTTTCGAAAAGCTAAACTTCAAATGAACAGCAAAATTTAGAGACATCTTGAAAAGACACGTTCTGACCTCTGACGGTAGTAAAACCGTCCTTAAGAAGATTTTGAATCTCGTCATGTTGGAAGTTAAGTTTCATCAAAGAACGGACAAGTATGTTATGAAACGATGAAAACATTTTCGCCATGTTTACCAATTCCTGAAAATTTAGCCAGACTTTGGTAGAGTGGACAGAACCTTCACTGACGTCAACTTGCACCATCTTGATATCGAAAAACGACGTTGTCATGTTGATCTTCTCAGGAACTGTATCTCGCATCGTGTTTTCATTTTCTGCAAAACAGAGCAGCAGAGAACGAGATATGTGTTTACTGAGAGTAGTTAATGTCTAGCGCCGCTAGTGAGCCCTGGGCGAAGTATAAACTGGTGCCCCGCTGACTTTTAAAACATGCCATGCAATTTGAAAAACTAAACTTATTAGTGATAAAAAGTAAAGAAATTAAAAAGGAAAAATGCATTAAAAACTGGTTATTGTTATTATTTATTTTCTATACCTTTCATATTTTATTAATTATTATTATACTAGCATTCACGGTGGGGCCCTGAGTAACAACATCTTTTGTCCATTGAATGAAACGGTACAGTTTGTGACTATATGAAGCTTAAATATTGTACTAAACACCACTAGTGCTAATGTTTAAATAAAAACTGAAAGACACCAAAATATGCTTCGTTTTCACTATTTATGAAAGATGTATTTATTTGATTTTGTTACTGTAGTGACCAGGGGCGTAGATGTTTTACATCCGATGGGGGGAGATGATTTTTGCAACCACTTATGTGGACTGTCCAAATTGCAAATTGGTTATCTCTGATTACGTGAACCTGAAAGCTGTAAACATGCAGTCACAGAGTAATCTTGTTGCCACGATACTTGCATGTATACCTAGGCCTACTGACTGATACTTACGAACTATCGTTTAGATCGAAAAGCTTAGAAGCACACCTATATTAAAGATGTACATTTCAGTTACTGAAAAAGCCTACATCTAGGCCTAATTATGTAATTCGATTAATAAGAACACGATAATTCCAAGAACAAACACACAATTTGTAGGCCAGTGATGCAATAAAACAATTCAATAGACCAAACTGTAGGGGCGAATGATTGTATGCACCATACCCCCCACCTAAAATGAAGAGGGGTGTATGCCCTCCATCCCCCCAAGATCTACGCTCCTGGTAGTGAGCTTAGTTGATCTATGACGTAGCCCTCTTTCAGATTTTGTCCAAGTTTTTTTAAAGGTTGAATTTGTCTAGACTTACACATAGTAACTTCAAATACCAATTCAAGTAAATACTTCTGAAATCTTTCTTACCTGTGGGGAAAGTATAAGCCGTTTCAACAAACATAATTACGGTCACAGTAAACTGGAGAACAAAAATCGCAAATGTTGATCTCATTTCGGATTTTTCTTTCTGTGAACACAAGCAATTTATATTAACATTTTATATCATAACAGAAAATTAATAATGTTCCCAGATATTCCAAAGCTGATTTGGGATTAACAGCAGATAAATATTTTTAACCTTCCTTAAATGTTTTTTACAAGGGCTGTCGTTGAGGCCCGGCATGGCCAAATGGGTTAAGGCGTTCGACTCGTAATCTGAGGGTCGCGTGTTCGAATCTCCTTCGCACCAAACATTGTCGTCCTTTCACCCGTGGGAGCGTTATAATTTTACGCTCAATCCTACTATTCGTTGGTAAATGAGTAGCCCCAGAGTTGGCCGTGGGTGGTGATGACCAGCTGCCTTCTCTCTCGACTTATATTGCTAAATTAGGGATGGCTAGCGCAGATAGCCCTCGTGTAGCTTTGCGCGAAATTCAATAAACAAACACAAAACAAAAGTTCTGTTGTTTGTTATTTAAACAAAATCTATAAAAGTCCTTTATATATTGAAAAACGATTACAAATAAAATTCAAACACGATTTTATCTCAACATGAAATAATGTTGTGTGCAGAATGAACATAAAATTATGTTGAGTTAAAAATAGTTCATCGCAAAATCTTTCAGGTTTTGGTCCAAATCTACACAAAGACCATCATCTGTAAATAGCCATCTGTTTGGGTTACAATAGTAAAATCCATAGAGTACTATACGGCACTTGGCCGAGAAATTCCTGTAAAAAATGTACGTTTTTAACATTGTTTTTATTATAATACAAAGTTAAAAATAAGTGGACATCAATTACGATTTTCATTGATAAAGTATGTTTACAGTTATAAATTATACTGATAACCAGTTCTAATTAAACACTTTTCAGTCATGTTTTATTACTTTATTTTACACATGAGATAAGACCAATACGATACATCAAAAGTACAGAGTTCGAGAATACAATAAAATCATCAGAAGTACAAATACGTTAGAAGATTTATCAGCAAATTAGCCATAAAATTAGAATCATTTTGTGAAATTTATCTACCGCCACAGTATAAGTTGGTGCCATGGTTTAAGCTAAACAACCTCTACGTTTGTTTACGAGATGAAAAACTGACTGGAAATAAACATTTTGTAATGACAATGATATAGAATCACCTGTGAACTGTTTTCTTATTGTTATCATAAATGTATACGATACACGTCGCACAAGCAGTGTAATCACACTTTCTATTATAGGGATTTAGTCAAGTTATTTACTTTAACACTAAAGGTTAAGTGCCTCCAGTGGCACAGTGATATGTTTATGGACTCGCACTCCTAGAAACCGCCGTTCGATGTCCATGGTGGACAGATACAGCCCACTGTATAGCTTTGTGCTTAATTTCAACCAAAACAAACTAAGAGTTAGGTTAATTCCTATGTAAGCAAGCGGAATGTACTATTAAAGAGTTTGTTTTGAATTTTGCGCAAAGTTATGCTTGAGCTCTTTGCGCTAGTCGACCCAAATGAATACCACTCACCGTCAACTCTTGGGCTCTCTTTTTACCAACGTATAATGAGATTAACCATATACTATCACACAAAAAGATCGAGCATGTTTGGTGAATTGGATTCGAACCCGCAACCTTCATATTGCGTGTCGAGCACTCTAACTACCAGACTCGTCGCCCGGCATTGCCAGATGGATAAGGCACTCGACTCGTAATCCGAGGGTCACGGGTTCGAATCCCTTTCGCACCAAACATGCTCGCCCTTTCAGCCGTGGGGTCGTTATAATGTGACGATCAATCCAACTATTCGTTGGT
The DNA here is from genome assembly GCF_004210375.1 of Tachypleus tridentatus. NCBI lineage: Eukaryota > Metazoa > Arthropoda > Merostomata > Xiphosura > Limulidae > Tachypleus > Tachypleus tridentatus. The sequence continues at coordinate 19,893,741 of NC_134830.1, forward strand.
AAAAGAGTAGCCCAAGAGTTGGCGGCGTATGGTGATGACTAGCTGTTTTCCCTCTAGTCTTACACCGCTAAGTTAGGGATGGCTAGCGCAGATAGTCTTCGTGTAACTTTGCGCGAAATTCAAAATAAGCCAGGCCCGTCTTAAATAGATACAACACTTTTTATATTCAGTTGTGTACATAATATATCGACGTAACCTTTTAAACTACGCATTTTCAACGCTAAGTTATATATTTTGTTAATTAATGAAAGATAACCCCATAATTTGAAAAAAAAAATAACTACAGATACGATGGGTCAATCTTCTGTGACACTTACTATTTACAATATCCTTCTCTACTTCTAAATACATTTTACACTGACTAGATACATTAGCTGTATGTGTGTACAAATTTACAATTTGTTTCTTATTTAGAAAAAAAAAAAAGCCTATTAAAGTCCTTTATTTATCTATTCAAAAATAACTACAAACATAATTTTATTTCAGTATCAAATCATGTTGTGTACAGAATAAGCATAACATTATGCTGAGTTGAAATGTTACTTCTTCAGCTTTCGGTCCAAATCTACACAGGGGCTATCTGTGAATCGTCGTCCTGACTTTTTAACTGATAAATGAAATAGAAGGCGGCTAGTCTTTAGCATTTATTGTCAAATATTGGGTTATTCTTGACCGAATAGTGAGATTTGACCTTAATTCTTGTAGCACACTTTGAGCTCCAAACCGAGGGATGTGTTTTTGTAGCGGAAATAGCCCACGAGTAACTTTAAGCGAAAGTCAACAACAGAGTCAATGAACTTCATTCAGAAAAAGCATTCATGTTTTGCTTGTTTTGAACGGCGGAAGAAAGGTGAAATATAATTATCTCAATCCATGGTATTTACCATGAAGCATTGGGGAGACAGTATGATGGTTTGGGGTGCTTTTCTGCTGAGGCAACAGAAGATATTTGGAAAATAGATGGAATTGTGGACCAGTACAGGTACTAACACATCATGAAATACGCAGTGGTTTGCATATTATTAGTAAAGGATTTTACTAATAAGTATATAATGATCCCACACACTTATCCCACCTATGAAGAAATTACTTAACTGAGAAAGAAGCTACTGAAATAATTTAAATGATGCAACTGTCCTCACAGAGCCTCGATCTCAACCCAATTGAGCAGATCTGGAATTCAATAGATCAAAAACTCGACAAATCGAAAGTTAATTTCAAAGAAACATTTTGATAGTGTATTAGAGACATTTGGAGTAAAATCCCAAGAGACACTTTGATTAAATATATTGTAACAATGCCTGAAAGATGTTCGCAGTTATTAAAGCAAAAGGGGACACAAAATATTAACTGTTTGCTGAACTCAAGCACATCCACTGAGTTTCTGTCGTACTAAATATGAAGATTAATAAAAATTTGATGTTGCACCTGTGATTTACCTTCCATTATTCTATGAAAGTAGCCTGAAATCTAATTCTGGACTTTGTATTAACACGTTTTTACAATACTGTATACAATTAATAACAAAATTACACAAACTAAGTGTGATGTAGGAATGGCAAAGCCAAAACGTACAGAAACAAAGTAGGAATGAATACATGAGACCATATAAAAATAACTTCATAACTGGCCAGATCATTCCGATTTTTTATCTACAACTAAATGTCTAATTCCTGTCAGTTGCATAATTTCAGGTTTTAATAAACGAATTTAAACTAAATAGTGCTATACAGTCTTACAATGCTAATAAAAATAAGCTTGTAAGATTGACTCAGTACTTATTGGTTATTTATATATAGGGATTTTGTATTTTGACTTATTTCTGTACTTTTGTCATTGCCATTCCTACATTACACTTTTATTACTTGTTTCCCTTCTTTTTAAAAACAGTTTCATTAAAGTAAGTTGATAGTTGAACATTTCTCTTACTTCTATAATTTAATGATAACACATATTGTTAATATCATATCAGTTTTGGATTACAATAAGGACCACTAAAACCGTAATAATTCCTCTAGGGTCGCACAAATATCCTGGAGTGCTGGTTGATGTAAAAGGGATATTTATAGAATGCACGCCTTCCAATGTTACCTCATCTCAGTGTATGCTAAAGTAATTTCGATTAACAGAGAGGACATCATGCAAATATAAGACCATGAAATATGATATGACGCATGCATACCGAGCTGTTAGGCTCGACCCTGTTGAAAATTTGAAAAATAAAGTAGGCTTCTGTATAATGTTTTGATAATTAAGAAACGTATGTTTTAAAACTCAGACCTCAGTAATATGTACACAGATCTGTCAATTGAATAAATACCAGATCGGCTTTATACTCTGAATATTAATTTAGAATAGTCTTTCTTTATTTATATATTTTTAGTGAAATTATTTCGGCATATATCATGTATGTTCAATAAAGTCACAAACGTTCGTTACATAAGAACAATTTGTGCTATTATCTAGCGACTAGATATGAGACTATTATTTATGAAATATGGAATTAATTTATGCTTATACACTGAACCCGCTGTTAAGTAATAGTTTTCCTTATTATTGTTTTCCGCAAAAATACGTCGGTTAAAGAACACAATAATGTGTTATACAAGCTGTGAAACACTAGATAATGACAATTAGGTGCTCAAATAAGGCTTAAATACAGCTTTAAATTTTGTAAGCATTGCAGAGTAATAAGTCGAATATGGCAGCCATTATTTTCTCGGCTCATCCCTGCATATTAAGCACTGCCGTGCTTAGTGATATACAAGATGTTTATGTAGAGGATTGCGTTTAATAATTCTTTTTTTTTTAAATTTAACATAAGACTTCTCAAACACTACCTGCGTATAATCATACCTAATTTAAAGTGATAGAAGATAATTAATCAACAGCCCTCACCATAAACTATTCGGCTGGGAATTTCACAGCTACTCGTACAGCGAACCCAAGATTCCTACCCTGTACATTTCTTGTTATTTTCCAATAATGAGAAAGTATTGTTGTAAATATGGTAAAATTAAACATGAAGGCTAATCTACCAATTGATTTACCATTTCTGAGTTATAATTATTTTGAGGAGTTACACTCCTTATGAGTAAACGTTGACCACTTTATCCTCACTAAACAGCTTGCCTACTGAATAATTCATAATAATAACATTAGTGCTATACGTTCTTCAAATCCTATATAAACATAGGTTTACCATAGGAAGTAAAAGATAACTTAAAACACTATGCATATATTGTCGTACTTTAGGTATGATGGAAACCGTCAAACACACCAGTTTCAGTTTGCCAATGGAGAAGGAAGGTCCACCTTTCGAAAGCCCTCGAGTTATAGGGTTTGTATTTCACTTCTATCAAGACTTCTTGAACTTACGCGCTCTCTGATCATGAATTTCAAAAATTCAACATTCAGTTTGTTTGTTTTTTAATTTTGCGCAAAGCTACAGGAGGGCTATCTGCGCTAGCCGTCCCTAATTTAGCAGTGTAAGACTAGAGGGAGCCAGCTAGTCATCACTACCCATCGCCAACTCTTGGGCTACTCTTTTACTAACGAATAGTGGGATTGACCGTAAAATTATAACGTCCTCACGACTGAAAGAGCGAGCACGTTTAGTGTGACGGGAATTCGATACATGCGCTAGCCGTACCAAATTTAACAGTGTAAGACTAGAGGGAAGGTAGCTAGTCATCACCACTTACCGCCAATTTTTGAGCTACTCTTTTACCGACGAATAGTGGGATTGATCGTAAAATTATAACGTCCTCACGACTGAGAGAGCGAGCACGTTTAGTGTGACGGGAATTCGATATATGCGCTAGCCGTACCAAATTTAAGAGTGTAAGACTAGAGGGAAGGTAGCTAATCATCACCACTTACCGCCAATTTTTGAGCTACTCTTTTACCAACGAATATTGGGATTAACCGCCACATTATAACGCCCCACAGCTGAAAGGTCAAGCATGTTTGATGCGACAGGGATTCGAACTCACGACCCTCGGATACCCTTGTATACGTATAAATGATATTTGAAAACTAAAAATCAGTTTAAAATTTTAGACACACATCGATATTCAGTTGTGTTCGTGACGAAATTCGATTTTATAGGTAGCTAAAGAGCTTTGAGTTCGTTTTCCTTCACCATTTAGAAACCGAAATTAACTTAGGCGTGTGACTGATATTATAACATTTCCTCGAATTCATAAATTCTCTTTTTAATTTCGCCCGTAGTTAAAAAGGAAAGAAATATTTAACACACATATATACGATTTTTAAGTGTTATTTATGTCACATCAAACAGAAATGAACGTGTATTGAACGTTTTATAAACCCAAGCTTCACTTATTCTCCGTGCAGGACAAAGAAATGCAACATTTAATATTTCTGTTATGTCTGTTGAATCTTTATCAAATCTTAATGGAGTGAAAAGAAGATATATCTGTAAGATGAATATTTTCTTTCTTGTTTTTTTTTAACTTCCTATCTGACAGATCAAATATTTTCTATTTATTTAAACGCCCTGTGTTTTGAACGATTATCAAGATACTGTACTTTTTAAATAAAAATCCGATGCTATTTTTTTTGCTTAACATCTCTGAAGTGCAGAAACTTCAAAACCTCTCCAGGGAATTATGTCGAAGTAGTAACTCAAAACGAGCTACATTACTGTACTGTTCGTCCTAAAGCAATACTTGATATGGAGCATAATTGTTGTGGACTTAAATAACCAGTTGCATTAAAAAAAATTCTAATCTGCAACTTTTTATTTGCAGGTTTGCAGAAAGTTTGTTATGCTATTTGAACATACAGTTATCTCTTCTTTTCAATCGTTTTCAAATCATTTTTGAAAAGGTTACGTTGAATTTTAAAAATACCCTTTATCTGTAGAAAGTAGCGAGAAAAATAATATATGTTTATCATACACTAATGTTTGTTTTTCTTCACGGTATGAATTTCTCATAATAAATTAAATTAAAATCGAAAAAAAAAACTAATTTATTTCTCACCTCACACCAGTCAAACTGTCTTCAAATTCAAAGTTAAGCTTAGCCTTATCGTTCGTTTTCTATTAATAATTCGATTTCCACGTATATATAGAAAATGAAGGTTTTGTGGAGAATTGAGAGTTTCTGTTTCTTCTGTTATCCAAAAGAAAACTCAGCGCCGCCTGTACTGAAATTATACATTTAAACGCTTGATAAAAAAGTTATTTATTTTCAGGTTTGCAAGGTTAGATAAGCATAACGTCATTTTACAATATTATTTTATCATTCTAATCAGTAGACGTGTTTGTTTTATCTACACTTAATTATACCGATATATTAGTGCAGCTATGTTGTTTAACGGACAAATGTTTATTTCTGATGTGTGTCTGTAAGTTCATTATATTGAACGTACTCTTTTGTTTTTTTCCATTCCCAAGTTTAGATTAAACGTTTTTCTTTTTATTTACAAAACGTCGATGTGATGAATAAAATATGAAACTGGTTAAACGTATCGAGTAAGGGTCAGCTCTGTGTTTGTTTGTTTGTTTTTGAACGTCACATTATAACGTCACCACGACTGAAAGGACGAGCATGTTTGGTGTGATTCGAACCCGCGGCCCTCGAATTACGAGTCGAACGCCTTAACCACCTGACCATGACAGGCCAACTGTAAATGTCGAAGCTAGTAAACCGAATTTCGATTCCAGTTTTCACAAAATATTCCCTGTACTTTAAATTGTGTGTGCTTTAAAAGAGAGACAGCCAACTTCTTAGAGTGAGTGATAAGTAGTATTTGTTTGGTTTTGTTTTGTTTTAATTTCGTGCATAGTTACACGAGGGCTATCTGCTCCAACCATTCCTCATTTAGCAGTGTGAGACTAGAGGAAAGGTAGTTAGTCATCACCACCCACCTCCAACTCTTGGGCTATTCTTTTACCAACAAATAATGGAATTGACCGTAATAATATAACGTACTCACGACTGAAAGGGCGAGCATGTTTGATGTGACGAGGATTCTAACCACCTGGCCATGCCAAGCCGATAAGTAGTAGGGTACTGCTGATTGACCGACTATCTTTCTTCTGGTCAGTAGTTCAAAATATCGAAAGGGACACGTAACCATATTAGCTTTACCATTAACACAAAATATAGATACCTTAAACCTATCATGGGTTAAAGTTAACGTCAAAATTAAATGTGAAATTGTCTATATTAACTTTAAGCCTAGTAGTTGAACAAAACTATATATAATATATTTTTGCAATTAAGCAGTGAAACCTAAACACCTTTAAAACATTAAATATATTAATTAGAACATACTAAAAGGTAGCCATACTTACAAGGTTAAAAATAGATTAGAGTCAAAGCAGAATATGTTTTTTTTTAAACTTGCCATGATTTAATATAACTTTATGTTGCTACAATGTATGATAACGTAGGTTTTATTTTTTATTGTTATTGGAAAATAAACTATGTTTTCAATGCTTTAGTCAGGAATAGAAGGACTATCCTGGTGAAACAAATTAACATAACTTATTTTAACTGCCTTTGAAAAACGCTGCCGGAATACATTCAGTGTCCTTTGTATCTCAAATTCCTAGCGTAACATATAAAATGTGAAAACAAGCTCGTGCAGTTGTCAAGTGAAATACGCACACAAAATTCATTTCTGTTATGGGATTTAAATATTTTTATAATAACCAGTAATGGTGAAATATCTGGCTAAAAGCTGTGCCTAGTAGGTTAAAATTGTTTATTTATTCTGTTCAGTCTTGCTAATTATATATTATATTGTTTTTTCTTGTGAATAAATATGGAAAGCAAGAAAAATTATAATTCACTTTCTACTAATCGGACGATGCTGTAAATATTTTAACGATTAATTACAAAAATAATTAGGTATTGTTTTTTTTGTATAAGGGCTAGAATCTCATTTGTTCTGTTCCCATGTACTAAGGTCTGAAATGGCCAGGTGGTTAAGGCACTCGACTATTTTACACCAAACATACTTGCCCTTTCAGCCGTGGAGGCGTTATAATGTGACGGTCAATCCCACTATTCGTTGGTAAGAAAGTAGCCGAAGAACTGGCGGTGGATGGTGATGACTAACTGTCTTTCCTCTAGTCTTACACTGCAAAATTAGGAATAGCTAGCGCAGATAGACCTCATGTAGCTTTTCGCAAAATTCAGACCAAACCAATATATTAAGAATGAAAAAGTGGGGTAAACACTTTTTAAGATAAGAGTTTTTATCTATGGCAGAAATTAACGAAACGTAAACACAATTTATTAACAACATAATTCAGTAAACACCATCTTTTTATGTAAGCATTAAACACACACACACTTGGTATTATTATAAGTATAACTGAATTTTAGATGTTGTAATTTATCTTTTTCTTGAAGGTTTTTAAATATTCATGAAGTAATTGTTTTCGAATAAATGAAATAGTAAATACGATGTGCGATAAAACTCACACCACCCATTGACGTGCACTAAACAGAAAGTGTTATTGACAAAACCATCTATGAGTTGATTGTTTGAAGTTAAACACAAACCTACATAACTGGCTCTCTGTGCTCTGGCCACCACAAGTAGGAAAACCCGATTTATCGCGTTGTAAGCACGCAGATCGGGGAGGATATATGAATAATCTAATAAACAGCAAAATATATTAAACTATCGCCACATTTTAGTTAGATATAAAACACATATTGAGTTTGAAAGGCAGAAAAGAAAGTTTGATCAGCCAAATAAGTAAAAGTCAATAAAACGTGACTACAAAGTGACATTATAACATGAACTTTATAACTGTGCTAGTTATTTTGGATCTGAAAAGCTATGCAACGACAAACGTGTAGTGTTTTACGGTTCGTGATAAACATGTCGAAACCAGTCATTTTCGTGTTTTTGTGAAACTTAAAGTTACGAATATTGAATAAGTTATAATTTTTACTGAATATGCTCTTTGAGTATCAGTATGTGGATTACGTGAGAAAAGGTATATAAGAAATGTTACGTATTATAACTGAATATGCTCTTTGAGTATCAGTATGTGGATTACGTGAGAAAAGGTATACAAGAAATGTTACGTATTATAACTGAATATGCTCTTTGAGTATCAGTATGTGGATTACGTGAGAAAAGGTATACAAGAAATGTTACGTATTATAACTGAATATGCTCTTTGAGTATCAGTATGTGGATTACGTGAGAAAAGGTATATAAGAAATGTTACGTATTATAATTTATTTTGGACGATTTTCCGGAAATTAGAATTTTAATTTATAAGATAATTAAATGTTAATATGTATCCAATATATGACATTTGGCAACCAGATTGATAGACACTTTGCTTTCTTACCACAAATATATTTTAATATATAAAAACAACAACAAAAATACAATTTATAATAACACTTATTACAAATGATGGTTTATATACAAAAGTTTTATAAACTTACAAACAATACTGATTCTTACATCTGATCTAGAACTGAATATTTTGTCAATGATCCAGATCCACGACGAGCAAATTACTTCTGAGTTGATTCTAACACTAGCTAGCTTGGTTACAAACCGGCTACAATCTTGTTTTATACCGAGGAATATACTCAGTGTTCTCATAATAATAACGTCCGAAGTAATTCGCTAACGTTGAACAATTTCTAATGCTCAAAATCTATAAATATTCTGGTCAAATTCTGTAGTTTCCTGATTAATAGGCGTTAATCGCGATTATAGCCTCCTAGGCCTATAGCGCCTATAGTTTGTAGTTAAATGACAATATTAATAGTCTCTTGGCTCGTTGATTTATATAGTTTAAGGCGAGTTTCTAGAACGTTCAATAATATTCAAACACACTAGCGTTTTCATAAAACAAATATTGTTGATTCTTATTCTTAACAATGTTCTACCAATTTAGAGAACAGGTGGGACTTGCACAATACACGCCGCACGTATCAAACCGAAACAAACGTGGGTATCAAAATAAACGTATAACGGTAAATCTGTTACAGTTGATATATTGTTCTGGTATGGAAATGATAAAGACTATAAGAAATTCTTTGTGAGAAGTAAAGGCCGTTGCTCTAATATGATTTTAATCTAAAATGCGAATGTTTTGGATAATATTTTTCTTAAATACAAAATCCATCTCAAGGCGTTATATTCAGGTATTTGTAGCTTGTTAAGCCTGATCTTTTAAGTGTTAAAAACAAAGTATCCGAAACTATTTACAGTTGTAAATTTTTTATGCCCATAACAACTATGGTAAAGTTAAATTATTGATAAAACAAAAAATTTATGTGTGCTGCTTAGTGTGTTGTTTCATATTAAGACTGGTTATAGTACTAAGGTCACGACATGGCCAGGTGGTTTAGGCGCTCGACTCGTAACCGAGGGTCACGGGTTCGAATCCCCATCACACCAAACATGCTCACCCTTTCAGTCGTGACAGCCAATCCCACTATTCTTTGGTAAAACAGTAGCCCAAGAATTGGCGATGGGTAGTGATGACTAGCTGCCTTCCCTCTAGCCTTACACTGCTAAATTACGGATGGCTAGCGCAGATAGCCCTCGAGTAACTTTGCGCGAAATTCAAAAACAAAACAAAAAACAAACATAGAGTTCTAAGACTCGATGTTCGATAAATGGGGTCACTAGGCATTTTTATTTATGGACACTATATAAATGACAGTCAATAACATTATTCGGTTCAAAAAGCTAGAATTATTTATTCCTTGTGGCTGTGGCTGTTGCTTGTTGGTTTCTCCCTCTCCCTTTGACCAGCAGCTCAAAATTATGGACGACTATATTGGAACCCTAAATGTTTTTCATAGAGTTTTGAATGCGTTTTCACTGTTAAACCAATTGCACTGAAAGCTCTAAAACTAAATATATTAAAACAACTAAAGAAACAATTACAACAGGGAAAACATGCAGGATGATCATTTTTAGAATTAATAAAGTGTGGCATCGTTTACCAACGTTTTATTAGTAATTTCGCAGCGTTGCATTTCGTGAAACAATAAAGTATTTATTAACCGGGATATCCAATAATATCAACAGTATCACATGCTGACGTCTATAGTGTTATATATTTCAATGGTTGGTAATTTCCTTTCAGAATTTGTCAACATTTTTAGTAAGGATAATTTTGAAGATCCTTGTTAAAAATAATTATTATAATTTGTTTTGAACATAAGTTATTATGATATTGTTAACAGTCTGACTCAACACCTGGTACTCTGAATGGCACTAATAACCTTTTGTTAATAATAGTACCACAATAGCTTCAGGAATGTATCACTGGCTTAATATCAATTATCTGACTCCATTCGAGTTTAAATAAAACGAGCATACACGATGTAGATACAAAGTGACGCGCGTGCTGGACGACCGACTGCTGTTACATTAGATCCAGATTTATATTTTAATTAAGACTTTTCCCAGACTCTTTAACTTGCTACAGACTAAGAGAGCATAGTATCGTCTACAAGATTTTATAACGCCATTCTATCCGGTGCGTTTACGCTATGTATCTCATTAGTGGTCACTCCAATAGCAAAATATGGGAAGACAATACCCTTAAAACATCAGCTGACCTTCCAGCGGAAAATATCCCCGTCCTACTTACATAAAATATTTTGCTATATAATAACATTTTTCCACGAGAAAGTGCACGTGACAACATATGGGAAGAGCCAATTACAACAAGCACTTAAAGTAAACGAAATTCATCCGTTTTCCTTGACAACACTCTATTGCGAAAGCCATACACAGAACTGAAACTGTGTATGCACAAAAGAGTGTGTAAATTCCAGATTAACACTAAACACTAACCTCAGTAACTCAAAACAGACAGGAAAAACACTTCACCTCAAAACAGAGCCTAACGACAGGAACCTGATGTAGGAAATTAGTTTCCGAGCTATCGTGAAAAACAATGTGCGCACAACTCCTGAAAATGTACGCCTTATAACTCACAATACTTTAATAATCCATACGTTAAACGTTAGGAACTCATTACTGTTTTTCATATACAACCAAATACTAAACTTAAGTGTATACAACTATACTTTATCAATAAATCATAAAGGTCAATACGTTCTCCTCTTTGATTTCTGCATTTTGTTGTCAATGGAACAAGATCAAGGTTTTACAATACAGAGAACATTTCTGTTTTGTTTTGTTTTAAAGAAAAATAAATAAAAATCTCAGACACCTACAAATACGACTTATGCATGTTTTCAACTGATTTTTATGAATTTCTACTTTTTAATTTGTAGAATTAAATGGTTGTATACCATTCGAAATTATATATATAATGTATATAGTATATACATATGTTATGTCAAGTAATAATTTAATGGAATTCATCACCAGGATGAAGTAACGAGTATCATCGCGATTTTATATAATTTAACAACTTAAGTTTAGGTTCTTTGAACTTTAACAAAAAATTTTCATATGATATCCAATCCCAAGACGGATTCAAGTCAGTTTAAAGTCTGTTTATCTACTTTAGAAATTGAGACGATATTCCTTTTATTAATCGATTTATGTCGAAAAAATCTTTACATGAAACTGGTAAGCCTACATAAACATGTATTTGAGATTCTGAAAAATTAAAATTGAAAATAAATTGGTTTTATTCATGATTCTGGTTTATGAAAATATATACATATAATTTGAAGAAAGTGTAGCAAGGCGTAGAGAAACAGAATCTGGTTCAAGAAACGTTATTTTCAGAAAATTAAAGTGGAAATCAAAACTTCACAGGTATCTAACGTAATAGCTTTTTTATTATTTAAACGGCGTTGGTAATGGACTGCATCTGTTAGAAGTAATTTTCAACGACGTTATTAATGGACTGCATCTGTTAGAAATAATTTTGAACGACTTTATTAATGGACTGCATCTGTTAGAAATCATTTTGAACGACTTTATTAATGAACTGCATCTGTTAGAAATAATTTTGAACGACTTTATTAATGAGCTGCATCTGTTAGAAATAATTTTGGACGACGTTATTAATGGACTCCATCTGTTAGAAATAATTTTGAATGACGTTATTAATGGACTGCATCTCTTAGAAATAATTTTGAACGACGTTATTATTGAACTGCATCTGTTAGAAATAATTTTGGACGACTTTATTAATGGACTGCATCTGTTAGAAATAATTTTGGACGACTTTATTAATGGACTGCATCTGTTAGAAATAATTTTGAACGACGTTATTAATGGACTGCATCCGTTAGAAATAATTTTGGACGACGTTATTAATGGACTGCATCTGTTAGAAATAATTTTGAACGACGTTATTAATGGACTACATCTGTTAGAAATAATTTTGGACGACGTTATTAATGGACTGCATCTGTTAGAAATAATTTTGAACGACGTTATTAATGGACTGCATCTGTTAGAAATAATTTTGAACGACTTTATTAATGGACTGCATCTGTTAGAAATAATTTTGAACGACGTTATTAATGGACTGCATCCGTTAGAAGTAATTTTGGACGACGTTATTAATGGACTCCATTGTTAGAAATAATTTTGAACGACGTTATTAATGGACTGCATCTGTTAGAAATAATTTTGAACGACGTTATTAATGGACTGCATCTGTTAGAAATAATTTTGGACGACTTTATTAATGGACTGCATCTGTTAGAAATAATTTTGAACGACGTTATTAATGGACTGCATCTGTTAGAAATAATTTTGAACGACTTTATTAATGGACTGCATCTGTTAGAAATAATTTTGAACGACGTTATTAATGGACTGCATCCGTTAGAAGTAATTTTGGACGACGTTATTAATGGACTGCATCTGTTAGAAATAATTTTGAACGACGTTATTAATGGACTACATCTGTTAGAAATAATTTTGGACGACGTTATTAATGGACTGCATCTGTTAGAAATAATTTTGAACGACGTTATTAATGGACTGCATCTGTTAGAAATAATTTTGAACGACTTTATTAATGGACTGCATCTGTTAGAAATAATTTTGAACGACGTTATTAATGGACTGCATCCGTTAGAAGTAATTTTGGACGACGTTATTAATGGACTCCATTGTTAGAAATAATTTTGAACGACGTTATTAATGGACTGCATCTGTTAGAAATAATTTTGAACGACGTTATTAATGGACTGCATCTGTTAGAAATAATTTTGGACGACTTTATTAATGGACTGCATCTGTTAGAAGTAATTTTAGACGACGTTATTAATGGACTGCATCCGTTAGAAGTAATTTTGGACGACGTTATTAATGGACTGCATCTGTTAGAAATAATTTTGAACGACGTTATTAATGGACTGCATCTGTTAGAAATAATTTTGGTCGACTTTATTAATGGACTGCATCTGTTAGAAGTAATTTTAGACGACGTTATTAATGGACTGCATCCGTTAGAAGTAATTTTGGACGACGTTATTAATGGACTGCATCTGTTAGAAATAATTTTGAACGACGTTATTAATGGACTACATCTGTTAGAAATAATTTTGAACGACGTTATTAATGGACTGCATCTGTTAGAAATAATTTCGGACGACTTTATTAATGGACTGCATCTGTTAGAAATAATTTTGGACGACTTTATTAATGGACTGCATCTGTTAGAAGTAATTTTAGACGACGTTATTAATGGACTGCAACTGTTAGAAATAATTTTGAACGACGTTATTAATGGACTGCATCTGTTTGAAATAATTTTGAACGACGTTTCGAGATGTAGATTTTAATCATATTTATATTTTTAAATCGTGACAAAAGTGTAGGATTTGAAGAGAAATTCATCGAATTTTCACAAAATTAAGTGTTTGGAATTGTGATGTCTCTTCGTTCAGCTCATATTAATTAAATTAAGTGTTTGTGATGTCTCTTCGTTCAGCTCATATTAATTATATTAAGTGTTTGGATTGTGATGTCTCTTCGTTCAGCTCATTTTAATTAAATTAAGTGTTTGGAATTGTGATGTCTCTTCGTTCAGCTCATATTAATTAAATTAAGTGTTTGTGATGTCTCTTCGTTCAGCTCATATTAATTATATTAAGTGTTTGGATTGTGATGTCTCTTCGTTCAGCTCATATTAATTAAATTAAGTGTTTGGAATTGTGATGTCTCTTCGTTCAGCTCATATTAATTAAATTAAGTGTTTGTGATGTCTCTTCGTTCAGCTCATATTAATTATATTTACAAGAAGTGAGTTTTGGTTGATGTATGATTTAAGTTTTTCAGCTACAACAGTCTAAAATTAGGACACAAACTATGGGTAAAAATGATGAGTTGACAATAAGGTGACAAGATGAACTCTGCGATTCTAAAATTGGTTTGTGACATACTTCAATGATTATCAAGGGACATTTAATAGAATCGTAGAGGAATCTATAAACACAATTTTTTGGTTGTGATTAACAAATCCAATGTCATAGAAACTGATGTGGAAAACACGGAAAAAAGCCCCGAAAAACTCACTTTCGTGAGACAGGTACCAAACAGTCTACCTGTGCTGTGGCTGACCTGTGAAACAAATCATAAGAGTCAGTTTACGAAAGGGCATAATATGTGCGTGCATCTGCCTGGTTTAAGTTTTGGTTTACCGTTTATTTTTGTTTGTAGTATAAGTTGTATGGCGATTCTGTTTGTGTGGGGCTTTTGAAATAATATGAAAGGCAGAGATTAGACTATTTTTGGTTTGTATGTGTGTTTTCTTATAGCAAAGCCACATCGGGTTATCTACTGAGTCTACCGAGGTTTAGGCTGTAAAAAGTAATTACTTACAAACATTGTTAATAATTCTTTTATTAGTGATAATTTACTCGCTTTATGTAAATAACTAACTGGAATGAAAATAGAAATTCTCAGGACTAATTTTAGTGCATTTTCTCTTGTAATTTTTTAGCTTTAGGGTTATATCGTTGAGGGAGTACAGACCTTATCCTGTGGCTGTAGTTGTGAGCTTCGTGAGTTGGAATCAAAAGCGTGATATAATAAAGTAAAACTGAGAATGTTGCAGGGAAGAGCTCCAGTCGGGACTTATTGTTACGTCATCGTAGTTTCTTACCAACTAAATTTATCACTCAATTCTTCAACTTGCTCTCTCTGTTAATCCCTAACACTCACTGAATATGTCAAATTCTTCAACTTGCTCTCTCTGTTAATCCCTAACACTCACTTAATATGTCAAATTCTTCAACTTGCTCTCTCTGTTAATCCTAACACTCACTGAATATGTCAATAAAGATAATTTGGAGCTGCTTTTTAAAGAAAGTAATAATTATATTTTGTTTTAAACCACAAAACATTTGAGATCCCGAAAAATTAAAAGTTGAAAATAAATTGGTTTTATTCATAATTTGAAGGAAGTGTATGAAAGAACATAGTTTGATTCAAGAAACGTTATTTTTTTAGAAAATTCAAATCTAAATCAAAACTTCACAGTTATCTAGCGTTATACTTTTATTTTGTATAATATAAATGATGTTGTTAATTTCAGTAAAGAAAATTTCTTTGATTTCTTCTCTTAGGGTAACAAAATTGATTGCTTCGGATTTACTATTGTTTGACAATAATGTTAGCAAGGTATTTTTATAGTTGACAAGTGGTCAGATAGGAATTTGGGGTATTCCATACAGTTGTAGTGGTTTCCTGCTGTTCATCGTGATTGGTGACATGCTCTGGATTACATCTGTTAATTAATCTGCTTGTGACTCGTTCATGTTTATCGGTTGTATCCTTTTCTACTGGTTTATATGGTCCTTCTTGGATCATGATTCTGAGTTGCTCGTCGTATTGTAGTTTGTTCAATAAAACACTATTGTCTTCTTTGTCAGCTGGAGGGATGATGATGGATAACTTACCTTTCGAGGGTTCCTAAGACTGATTTTCATTTTCCGATTAAAGTTTTGTGAATTTTGTTGCAAGTCAAAACTCTTAGTCGGTTTCCATCAGTAAAAATAGGCTTTGACAAGCATTTCCAATAATCGCGATTAAATCACTGGCTGGATTTTTTTGGGAGGAGTTGGAGCATGGCCGAGGTCAGGTGAAAGGACTTTCTATTCGTTTGTTTTTTTTTCAGTTCGGCATGGCCAAGTGTGTTAAAGCGTTCGACTCGTACTCCGAGGGTCGCGGGCTCGAATCCCGGTCGCACCAAACATGATCGCCCTTTCAGCCGTTGGGGCGTTATAATCTTACGGTCAATCCCACTATGCGTTGGTAAAAGAGTAGCCTATGAGTTGGCGGTGGGTGGTGATGACTAGCTGCCTTCCCTCTAGTTTTATACTGCTAAATTATGGACGGCTAGCGCAGATAGCCCTCGAGTAGATTTGCGCGAAATTCAGAACAAACAAACAAGTTCGTTTTTTTAACAAATATCTCTGTCACTCTTTGTCAACAATTACTAGAAATTGTTTTCATTATGTTACTATCTTTTTAAAAATGTACACGTGCGTCTGCATGTTAAATTTATTTACTAATAAATATATTTGTTGTACTTTTTTAAAGAAGGAGATAGGTTTTCACGTTCAGATCTTTCTATAATTTACTAATGAAGAATTTTTATGATAGCTTGGTTTTGTTTCACCACTATCAAGAAAAATTACGAAGTAAGGCCTAGAACATTCGTAGAGGAAAAGAAATTAAAGTGGATGTCTTTGAGGTGTAATAATAACATTAAATGAAGATACTCAGGACACTATAATTACATTATCTGATGTGAAACACCGTAGAAATGAAAGTAAATGTACAAAGAAGTAAAATGTGTGGGATTCAGTTTTCATTTGAATTTTTTATTAATTTCTTATCTGTTAACACAAGACACTTTGAAACTTGCAATGTTCGAAATAGAGCAAGCCAAGTATTGAAATCTTGAAGAAAGTAACTCGTAATAGAATGAATTTTAAGCTAAATACATCCAGTTGTAATCTAGAACCGATGAAAAGACAAATATTTTGATTTTCAAAAAAAGTCTTTCAAAAATTGAATAAGCCGTTAACGAGTGAAAATAAACACATTTACAAATGATTTATTCCAGAGAGTTTGATGGCGGAGAAAGCAGCATTATAACAACAACAACAACAACAAAAGATACACTTGGAAACTTCAGAAGAATGTTAAGTAGTTCTTCACATCAACAAAGCGGACGTGTATCCAAGTTCACTAGATCGTAAGAGACCAATCTCTAAGTACAATGTCCGAGAATAATAGTCATAAAACAGTCATTTTTCTAAAACTATGACACCATTTCATAAAATGTGATATTTCACACACTTAAGTGTATTAGTTCACATTATAAAATTTACAGATTTGACAACTTGAATCATGTTTTTGAGATATAGCACTTTTCTGGTGTTACTTTGGCCTAAAGGTCCATTACACTGAATTTTACCAGTCTTTATCAATGTAACTGGTAGGTAAATAACTCAGGTGAATTTGATACAAGTGTAGATTTTCTCGTTTATTTCTTCTAGTGTACACATAATTAGTAATAATTTTTTCACAAAGAATATTTTCAGTTGAATTTTTAAATTTAACATTATTTTACAATAGCCAAACGTGCATATATCTCATTTTAGTTTTATAGGTTATATGAAGCTACATTTTGATCGTTTGGTATGTACCAGATTACTGTATTACTATTTTATAAAGCAAGCTTATAGCATAAAATAAACATAATATTGACAAATTTACATTGTACAAGCGCGTTAAATAGAATTAAAAAGTTGAAAGTTATTGTATATGAAGTCAAACATTCTGGAAGAGATGAGGTTTATTACAATACACCGAATGATTGGAGAAAATGTTCAAAAATCCTAGAAAATAAATACGAAATATTCAAAATCGGTTAGAAACGTTTAATAAATTTAGGTATTAACAGTATGGGTTGAACACCAAACATGTTTGACCTCTGGCCTATGGCTTTGAAATGACCTTAACTCATGACATCACGGATATAGAGTGACATCACATATGGTTAACTGACATTACTTCCGGTTGATACAGCCATCTTGGGTAACGTCACATTCTCCTAGATGATATAGTTGTGACGTCACTTCTTGTTGACGTCAAGAATAACAGACTCCTCTGGGTATCTTTCATATTTTTAGTATCATTTCTCTCTACTCATAATGTCTATTCCAGTTATAATAAAATATGGCGCCTCTCTCTCACAAGCTCAATGTTATATAATAAGCCACCCAGACGGTTCCATGAACAACAGATGATATTACTCCGAACAACAGATGATATTACTCCAAAGTGATACCGTATCACATTAAGTAATGTTTATGTGGTATGATCATCCAGTTTTTGGTTTTGCTGTTCACAATCCGAAATATTTTGGGAAGAGAATGATATACTGAGAAAACAAATAATCAGAGATCTCGGTTCTAAAGGTTATGAGACATTTGCCCACTCCAGACACTTAACCCCTCCTGCCACAAACTTAACCCGTTTCTTTATGTTTACATTTATCCACTTTTCGAGTCAGTATGCTTTCCCTTCACAATAACCTTCCAACTTATCATGCTTTTGTTTGTCCATTAACCTTCTATGAATTTGATCATGTCTGATTTAGTGAAAAAATGTGAACCTTCTCGAATTGTTTACTTTAACGGTTGTACAAATTAGTTGCATGCCATTAGTTTAATATTTTTAATATGTATCCCTCAGATTCTATTTTACTAGTTGCAAATATTGCTTCTGTTTAAACAGCACCAGTTTATAAACACGTTAACTATCTCAGGTAAGTGAATATTTATTTTTAGTTATATTGCTTTCTCTCAAAGTCTTAATCTTTATCGATTTTATTTCTTTTTCTCTGTACCAATTAACGTCCGTCATGTGTAGTATGCCAATGATAGGAAACTTTACAGCTAAAACAATCTAACGTTTTTATATTCTCAGCATTGAGTGTCAGTAGTTTCTATTATTGGAATTACAGTTACGTTTGATTGAGTTATAGTTTGATAGTTTGATAAACTTTTTAAGCCTCATAATAATTCATACTTAACATTCTCAGTGGCTCAGTAGGAAAGCCTACATATATATAAAGAAGTCGACACCCACGAAGGGCCGAATACATATTAGGGCATTGGGTAAATCTGTGTCAGAATTGTTACATTTATTTACAATAAATGAAAGCAGCAATCACATAGAACAACTATTCACTACAGTAGGACAAAGGGAAGTATTCACATCATAAAATAAATACAAGAGCCCTAAGTTTACGTGCCCCTTGACATTGAGGTCAGTAGAAATGCGTTATATCATAAATTATTATTTAGACTAATCTAGTAAAAGGAGTACATGTAACATAAATGTTAATATCATGGTGGTGTCTGAGTATTAAAACTTGATTGCATCGAAATTATATCATAACGATACAGACTTATGTATTCATGCTGTTGATTTATAATTCATTAAAACGTACCTAGTTGAATGACACGCACGATACCTTGGGGGGCGGATACACAAAATGGCAAACCTAAAATAATTTAATAATTTAATTGTTTTCTTTCATTTCTTGGAAAGCTCTTGGAACTTCTACTGTCAGCCGTAGTTTCTACTGCTATTAACAGCCACGTTTACAACAACTGAAAATTTCCTCAGCCCCAAATTAACTCCAGTCAAATGATGATATAAGACAAAAATACGTAAAACCAATTTTGGTAATGGAATGGCAGCTAATATACACAATAATCATTAGCTGCTGATGTACGGGAGGAAATTATGGAACCGCCAACGTTAGCACTCAACCAAAACATAAGCAATTAGACGAGTAGAGAAACAGGTTGAGTTTCGCCCAAAGCTACACGAAGGCTATCTGCGCTTACTGTCCCTAATTTAACAGTGTAAGACTCGAGAGAAGGCAGATAGTCACTAGCACCCACCACCATCTGTTGGGCTACTCTTTTACCAACGAATAGTGGGATTGATTCTCATGTTATAAAGCCCCAAAGGCTAAAAGAGATAGCATATTTGTTTTGACGGGGATTCGAACCTGCGACCCCCAGATAACAAGCCAAGTGCCCTAATCACCAGGCCATGCCGAACCGAGTAGAAAGAGAGTGGATAGAAAAAAATATAAATGATAAAATAAATATTCCATATAGATATACCCCTGTGTAACCGGATGTAATTGCTATACGAATAACATCAGAGATGTACATCTGAATGAGTAAGTGGTACAATTACTGGTCTTCCTGTGTTCATATTTGCTGCTTATTATGTCGTTCGTTATACTTGAGACAGTAAGTCTTATTTAAATAGTTTTGTCTATTTGTTAACATGAGAAGAACTATCGCATTAAAATTTTCCATTGGCATATATAATAGAAGGTTATAGATTAAAGAAACTTTCTACCAAAACGAAAGTCACAACCATTTATGCGAACACTTGTAATGAGGATTTATAAATACACATGGTACTAAAATGTCTCTATAATAGCTTTTACAGTTATTTTAGGAAATAAGTCTTCATACGTATTTTAAATTGAAGTGGAGATCTAGAGTAAACAGTTAACTCCTATTTGGGGGTGAACACTAAGCCACATTTTAAATTAATGAATCACGAATATTTTTAATAAGAATTATGACATAAAGTAAGTTAACGTTTTTATTCAAAATGTCTGCTGTATGATCTATAAGTTAAGGAGATAGAACTTATACTGCGAAAAATAAAGGGTAAGGAATAATTTGCAATATTATAGAAGGAAAAAAAGCAAGTTAAATTGTCGGGTTAAATAATATATCCCCAGTCCTTTGTTGTGAAAATTAGACAACTAATTATCAGTTATATGACCAGAAAAACAAATAATTTATGACTTACCTATTCTACATATTTATACATAATTTTGTTTCCGATTTTTACTGTAAAGCAAATTACAGAGTTTATAGTGTTCCGAACTGTTCAAAGACCAAAGCTAATGCTCCAGGTAGATATCTGAATGGTTATAATTTAGGTTTAAAGAAGGTTAATCAGGAAGGATTTAGATTTATATGTGAAAACACCATACGGTCAACAACAGCAACTTCATAGTAGAACTGAAGTTTTAAAATGAGACATCAGATAATTGTTGCTGCTGTTATTGTGAAATAATACAAAAAAAAAGTTAGGTTTGTGTTCTCTTTACTTTTGCGCAAAGCTACACGAGTGATATCTGCGTTAGCCGTCCCTAATCTAGCAGTCTAAGAGTAAAGAGAAAGGAGCTAATCATGAACACCCACCGTCAACTCTTGGGCTACTCTTTTACCAATGAATAGTGGGGTTGATTGAATGTTACAACGTCCACACGGCTGAAAGGGAGAGAATGTTTGGTGTGACAGGAAAAAATAATCAGGAATAATATTAACTTGTATGTACGTTATAAAACTAACAATTAACTTATTGTACGTACGCTATAAAACTAACAAGTTTCACACTATTATTGTATGAGATATTCTTTAAAAATGCGTTGTTGTCTTTATTTTACTTTAGAGTTTCAACATTGCTAAAAGCTTGTTGTCCTTGTATACGTTTTGATATTGTTTTACAGCAATTGTCCAAGTAGAGATGAAATTCAAGGCGGAGACAGAAAAAGCAAAGTCTATGCAGGAGTCTCTAGTACCTGAAAAACAGTGATTCTTGTTGATTTAGTAATATAAAGTTGGTGGTTATACTGCAGAATGTACATTTCTGCTCTTAGTGTTCTCCATCCACTTTCAAAATGGTTGGAGTTTCATTAAAGTCTCTTATTATCAGGTACTAAAGATTGTTGTTAGACAAATCAGGAAGGAACTTCAAACTTCAACATGTGCTACCTTTTATGTACACGTTGATGATTTGTATCTTTGTGGATATCTATATGCAAGCTATCTGGATAGTTTGTAGTTTGCAAGGTGAGTGTTCCGCTGACAGCTGTCAGAGTATTTGTAATAGATGTTGTTCTAATTACAGTGAACTCTTCAGGGTCTTACAGTATATAGGAGTATGATATTCAGGGTCTTACAGTATATAAAAGTATGCTATTCGGGGTCTTACAGTATACAGAAGTATGCTATTCAGGGTCTTACAGTATATAGAAGTATGCTATTCAGGGTCTTACAGTATACAGGAGTATGCTATATAAAATTCATGGAGATTCTCAAAATAATATTTATTTTCTGTTATCTTCACATTCAATAACCAATGATTGTCAGATTTTCAGAGTCTGATGCACTTTCTATTCATGTATCAACTTCATGTTCAGCCTCCAATCCTTGTTCTTCTTTTTCTGCTCATCAATCGAGTTCATCTGCTGAGTGCGCGAGATTTATTGCTTCCATGAGCACCCACCTGGACGCTGTTTTTTTTAATGTGTAATTATCTGTATGTTTGTTTGTTTTGAATTTCGCGCAAAGCTACACGAGGGTTATCTGCATAAGGCATCCTTAATTTAGCAGTCTAAGACTAGAGGGAAGACAGTTAGTCATCACCACCCTCCGCCAACTCTTGGATTACTCTTTCACCAACGAATAGTGGGATTGACCGTTACATTATAACGCCTCCCGGTTGAAAGGGCAAGCATGTTTAGTGCGACGGGGATTCGAACCAACGAGCCTCATATTACGAGTCGAGTGCCTTAACCACCTGGCCATGCCGTGTCAATTATCTGTATGTAATATATTAACTACTTGATATTCATAATGCCTTTTCCTAGTCCTTTACACCCTAATATAAATAACTTAGACAAATTTGTTTTACAAAGACAAAAGTTTACATATGTTTCTCTACTTAAACCACTAAGAATGTTCAATGTAAAATTGATATTTAAAGCTTCTTTGGTGCACTTATCTTTGTAATAAATAATGTAATAAACAAAAATATGTCTCAAAACATGTAGACTGTAAAGAATAGGATCTCTGAAAGTTTCATAAATGTATTTAGAATTTTCTTTCGTAAACATTTATAAATATAATGCTTATCATGTTCATTGGATTTCTTAGAACACAAACAAAGTGTTAGATCAAAACGATATTTGCATCCTTGCCGCATATTTTAATAACGTGTTATTTACACATGTCACATAGATCTCCAGAAAAGCAATATTTACCAACTTGAGATAGGTGTTGGCAAAGTTATATTTATGGATGTAGTGTAAGTCCTTATGGAATCCCCCCCAAGTAGCACAGTGGTATATCTGCGGACTTACACACTAAAAACCGGGTTTCGATACCCGTGGTATAGCCCATTGTGTAGCTTTGTGCTTAATTCAAAACAAACAAACGTTATGAATGATAGTTAGGTACGTGGCGCAGATGTTGTTGACATGATATTTACACACGTAACAAAGATGTTGGTAAAGTGATATTTATGTATATGGTGTAGGTGTTCATAAAATGGTACGTAGTGATGTAGATCTTGATAAAGTGATATTGCTCAAGAGGGCGTAGATCTCGCTGGAATTTAATCTGTATATTGATGTATATCTTGGTAAAACGATCTTCATACACTTGGCGTACATCTTGGTAACATAGTTGACGCATATTGTGGTAGTTTGATATTTACTTATTTGGGTAAATCACGTTAGAATGATGTATGTATACTCGATGTAGACTTTGGTAAAATGATCTTTACGCACTTGGCGGAGATCTTGATAAAGTAATACCTACTTACTATTGTACTAGATAAAGGTGACATTTATACAATTCCACCTATGAAAAATCCTATACTTGTTTACACAGTAATGTAGAACGTTTTGAAAAATAATAATTCTACGTGATAATTATGATAAGTTATAGAGAAGATATTTAAACAAACACTCAACACCCAATTTACCGACTTATCTAAATGTCAGTCACTACTGGTAGGGTACACGTAATGCATGCTATGAAGTAATTTTATGTTTTGCCTGTCCCCAAAATTAACATGAAGTACTTATGACCCAAGAAAAATAAATTGGTGAAATAATCAGTTTTATAGAGTGGTGGATCTAGAAGCGGGCCTAGGCCCTTGTTTTCTGGCAACAATAAACATTCTCTATGTATCTACAGACTCATCATGCTCTTCTTTGATTTAGATTCTTTTGGTGATCTAATTCCTTCAACCGATTGCTTAACTGAGAGAAGGTAAAACTAGTGAACCAATTATAACTCTCTTTTGATTTCCTTCGCGCCCTGTTGTTGGGCCCCTTTCAATGGACTCCAGATCCATCACAGCTGTATGTAAAATACAAACGAAACCCCATATGCAATTAGCGAGATTAGCTACTGTACTGATGTTGGTTTGTTTACACATTCTGGGGCCTGGCATGGCCAAGCGTCTTAAGGCGTGCGACTCGTAATCTGAGGGTTGCGGGTTCGCATCCCCGTCGCCCAAACATGCTCGCCCTTTCAGCCGTGGCGGCGTTATAATGTGACGGTCAATCCCACTATTCGTTGGTAAAAGAGTAGCCCAAGAGTTGGCGGTGGGTGGTGATGACTAGCTGCCTTCCCTCTGGTCTTACACTGCTAAATTAGGGACGGCTAGCACAGATAGCCCTCGTGTAGCTTTGTGCAAAATTCAAAAACAAATAAAAACAAATACACACTCTGTATGCTTCACATGACTCTGCAACTGTAGACTCACAAGTAAATTTGTACCGAAGAAGTTTATAAGAATGTTTCTAAAACGCCGATGATGTCCATAAAGATATGAGCACTAAATCTAGGGTTAGTAACACTAGAATGCACATACCTGTGAAGATCTAGATACACTAATAAAAGTCTAAATAAAATAAAAATTTCTGCCAACAAAAATATCATTGTGGCTTTTAGGATCGTGTTACACTAATCCACAAATGTTGTTCAAAAGTGTAGCACAAATAAAATTTTGAGTGTTTTGTAATGTAAAAGCTTTTCGATCCATTAACTACATGACGTAAATAAGCTATTTTTCTATGCCTTTTTAACGTTTCACTATATGTAAACATTTAAGCCACAATTTAGCTTTATAAGGCATAACACCATGTGACGACAGTTAAGATAAGTTTGTGTGTGTGTTCAGATATATAACGCATAGCATCGTGTGACGACAGTTAAGATAAGTTAGTGTTAATGTTAAAATTTATAAGGCATAGCATCATGTGATGACAGTTAAGATAAGTTAGTGTTAATGTTAAAATTTATAAGTCATAGCATCGTCTGATGACAGTTAAGATAAGTTAGTGTTAATGTTAAAATTTATAAGGCATAGCATCATGTGACGACAGTTAAGATAAGTTAGTGTTAATGTTAAAATTTATAAGCCATAGCATCGTCTGATGACAGTTAAGATAAGTTCGTGTTAATGTTAAAATTTATAAGGCATAGCATCATGTGACGACAGTTAAGATAAGTTAGTGTTAATGTTAAAATTTATAAGGCATAGCATCATGTGATGACAGTTAAGATAAGTTTGTGTTAATTCTCAGATGAGACGTTTGTCTAATAGTTTTTATATGGATTATCATATTGATTTTCGTCCGCTGAGGAATTTATCACCAAGCTCGTGCTTCGTTGTGTAAAACGGAACAAAAAAGAGAGGTGATACAGTAAGTTACAAAACGCTTTAAGAAAGAAAGAAAATAATCAATGCCTTTGGTTATAATTATCTTTAGCCATCATATCCATGGACATAAGTAGCGAATGTTTCAAATTTAATCAATACCTGCGGAGTCGTTTCTGTACAATGGAAAGTTTAAAAAAAAATGTTTTGTTGGTTGTGTTGATGAAACGAATAGTGTACCAAATAAACAAACTGTTTCTTAGGCGTGGCATAGTGGCTCATAGAATGGCTCTGAGTTTTGTTTTTTGAAGTACAAATGTTTAGCTCATAGCCAATGGCGGATTTAATGTTGCGAGGGCCCAGGGGCTAATAATTTTATAGGCCCTACATCTTATCGAATTTTATGTAGAATAAAATTATCAATGAGCTCCCATTGAGACTTTTAAGACTCTAGACCCTATATTAATACGCCATTGCTCATAACTCCGCCATCTCTTGATCGATTTGAAATTTAATTACATATCTGAACTCAGGAGGTGAAGCCCTTTCGATTGATGTATTTGATCGCGCCAAAGGTCTCAAAGATCAAGTTACTCCATTACTACTTAAAATAATTTCAAGTATCACAGTTGTTGAGAATTCCCTCTTGTTTAATATTACCTTGAAACGACCACAAAACTATTAGTTTTACAATCCCAGTTCTTGAATCATTATTTTAAAACCTTCGATTTACTTGGAAGCTTTAACGTTTGGAGATCAAGTCAAATTAAAGTCAGGAATAATAATTAATCAAATTAATAAACCAAAACAGAAATCTTATAATAACAATTATCAATCTCTGTAATTACATTTCCAAATACTAATCCAATTATTTCTAACCATGATTATACACAGAATCTTCACACGTCAGCTTCTTCTGGTGTTGCATATGCCACGTTTTATCACAAGACCCACATGTCTCCACACCATACTTAGTTTTGTACACAAAGATTGACCTGCCAATCTTACTGGTTGTAGTGACACATCCGACTGTTCAAAATTGATTTATCGAAGTTTGGGCCCCATATTGCTTCGACTCGTCAAATACTTTAACTTGTTTCCACATACTTTTCGCATCTGTATACTGTTACTGAAATTCATCACGCGCTACCGACAAGAAGAATGGGTTTTTTTAAGTGTAGACAACATCTTGGGTAGAAACTAGCTTTGCATGATCTAACATACTGATAGTCTATTTTATCAGTGTCAGGTGATGTTGACAAAAACGCAATTTTTTAACTTATCTCTTATCACAAAATGTTTCGTATTTGGAAGTATTATATTTATCTCAAAATGGCATTTTTTCAGTTCTCTAACTGAAACACAAGAATGTCGTTTAATGGTAGATCTTCTAATATACAACACAGTTATCCTATTTGTATGGTATACTTTTTTTTTTGCAAATAAAACGTATAAAGGAAACATTAATAACTGATTCAATGTGCTTATATACAAGTATTTAGTTCTGTAGTTCTAATGGTCTGGATTTGTTCATCAAGCATCTTATGGTATCTTTTTATTGTCTGCTCTTAGCATCGATGTGATACCATTCCTTCAAAAAGAAAAAAAACAGTCCCTTAGCCAGTAACATCTCATCTCTTTCAAATTTATACATTAGATTTAAAATCTACATAAAAGTATGAGTATTTAAGTCGTATGAAAACTTTATGTAAAATGATACCATGATTTAAAAATGGATTATTATGGATTGCTTCCAATACAGTGGTAATTGGTCTCGCGGGCATTTACCAAGAAGTTTACGTTTATTTCGTATTATTTCCAAATTAGTTTTGAATACAAAAAAAAAATGAATTTAAAGATAAGACACTTATGTTGCATTTACTTGTGTTTTTCCTAAGTACACACTTTGTGTGTGTGTGTTTTTTTTTTTTTATTTAAGCAAAGCCACATCGGGCTATGTGCTGAATCCACCGAGGGAAATCCAAAGCTTGATTTTAGCGTTGTAAATCCGTTGACTTACCGTTGTACCAGTGAAGGACTGATTTTATTCACTAAATTTATAACTTGTTCATAACTAGTTACCGGGTAATTAGAACGATACACAATAGAAGTTCATACCATTTTCAAAATGTAGAAATTAAATAATCGTTACAGAGAAGATAAAAAAGAAAGAAATAATCCGGTATTTTTAGATTAAATATTAGAAAATATTTCCTGAAAAAAAAAGATTTAATGTGTATATTTCGATTACATTACTATCATTTACTATCATTTTTGTCACTAAAACTTTCACGATTTAATTTTCATTCCAAATTACTTAAAGTTCATGATTTATTGTGAAAATCTTATTTGGTTTGGATATTCACACAAAGTTATAAAAGGGTTATTGATTCTTGACGTTCCTAATTACCAACTGATAGAGACTTGAATGAAGGTAGCTAGTCAATACCACTCACCGCCAACGTTTTGGCTACTCTTATTGAATAGTGGAATTTAACAGACCATTTCGAAAGGTTAACTAATAAGCTAGACTGTTTCTATGATTATTGCAAAATAATATTTCTTGACTAGAAATATTTATTTTAGAAATTCTATCTAAAACACTTTTGTAAAATCAAGCCAAACTCTAAACGTTGTAAAAGAGATGTGAACTTCTGTAACTACACAGTTTTTAACTTCTGTATAAATTAAAATGTACTAACTTGTTACATGTGGGCAAATCAAGTATTATATTTTAAATTAAATATACTCTTCAAAAAAAGAAACGCAAAAGGCAAAATATGAGACAAATTGTTAACAAGTTTATTCCGGGTAGTTCTGTATGGCATGTGTGAAACTTTGCACATTCACTGCTGAACATCCAAAGTCTGCAAAGGCGAAGTCCACACTCACTAGTTGAAGTTTAACATCACTCAACGTCAATAACGAGTGTGCCCCCCGTGAGCATCAATAACTGCTTGGCATCTCCTGCCCATGGAAGCGATGAGATGACGAATCACATCCTGTGGAATGGCTGTCCACTCAGCCTGCAAAGCTGCTGCAAGCTAAGGTAGAGTCTGCGGTTGAGGTTGTCGCCGTCGCAGACGTCGGTCCAACTCGTCCCAAAGATGTTCGATGGGGTTTAAATCTGGTGATCTGGAGGGCCAGGGAAGAACGTTGATGTTGTGGTGTCTCAAGAAGACAGTGGTGAGTCAGGCTGTGTGAGGACGGGCGTTGTCATGTTGAAAAAACGTCGTTGACGTTCACCATGATGGGTTGCACATGGGGCCTAAAAATCTCGTCGACGCATCGTTGAGCCATAAGATTTCCTCGAATGTGCAAAAGGTCTGTTCTGGCATTGTAGGCGATGGCAGCCCACATCATGATGCTGCCACCACCATATCTGTAAACATCCTGCACACAGTTTGCTGCAAAACGTTCACCTCGGCGACGGTAAACACGGGTCCTTCCATCCTGCCTACGAAGCATGAAACGTGATTCATCGCTGAACCAAACATGTCTCCATCGTCGATGAGGCCATACCCGATGTGCCCGAGTCCACTGCAGCCGTGCTTGACGTTGTTGCTGGGTGAGGATGACGCCTCTGACTGGACGTCGAGGTCGGATTCCTGCATCTCGTAGACGGTTGCGTACGGTCTGATCGGAAATCCTACGCAGCCCTGGTATGGTTGAGGCAGTAGACGTCACAGTGGTGGTCCTATCCCGAAGGTGACGTAACCGGATGTAGCGATCTTGTGCGGGCGTGGTCACACGAGGTCTGCCAGATCATGGACGGACACGAGTTGATCCATGTTGTTGGTGACAATTCCATAGCCTTGTGATGGTGCTTGGGTGGAAATTCACAGCTCTGACAACATCTGATCGAGATTCGCCTGCTTCCAAGCGACCAATGGCGTTGTTGCGTTGTGCTTCAGTCAGTGTTGGCGTAACTGTATTGCGTGTCGGTGGCTTAACACTGAGCTATGGAAACCGAGAACCCGTCACTTTTATTCGTATTTTGCACATGTTGCACTTGCAGAACATGCAGATCTCTCAAACAAATTTATTGGACACGCATGCGATTTGGCGAACAATCCGCTGTTTTCCTCCGTTTTCAAAGTGCACAACTTTTACTGTCATTTTGGTCTGACAATCAGTGCCTTAACACGTGTAACATCACATACTCTGAGCTTGTAACGTTATTACATATATTTCTCTTTAAAATACCAAAAATATCCCTGCTGCGTTTCTTGTTTTGAAGAGTTTATATCAAAGCGTATAAAAGTTACCCTATAAGTAAAAAATCAGTTTTCTGTGTTTTTTCGATGCATACAATTATATTTTATACAAATTGGGGAATACTACTTTAACTTTGCATTTTGGTTCGACACTGTGATGTGTAAAACTCAGATGCTCATTGTGTTACTTTGCTCAAAAAGAACTAAATGTAATTTTGTAGACACTTTAAGTAATTTGGAAACTTACTTTAAGCTGGTATTTAGGTAATTTCTCGGCTGAATACAATGTACTTTATGGCAATAATACTTTGCTTTACCATATCTGGATGTACGTCGACAAAGTTAACAGTTTCATCATTATGTGTGAAGAAAGTACACACTATATTATAAGTTATAAACAAGTTGTCAAAGGAACTACAACCTAAACAGCATCATCTCAAGCAAAAGTAACAAGACGCGTATTCTACGAGTTATGTATTGATTGCTTAAACAAATACTAATGAAAGGAGATACATGGAAATATATTTATAGGATTTACTGTTACATTGCGTTAAAATACCTTCGAGGACAATGTCAAAAAAGTTAAAACTTCATCTAAAAATATGGTTTGTATTTACAAACATTTATTTGCTTTCCACCTATTTCAAACAAACCTAACCGGAACATAGTAAGTAAAAGCAATAGAACAGTTAGTTATAAAATATATTGGACTAGGACTCTCAGATTTTTAACCAATAAAAAACATTTATAAACGTCGTACGCTTTTGATCTCAGAAATCGTAAAAAATTCGAAATTTTCTTTGAGGCCTAAATCAGAACTTAAATGCATCATACAAGTGAAGTTTTCACCAGTACTCAATAATAATCAATTAACATTTCCGTATTTATTTATGTAAATAATATGTAAACATGAACAACCTTTTCTTATTTTATTACTAAAAGGAATTTTTAAAGAATTCCATTTTATTCATTTCATGTTCGTTAGGACATAACAGTATTTCAACATGGACATCTAATCCCCATCACACCAAACATGCTCGCCCTTTCAGCCGTGGGGGCGTTATAATGTTACTGTCAATCCCACTACTCGTTGGTAAAAGAGTAGCCTAAGAGTTGGCGGCGGGTGACGATGACCAGCTGCCTTCCCTCTAGGGACGGTTAGTGCAGATAGCCCTCGAGTAGCTTTGTGCGAAATTCCAAAACAAACAAACAAACATCGTTGAAATTCCTTATTGTTCTTTTACGGAGAAATATTACATTTGACACGAGCAATTTAACAAACTAAACTGGCAAAAGGAAGCAGACTATTATTAAAATACATGTAAAGTTATTGATTGTAAGAAAATACCGAGACTAAATTTTAATATCATCTGTTATTTTTTGTTTCCTTCTATTTTAACATTTATCAGGTATGTAATCCTGTCTCTAATATAATACTTTCTAAGCTTGGAAACCAGTTGTTTTTTATAAAAAACATTGTCCACTGGAGATTATCAAAATGATTCGTGAAGACAAAAACTATTGTTTCTATCGGAGTGTTAAGTGATGAATTACCATCAAGGACGAGCATTTCGAAATTTATTTGTGCCAGTTAATATTCCAAGTCCTTGTGTAATTTGCTCATCTATAGCAGAGTAACAGAATAGAACCTCAACAAATAATTCAAGGAGTTAGTCCAATAAAAAAAATCAATAAGGCGTAAAGCGCTTATCAATTTAAAGTTAATAAGTTCTTTAGGCTTATTGGATGTAATGAAATATCTGTACTCGACTGTGATCCTTCACCATTTTTAATATCGAAGTACTTTTGTTAAAGTCAGAGATCAGTATATCAGATGTTTCTTGCTTACCATGACATGCTTGAGACTACAAAAATGTGTTGATCATTCATAGGTACTAGGAAGAATGAAATGAATCTGGTCGTGACAGAGATTATCTTGTTAACAAATTCCTTTACCGTCCATTTATTTATGCGATCAATAGAAACCTAATCGTTTCCACCTTGTCAAGCTATCACTTCGCAAGGTTATTTTCTCGACTTACAATGACATGTTACAGAAATAGCACTTTAAAAACTAAACTACCAATAAATTACCCGTGAAAAAACAACAAGGCATCACATAAGTTCAAATGTCAATACTGTCCGCATGTCTTTGAAGAAGTAAGTGTAAATGACCCCAAGTGTTAATACTATCAACGTACCACTGACCAAAACTAATGTACATAATTTTAGTTGTCAATACTGTCGGTATTTCAAGGACGAAGACAACGCACATCACTTCAGCTGCTCATATATATCGGTACGTAACTGAAGAATACAGTGGACATAAGTTTAACTACCGGTACTACTGTCGGTATGTCACTGAAGAAGTCAAAGTACATAAGTTAGACTAGCAGTACTATTGTCGGTATGTCACTGAAGAACTCAAAGTACATAAGTTAAACTATGTTACTACTGTCAGTATATCACTGAAGAACTCAAAGTACATAAGTTTAACTACCGGTACTACTGTCGGTATGTCACTGAAGAAGTCAAAGTACATAAGTTAGACTAGCAGTACTATTGTCGGTATGTCACTGAAGAACTCAAAGTACATAAGTTAAACTATGTTACTACTGTCAGTATATCACTGAAGAACTCAAAGTACATAAGTTTTACCACCGGTACTACTGTCGCTATGTCACTGAAAAAGACAAAGTACATAAGTTTTACAACCGGTACTACTGTCGCTATGTCACTGAAAAAGACAAAGAGCATAAGTTTTACAACCGGTACTACTGTCGCTATGTCACAGAAAAAGACAAAGTGCATATGTTTTACAACCGGTACTACTGTCGATATGTCACTGAAAAAGACAAAGTGCATAAGTTTTACAACCGGTACTACTGTCGCTATGTCACTGAAAAAGACAAAGTGCATATGTTTTACAACCGGTACTACTGTCGATATGTCACTGAAAAAGACAAAGTGCATATGTTTTACAACCGGTACTACTGTCGATATGTCACTGAAAAAGACAAAGTGCATATGTTTTACAACCGGTACTACTGTCGCTATGTCACTGAAAAAGACAAAGTGCATAAGTTTTACAACCGGTACTACTGTCGCTATGTCACTGAAAAAGACAAAGTGCATATGTTTTACAACCGGTACTACTGTCGATATGTCACTGAAAAAGACAAAGTGCATAAGTTTTACAACCGGTACTACTGTCGCTATGTCACTGAAAAAGACAAAGTGCATAAGTTTTACAACCGGTACTACTGTCGATATGTCACTGAAAAAGACAAAGTGCATATGTTTTACAACCGGTACTACTGTCGATATGTCACTGAAAAAGACAAAGTGCATAAGTTTTACAACCGGTACTACTGTCACTATGTCACTGAAAAAGAAAAAGTACATAAGTTCAACTACCGTTACTACTGGCGTGTTACTGAAGAGGACAAAGAACATGACCTCAACTGTTAATGTTCCTGAGGAAGACGGTAGTTACCACATAAACACCTGGCTCTTTGGTTTAAATAATATCTTTTAACTTAACGTTTGAGACCAACGTGGCCATAGTCTAAAAACAATTTAAAATAACTAATTAAACTAATGATATAAAAGATAATTAATAATAATAAAAAGAGGTCTATAAGTATGGAAATATTTGATTTAAACGCACACTTTTCTAGTGTTCCATACCAACAAAGTGATGAGTCTCTTCAGTTAGAGTTTTGATTTGACAAAGTGGTTTTAAAGGGGAAGGTGTAAAACATATTGGATAATTAACCTACTATGATCACCAGTTGAAATCTATAGCTTTCAGCTGTATCGTCCAGTTTTGTTTTGTTTTTTATTAAATAAAATCCATTTTAGATGTATGTGGGGATCTAACACAGCAGAAAACAGTTGGTAATTCAGTCTTACCTTGTTCCATGAAACCAGCCGCTACCATTGAACATTGAAGTTTTGTTGCTTGAGAAAACAGAGTCCTTTGGCTCTGCAAAACATAATAATTTCTGAAAACAAGTATTCATGTTTGGAAAACTAAGGCATATTGAGCAGGCCATAAGTCTATCCTCACAACTTTACTCTCCAAATTATCGGAAACGTGCCATGAATTAAATATCTTCATACTAAATATATAATCCATGGCGCTGTTATTCGCACCTTCTACAAAACATCACTTCATCAACATATACTCATCATTATTGTGTTTGTTTTTTTTTTAATTTCGCACACAGCTACTCGAGGGCTATGTGTGCTTGCCGTTCCTAATTTAGCAGTGTAATACTAGAGGGAGGGCAGCTAGTTATCACCACCCACCGCCAACTCTTTGGGTACTCTTTTGCCAACAAATAGTGCGGTTGAGTGTAACATTATAACGCCTCCATGGCTGAAAGGCGGACATGTTTGATGAGATAGGGATTCAAACCCGTGATCCTCAGATTACGAGTTGAGCGCCTTATCCACCTTGTGTTTTAATTTCGAACAAAGCTACTCGAGGGCTATGTGTGCTAGCCGTTCCTAATTTAGCAGTGTAATAATAGAGGGAGGGCAGCTAGTTATCACCACCCACCGCCAACTCTTTGGGTACTCTTTTGCCAACAAATAGTGCGGTTGAGTGTAACATTATAACGCCTCCATGGCTGAAAGGCGGACATGTTTGATGAGACAGGGATTCAAACCCGTGATCCTCAGATTACGAGTTGAGCGCCTTATCCACCTTGTGTTTTAATTTCGAACAAAGCTACTCGAGCGCTATGTGTGCTAGCCGTTCCTAATTTAGCAGTGTAATACTAGAGGGAGGGCAGCTAGTTATCACCACCCACCGCCAACTCTTTGGGTACTCTTTTGCCAACAAATAGTGCGGTTGAGAGTAACATTATAACGTCTCCATGGCTGAAAGGCGGACATGTTTGATGAGACAGGGATTCAAACCCGCGATTCTCAGATTACGAGTTGAGCGCCTTATCCACCTGGCCATGCCGGGCCTACAATGTTTAGAAATCGTAAATATTAGAAAACAGAAAGTAAAACATCAATAAAAATAAGTGATTTTTTTAATAGGTAACCCAGTCGAATGTCTTGTAATTCAATATTTATTTCCGCTTCCTATATTAGAAGTTTGCTTTCTACAGTTATTCGGTTGAATAATTTGTAACTAGGTTCATTATTACATCCTTCAAATTTTTAAGGCCTAAATACTTTTACCTCGGAGCCTCTTCAACTGTTTTAAACTAATTATTTGGTCTTTCCCGGGTGGATCAATGGAAAATATGTGGGTTTATAACACTCAAAATTGGGTTTCGATACGTGTTGTTGCCATAACGCTGATAGCTTATTTTGTAGCTGTGTACTTAACAACATACAAATTAATTTATCATAGTAATCTATACTCGTATTACGTGAGGTAAAACAAGAAATACATATATCACAGACCTGAAGTTTAACACCGATTACGTGAGGTATCACAGGGCAAAACAAGAAATATCACAGACCTGAAGTTTAACACCGAATTTATTCTTTTAAGGAAACTCCATTTTAAGATTAGAGTTAATATTTGAAAACACGTTTGTTTGATGTTTTCTGTTATTCCTAATTGCGATATCAAGTAGTCCCTCATAAAGCAGATATATATATATCTTAGTGAAAACGTTGAAACAATAATAATACTTTTATTTATTTGTTTATTTTGATTTAATAATGAAAGTAATTGTTTTTAGATCAAAATAAATTTTCAATTAAAAATTGGTATTTTATTTCGCAGTCACTGACTTAACTATACATACACTGTAGTTACATTCAAATGTTGAAAAGTTAAATAAATGCTTCATAACGTATAGGTATAAAATGCGCAAAATTTGTTCTTTTTACAATCCTTATAGAACAATTAAGGTGAAATTATTTAGTTTCACAACTTCATAACAAGAGTTAGTGGAAGCTCAGCATGGTCAGGTGGGTTAAGGCGTGCGACTCGTAATCTGAGGGTCGAGGGTTCGAATCCCTGTCTCATCAGACATGCTCACCCTATTAGCCGTAGGGGCATTATAATGTAACGGTCAATTCCACTATTCGTTGGTAAAAGAGTAGCTTAAGAGTTGGCGGTTGGTGGTGATGACTAATTGCTTTCCCTCTAGTCTTACACTGCTAAATTAGGAACGACTAGCGCAGATAGTCTTCGTGTAGCCTTGCGCGAAATTAAAAAAACAAGCAAACAAACCTTCCGTGCAAGTTCATCCAGTATTCATGATATGTGTTTTGAACCTGGAACATGAACATCCTTCATTTAACAAAGAGTTCTGAGGTGTTAATATTTATTTTAGATATGTATCGCAATAAAAAATTGATACTTTAACTCTTACAACAATTCCTTCCCATATTTTTGGACAAAATGATAAAACTATATATGTTGTAAGCAACGTTTGTGTTTGTTTGTTTGAAAATAAACAGTTAGAATTATTATTATACATGGATTTTATTTTCTAAAATAAACACTAAAAGTTGCATAAAGTCTGACTCGGAAAACTGTAAAGTTGAAGAAATAAAACGTGAGAAGCCAAAGATAAGACATTATAGTCAGTCTAACAGCTCAGAAACAACAAGTTTGGCATGCTAGTCACATCGATAAATACAGTAGGCCTAATATTCTAAAAAAATTGTCTTTGTCCTGACAGGCACGCCCACTTTTATAACAAAGCTTCTTACATGGTGTAATGTACTGATGCATATATTTCTATGGTCGTATAAAATCACAATCCTCTACTTAGAGCAAAGACGTTCGACCAAACACAACCGCGTCGCTGTCCACAAAAAATTCGTATAAATTACTGATACTGACAACATATATATATACTGTATAAAAGGAAAAGAAACAGTTGTGTTACCAAGTGGGTGGTGTAGTTCATCAGTAAGTGACTTTTTCTCAGTAGATAATTATCACATAATTGAAAACCGAAATTATATTTGTTCATTGTAAAGCAAAGAGCTACATAATCGTATATCTGTGCTCCGCCCCCGCAAATATTTAAGCCCTAATGACAGTGTTATAAACCCACTGAATTTTTGCCGAGACAACGGAAAGGCCTGGAAAACTTTAAAAGAAACAAGTCTCTTTCGTAAAGTCGTCATAAGAAACAAGTTCTTCTTGTAAGAACATCGTAAGAAACAAATCCCTCTAGTAAGGGTGTCTTAAAAAACACAACTCTCTAATAAAATCATTTTAAGAAGTAAACATTTCCAGTAAGATCGTTGTAAGATTAAGCTCTCTAGTAAGATCGTTGTAAGATTAAGCTCTCTAGTAAGATCGTAGTAAGATTAAGCTCTCTAGTAAGTTCGTAGTAAGATTAAGCTCTCTAGTAAGATCGTAGTAAGATTAAGCTCTCTAGTAAGATCGTCATAAGATTAAACTCTCCAGTAAGATTGTCGTGAGGTTTAGCTCTGAAGTACAATTGTTGTAAGAAACAAGTCTCTCTAGAAGGATCATTTGTATTCCTGTTTTCAAATGTTTCTGTTGTGCTTTGAAATGCAAATTGGAATAAATGTACTTCAGGCAAAAGATAAAGTAATATAGCTAATGTGTTGCGAGATCTAAAGAAGACCGAAGGACAGGTAGAGACCCCTAGGGAATAAAATATTTTGTATCTGTTGTGCTTTGTTGTTAACGCCAGTAAGTTAATGTCCCAACTCGTGCGAACGTGTCTCGTGTCATCATCGATTAAGATACAAGTAAAGAAAAACTTATCAAACATGGAAACTATTGTATGGATGGCAAATATCAATCTTCAGAAAGTGTGCAAACAAGATATGAAGATAGCATTTCCATCATCTGTACATAAAATCCAAGACATATAGTACAATAAAATGTTAATAGACAAAATTAAAATAAATTAAAATCAATAGTCATTCAATAGTTATATATATATATATTGCTATATATTAATTATTGCTTGTGTTATTATGTGGACATGATGACATGCCTACCATCTTTTTTGTATTGTTTATTTTTTTTTGTATTTTGAATTTCGTGCTGAGCTACACGAGGGCTATCTAAATTAGCGGTGTAAGACTAGAGGGAAGGCAGCTAGTCATCACCACCCACCGCTAACTCTTGGGCTACTCTTTTGCCAACGAATAGTGGGATTGACCGTCAGATCATAACGTCCCCACGACTGAAAGGGCGAGCATGTTTGGTGTGACGGGGATTCGAACCCGCGACCCTCAGATTACGAGTCGAACGTCTTAACCGGCCTGTCCGTGCCAGGCCGTTTTATTTAAGACCAAGTTCTAAATATAATGAGGTTCCAACTGTAATATTTATTGTTTATCTATTATTGGTTCATAACTCCTGTTTCACTCTGTCATTGTCCCTTCCTGTTACAGCGGTAAATCTACAAATTTACTTCGCTAAGATCAGGAATTCGATTCCCCTCGGTGGACTCAGCAGATATAATAAACACACACACACATACACCTTGTACTTAAGTTTCATAAATAAACACAAAATTTCAGTAAAAATGGTAATGATGGTAATAACATCATTTACAGTAGAATTATGTTTTGTTTTAATTACTACTAGTTAATAATACTTATAAAAACTGATGCTTCAGTTGAATCTTCGTCACTTCAGTTAGATTGGTTGACACCAATGTTTTGGTTTTGAGTTATCACGTAATAATATATGATAATTACAGACTTATCTTAAAATTCAGTAGTAATGTTCACAGCTGGTCGTGAGAACCCGCGTCTTGTTAGCATCGATAAGATGTAGCTTAAAATACAAATATATGAATTACAAATTATCAGAATGTAACTATAGGATTAAGCTATTTTTTACACAATGTTTTCGACACTTCAAAGATAAAAACTTATAAACTTTTCTAAAAACGTAAAATTTAAAAACTGAGACAAAATATTAATAAAGGAGAAACTAATTTGAACGTTGTTGAATTTATCTACAGAGAAATCAATACCAGGTGGTTAAGACACTCGACTGAGGGTGCGAGTTCGAATTCCTGTCACACCAAACATGCTTGCCCCTTTCAGCTGTGGGGCGTTATTATGTGACGGTGAATTTCATTATTCGTTGGTAAAAGAGTAGCCCTAAAGTTTGTGGTGGGTGCTAATGACTAGCTATCTTCCCTCTAGTCTTACACTGCTAAATTAGGGCTAGTGCAGCTAGTCCTCGTGTAGCTTTGCGCGAAATTCAGAACAAACCCAATCAGATATTTACATTAATGTGAAATATTGTATGAGGGTTTTATGAAACATTTTATACTATTAAAAACTATTTAGTTACTTAAATATAATGCATGTATGATTCATTACATGTATTAATTTAGATGAGATGGATCCCACTTCATAAGAACGACGTTCTCCTGCTGTTCTCCTTGGAGCCGTTACCTCTATTCAAAAATTGTGTTCAGTCAAATTACCATTGGTTACACGCTGCTGTCAAACACCGCAGTTTCCAGCGTGACATACTTTCCACAGGATCTTCACTGCATATGAATGTGATTTTTACAGTAAACTTTTAAGAAGATAAAATTTGCGAGATTCTATTGAAACGTAACAGAAGGATTCGCACGGTGTGTGGTGAAATGGAATCGCTGTGGTTTTGATTTCTTTCTTTGGCCATATTTATAAGAGCTGTTGCTTTCGGAGTAAAGCTGAAATTCTATGAAAGTTTCGTTTGTGAATCTTTATCAATTGCAAATTCTTCTTTAGTATCTTATTAGGGTAAAAAGATACATGCCCAATTTAATCACAGTGGTTTTGTGTGTGTGTGTGTGAGCACTAGGTTTTGTTACATAACCTTAGCTTTTATTCTACCGAGGAAGGTCTCGTTGTGAATTGAATTAGCATCTGATTTTAAGTCCCGTTACTGTTTTAAATACTGTATCATGTGAGTTTCTCCGCTTCCACGAACAACATAAAAGGCTCTGTTCTTTGTAATTTGGCGTATTTGGATCTACAACAATTAACAACAGCGAGAGTACTCAACTGATGGTTTGGTTTGTTTTGAATCTCACGCAAAGCAACTCGAGGGCTATTACGCTAGCCGTCCATAATTTAGCAGTGTAAGACTAGAGGAAAGGCAACTAGTCATTACCACCCGACGCCAACTCTTGGGCTACTCTTTTACCAACGAATAGTGGGTTTGACAGTCACATTATAACGCACCCACGGCTGAAAGGGCGGGCATGTTTGGAGTGACGGAGATTCGAACCCGCGACCCTCAGAATACGAGTCGACTGCCTTTACCACCTGGCCATGCCGGGTCTCAACTGATGGTAAAATATATTTTAATCTTTATAAGTAGAAATGTAAGAAGTGTGTATTTAATTAGCTGTGCTATTTGCCAGGTTGAGGTTTAGTTTCACTCGAAGTACGTAACTTCCTCTGATCGGAACTCAGTATCAATCTCGCTGTATGAATATTTATAACAGAAACACGTTTTTACGTTTCTTCATTCATATTTTATAATTTCAAATTCTCCTACAAGACTGATACAGATTAAGATTTCCAACGTTTTCCGGTTCACACCGTAACAACGGATATTCACATAATTTTATAATTTAGACAGCTTCTCAACCACTATTATATCTGTCATATCCCAGCCGACCTGACGAACCCTCATAGTAGGCAAAACGAATCGTCAGTTCTAGATATGGAAATACAGTGTGATTGGCATACTATTGCATATTTTTCTGTGATTTTATTGTTAAGTTCTTATTCTATGAATTTCTCTTTGCTAACATTTTCTGAGAATGTGAAGACAAGATAGAATAAAACTACTTTCAAGGCGTCAATTCCAGACATGTCTTTCTTGGAAAGCCAAGATCCCAAATCTTGCTAGTGATCCACGCATTTGTTTCCTGTTGCGACAAGATATCCTCCAAAGGCAAACAAACTCAGTTTATCAGTCTTATGAGGAAGTCATAGAAACAATTGTTCCATGGTTTGTTATTCTTTGAAGCTAATGCATACAGACTCCCATCACTTGCAAAAGTTGAGAGACTGATGTTTCTGTGTATGACAAAATATGTCCTCTCTAACCTGTTAATGATGTAAGACTGGATGTCATACAAGCCA
Source organism: Tachypleus tridentatus (assembly GCF_004210375.1). Lineage (NCBI taxonomy): Eukaryota > Metazoa > Arthropoda > Merostomata > Xiphosura > Limulidae > Tachypleus > Tachypleus tridentatus. Next base: position 19,934,537 of record NC_134830.1, read on the forward strand.
TTGAAGAACTGCTACTCACTTAGGTGAAACATGCATTTCATTTTAAGTGACATTTTGATCAACAATATAATCATATCGTGTTTTATTGTGTCAGATGGTAAGCAATATGTTCTATTTTAGGATATCCTAATTTAATATGTCCACTGGGTAGTCTACAATATTGGAATTTGGACAACTAACAACCAGAAATAGCAGGTGGCACCTTCTCCACTTGAAGTTGTTTGAACCAAGATGAAGACGTCCTGGATGACACGTTTGCATAAAAAAAACAACTTTTAAACAAACAAATAATAGCGTAACACATAGGCTTAGTAGCCAACTAGCTGTTGTTATCAAAATTAAAAATAGCCTTTTTAGCTTGATGAAAGTCAGCAAGATTGGTTTTGAATTTCGTGCAAAGCTACACGAGGGCTACCTGCGCTAGCCGTTCCATAATTTAGCAGTGTAAGACTAGAGAGAGAACAGCTAGTGATCGCCACCAAATCTTGGGCTACTCTTTTACCAACGAATAGTAGGATTGACCGTCATCACATTATAACGCCCCAACGGCTGAAAAGGCGAGCATGTTTTTGGTGTGACTGGGACTCGAACCCGCGATCCTCAGATTACGAGTCGAGTGCCTTAGCCACCTGGCCATTCCACACCAAGTCAGAAATAAGGCCCGAAATAAGAGATTATACTATTTCGTGAGATCTATTAAACTATCATCTTGTCAATTAACCGAAGACAATTGTTATTCTAAAAAACTTTATCACTTCACTTTCACCCTGATGGACAAGTTGGTGAAATAAAGAGGGTGGGAATCGAGTAAAAAATATTTATAGCTCTTGACAAAACTAGGTAATATGTTCATGTCACTAAGCAGCGAACATTTTTATTCATTTTTAAGCTCTTCGAGCAAAAGGAATGATTTTTTTCTACTTCTTAGTAATAATTAATAAATAGTTATTTTTGTGCAATAAGTAGTTTTGTAGTTTGTTTTCTTTCTCACTGTGTAGAGTTAAAATTGTAGCACTGGACAAATGGATTACATATCTGCACATTAAAATAGCCCATGACAGTATGAAACTATCCATCATGCCAAGTATTATTAAGTACAATGTATTTTAAAATTGGATGCTATTTGAGATACAAAGTGCCTTGAAACATCTCTTAAATCTGAATAAACATTAACCTTCATTGTGTCTTTAGCTGGTGAGGGTTATTAGAGCCTCTCGTCAGATGAATACATTGGAATCGGTGATCGTGACATTGACCGAATTCTCATATGATATATAGAACATTAATGAATAAAACGTAAACTGCAAACGTAGATTATTTTTCATGTCCTTGCTTAATTAAGTCAACAAACATTGAAGCTACATTGTTCCTATATTTGTATCTATTATGAAATTTTGCCTCCTGAAAACTCTAGTTTATGTTCCATTTAATATTTCTTCCGTCTTATTCGAACTGCCCCCTGCCGTTATTCTGAAGGAAACAACAATTAATGAACATATTTTACCCACGGTTTACTTTCTTTTGGCACTAAATGTCTTATGTTTTCCACTATATAACGTTCTATTTCCTATTTCGTCTAAAACAATATTATTTTTAAACGGTGAAATTGCAGATGATCGTATAATTGCTAAAAGAGCGAGTTGTGTAGAATGACACATGAATGTTTTTGGATCTTAAAGTGCTATTTTTAGCGAAATGATTTCGTTTTGATAAACCTGAGCACTTATATGATCATTAAAACACCAACATTAATACTATGCGTAGCTATTAGTTACTGTCGGATTGTAATTTTCATTAGCAAAATCAGATTCACAATGATACCAAGTTTATCCAATGTCAACTGTGAAGTTGATTGATATGTTTAGACTCTTAACCATTGTCACAGTAAGCAAGCTGGGTTTTTATAACTCATCGATAAAGCTTCTTCAAAATATAAGCTGATGATTTTTCTAAAGTGTCTATTAAGTCACATACTGTGGCTATGTTTATATATAGTCATAAAGTTTGATTAAATATTTGATTACCTCTTATAAGTTCTTCTTATCAAAATAATCACTGAAGACTTTTATAACCACATTGGCTCTTGTTACCCATGGAGTAGCAGGTGTGTTATTAAACAAAAATTAATAGTACAGTACTCAATGGATATTAATATGTCTGTATTAACAACGTTCCTACTGTGGTTTATTTTATGAATAATTTTATGAAATGCGTTATAAATATATATATTTACAGACATATTGTTATATTTATAACACGAGGCAAAACCGAGAATGATAAAGCAATGAATACAAACTAGCTGAAATATAAATCGTTTGTTTGTGTTCAAGACGCAAGCTTCACAATGAGCTATCTGTTCTTTTCCACCACAGGTATCAAAACCTGTTTTTATCGTATAAGGTCACAAGATTATTACTACCCCACTAAGAACAGTATAGATGGATCCATGAACATAGAGGGATAGAGAAATGGTGAGCGAGAGACAAGTGTATAAACAACAAACAGATTAATGAGTAATTAGATCAGTCAACACAGACTAACAAATATATAAATGGATAAATATAAATTCCTTCATGGATAAATAAATGCACAAGAGAATACATCAACAGATAGGGTCACATAAACCAGACAATTAGCATTGACTAACAGACAGGTAAATCGCTAAATGGACCCATAAGTATAACCTATCAGGCAGGCGAATGCGAAAGAAGACAGGGTTATGGGTAATTTAACACGTAAATATGAATAGATTAAAAGACTTAGGACTAAACGGATCTTTGAATGTCGATTAACATAAATGTAGAAATTAATCTATTCGTACAGACTAACAGACAGGTGAATGAATAATCAACGTAGGTAACTGAAGTAAAACACGTGACACATTATCAAGTTTTTAATCTTGGATTATTGAGAGATTAAAACTTTTTATGTGTTCTGTATTTTGTATGTATACACATGTACATGTGTGTTTCTGTGTTTGTACATATATCTACATAAAACAAGCATCAATATCCCTTGGCTCCATTACCTAAATATCAGTCGGTGTTATTTCTTGGAGTTTGTTCGATACTCGAATTATGAAGGTCAACATCAATTTCCTTAGGTCATATCATGTCAAGAGCAGCTGTTAGATTTGTGGTAGTCGATTGTGGTTTAGTCCGGATGTCCTCTGTGTTATAATCTTTTCAATGGTATAAGTGCTAATGCCGTCTTGGTTATAAGCAATTTAACCAAAAGAAGTTAGGTTTCATGTGTTTCTGATAGCCTTTAGTTAAGGTAAACATTTGTTCAATTGTGTTTCAGGTTGTCCAGAGATGTTTTGGAAGGCATATTTTCACCGAAGAAAAACTACACAAATCGAATAACTGTAAGTTTCTATTTACTGTAATATGCATTATGTTTCTAGAATAATTATTTATAAGATAAAATATTTTCAGTCAGTTAGTCACACAGAATTAACTTCATTAATATATGTACATTATTAAAATACCACGTTATTTGTGGTGTTTATACTAATATCCAGTTGGCTCGGCGTGGCCGCATGGGTTATGGCATTCGACTCGTAATTTGAGGGCCGCGCGTTCGAATCTCCGTGGCACCAAACATGCTCGCCTTTTTAGCCGTGGGGCGTTATAATGTGACGGTTAATCCCACTATTCGTTGGTAAAAGAGTAGCCCAAGAGTTGGCGGTGGGTCGTGATGACTAGCCCCATTCCCTCTAGTCTTACACTGCTAAATTAGGGACGGATAGCGCAGATAGCCCTTGTGTAGCTTTGCGCGAAATTCAAAAACAAATAAAGCCATCAAGTCTTACACTGCTAAATTAGCTTTGTGCGAAATTCAAAAACAAACAAACACCCAGTTTGCGAGTCAGGAAAACGTGTTTGAAGGGTTGATTTTTCCAACAAAACTTTTTATTTCTCATCAATTTGTTTTTAAATTATGAATAGAGATTTGAGGTTAGAATCTGTAGCCAAACTTTTATTATTTTCTAACCTATGAGGTAATAAAACCCGTATCCCCAATCCAAAATCCTACACAAAATACGTTAGTGGCCACATGTGTTCTGCTGTACAAGATGTCTATCAATTGCTCTAAAAAGTTGTTTTCTTCGCTGTCGTTAGAGATGGCTGAAGAAAGTTTATCAAAGCTTACTTCTGCAGCTGTACGACAGCTAAGCGGTGGACTTGCTGGAATATAAACACAGGAGGGACACAGCTCGGCCAATCCCTAAACTCCGCACCGAGCACTATTGAGAATCGATCCATTTCAGTAGTGAAATGTATTATTTTGAGGTTGGTATATCGAGGTCTTTAATATAACGCCTTTCCTTTTCTTGGTTCCAAGTTTAAAACCCGAAGTCGAGGAACCTTTCTCCAGTTAGCCCCTTTCTCCATATTCTATATCATCAGGTTGCAGACTGGGTGTCAAGACCGAAACAAAAAGTGAAATAAATGTCAAATAAAATTTGATGCTATACTTAGTTTTGACGTATGAAAATATGTAAGTAGCGCAACAAACACGCAAGCATCAATATGAAAATCTAAAATGTAAGAAAAGCCTTGAAAAAATAAAAAATGAAATCCATAAATATATCACAATAACATGGGTGCTACACATTCGTAAAACAATATTAATCTCTAAAGTAACAGAATGAACATTAGGTTCATAGATGAAATACATATGTTTGTATTTAAGATATCGCATATTGGCTCTCTTGAATTCAGTACTCCATAAAGATATCACTTCTCTAATTAAAATTCTGTTTATTAGAACAGAATATATTTGTAAATGTTTATCCAGACATTAAAAATTGGTTTTCACTCCAATTATAAGCTATATAAATAACATAAAACGCCTGATGGATTAGGAAAACATAAAGTTTATTCAATGAGTAAACACAGACAAGTTTTGTTTTTGTTTTTTTTTAATTTCGCGCAAAGCTACTCTACGGCTATCTGCGCTAGCCGTCCCTAATTTAGCAGTATAAGACTAGAGGGAAGGCAGCTGGTCATCACCACCCACCGCCAACTCTTGGGCTACTCTTTTACCAACGAATAGTGGGATTGACCGTCACATTATAACGTACCCACGGCTGAAAGGGCGAGCATGTTTGGTGCGACGGGGATGCGAACTCGCGACCCTCAGATTACGAGTCGCACGCCTTAACCGACCTGGCCATGCCAGACCTAAACACAGACAAACACCCATCATTAAACTAATTAAACTAAATAATTTTTTGCATTAATATAAGGCTGAATAATATGAGCTATAACTGAGTTCACTTGTAAAATTTTGATATGACTTTCAGTCACGTATGTAGAACTAATCTACGAGTTACACGGTATAATTTAATATTTTTCTATGTTCTGAACAGGTAATAACTTATTTGACTACCTAGTCAGAAATGAAGTCTGTGCGTCCATTCATCACACAAGACCCCTGCCTCTTTGCTGTCCTAGGTGACTCTCTAAGCTGGCTATTCTTACCGTAGAATCAACACCAATTATTCGTAAATTAACATAACTTTTTACTGAAGATACTAATAGAAAAATAATCAGTTTTAATGATAGCCTGGTTTGCGTTACTTAAGGAGAAGGTATATATAACACAGTGGTTGCCAAACATTAAAGTAAAGCATCTTTAAGAAAATAAGTATTATAATTTAATAACGTTATTAAAGGGATAAAGTGGTGTGAAACGTTGCAGAAAGCGAAATTATTACAAACAATAATTAAAATATACATAAATAAGTTTGTTTTGAATTTCGCACAAAGCTACTCGAGGGCTATCTGTGCTAGCCGTCCTTAATTTAGCAGTGTAAGACTAGAGGGAAGGCAGCTAGTCCTCACCACCCACCGCCAACTCTTGGGCTACTCTTTTACCAACGATTAGTGGGATTGATCGTCACATTATAACGCTCCCACGGCTGAAAGGTCGAGCATGCTTGGTGTTACGGGGATTCGAACCCGCGATCCTCAGATTACGAGTCGAGTGCCTTAACCATTTGGACATGTGGAGCCGATGAAGCAGTGATTGGTAACTCTGAGTTCCTTTCAGTGCCTTAAATATTGTAAAATATAAATAATAATTACATTTTTTAAAAATGTAACTGAGAACTTATCAATATATATATATACACGTTTTTCTATTAAGGGCTGAGCATGGTCTAGTGATGCGGATCGCAAGCTTTAAGATTCAAGAGTTCAATATGTAGCTGAATACACTGCACACTTTCAACTTTTAAAAGTATTATAAACATGTCAGAGAGACAGTATATGTGGTAAATGGTTATTGCGAGTTGACTTTTCTCTGGTCAGCAGTTCTAACTTAGAGTCGACTCAAGCCCAAAACAACAAGTGTTTGACTCGGCTTTTTAGCCTATATTCAGCTTTCAAATAATTTACTGCAAACTCTCTCGTCTTTATTTATATGTTCTAATATTATTGTATTCCAGTCACCGTAACAAAAGATGTGGTAGGCTTAACTAAAGGTTTTCCGAAATATTTAATGTTAAAGTTAACTTTATAACGTATAAATATTGTCCACGTTTTCCTGACTTAAGTAATGATTAGTCGTTAGGACTAAATATTTCAACGTATATAGTGTTTTCCTTCAGAATTAATTGAACCCTTAACGTAGTTTAGGTTTCTTCATTATCAAATTTGTTTGAACACATGTTAGTTTTGATACTTCTCATGTGCACTGGTTATCACGTCTTATATTTTAATCATAGTTTCAGTGCAAGTTTAACTCTTGTGTAAACATATTTGAAAACTTATAAAGATATATATCCTCTGTACTTTTGCTCTGAAATTTCCTAAAATATATCTCTAATTCTCTTATATTATTTATTCACTTTCTCTTCTATAAAGTTTGTTATCACAGTGAGAAAGTTGTTGTTTTGAATTAAGCACAAAGCTACTCAATGGGCTGTCTGTGCTCTGCCCACCACGGGTACCAAAACCCGGTTTTTAGCGTTGTAAGTCTGCAGACATACCGCTGAGTCACTGGGGAGCCAGTGAGAAAGAGAAACACGACATATAGAACTCAAATGCACCTAAAAGCCCTACATACTGCAAATATGCAACAAATACACACCAAACTACATACAACAAACACAACACACACTAAAAACATAAATAAACACACGTGAAAATAACTACATAAATACAAGAAACACATATAAAACTCACTGCAAACACATTTAAGATATTTGCTTTTCGTTATGAAAACTTGGTAGTCTTAAAGTTGCGTATTATTCACGAAATAATTTTTAAATAAAATATATTTTTCGTGGTGAATGATTAAATCAAAAATTCTTTTGTTGTCAATTTTGTACGATTCGACTCCACGTTGAGTTTTTCAATATTTACAGCGGTTGACGTACTAATTAATGGACAAATCAGAATTTAATTATTTTATTTTATTTGTATAATTCTAATGTATACGTCTAAAACCTTGAGAAGAAAGGTTAAGTGATTTGTTTATTATCACTTTTGTAAAAAAATGTACATAATATTTGCCTTGCTGATAAGAAGCTTGATGATATGTTAATAAGCAATTTTATGTGTAATTATATAAATTAATTCATGCCTATGAGAATGTTGATTCAAACAGTTGTTTAATGTTGAAAGGAACTAATATTTGAGACAGACAACAGTTTCGATAACTTGTGCCTCATAGTACAGTTGGTCAGCTTCTAAGACCTGTTGTTTATCGTGAGATATGAAAGAAGTTCGAATGTTTGTTTGTTTGTTTTGGAATTTCGCACAAGGCTACTCGAGGGCTATCTGTGCGAGCCGTCCCTAATTTAGCAGTGTAAGACAAGAGGGAAGGCAGCTAGTCATCACCACCCACCGCCAACTCTTGGGCTACTCTTTTACCAACGAATAGTGGGATTGACGGTCACATTATAACGCCCCCACGGCTGAAAGGGCGAGCATGTTTGGCGCAACCTGGATGCGAACCTGCGACCCTCAGATTACGAGTCGCACGCCTTAACACGCTTAACCTTGCCGGGCCTAGGTTCGAATGAAATTGAGCTGTGTCATTGAAAGACTTTGGAAATGATGCAAAATATTCCTCTGACTACAACCCAGAGTTTTCATGTACTATCAAGAAAGTTTTAATACTGAAGACATATTCACAAAAAGTGAAAATCTTAAACCTTTTACTTTTGCTGAATGTCCATTGCAGAAAACTATTTGTAAAAAAAAAAACAAATATTTTTAACTCAACTATCACTGTTTCCTGGAGTGTTTTTTTTATATAAAATAGAATTAATGTTTTGTGCCACATTATTCTCGGTAAACTGACATTATCAGTGTTGCTTTACGAACATTTTTGGCAAGCAAACACATCGTTGCTCCACCAAGATTTGTACATATAATTCATTTTAAAATGCATTGCCACAACTTTCTAAACTTTGTGCAAAAAAAATCAGTTGTCGACATTATTAAAGTTGGCTTCTCCTTCTCACTTTAGTGTTTTACTGTGAAGTTTACTGATACTAAAGCCTGTTTTTATTTACTTCTTTGGCTTTCAAGAGTTAAATAAGCAATGACAGACTTTAGCCGAGATAAATGATGAATAAAATCATGATTTTTTTTATAATGTTATGTTCAAAATGTTTGTTACTTACGGTGGCAATTCTTATACTTCGTACGTCTTTAGAGAATTCTCTGGGAAAAAAAAAAACTGTTTTAGTGACTGTACGGACCTTTGTGAGCTGTCGATTCTTATCTTAGCCACTAGAGGGTGTCGTTACAAACTAACGCCTACGAAAATTCTGATAGGTAGATTTTTGGAATTTATCAAACGAATAATTCTCGTGTTCGTGACGCAACGAAAACACCCCCGTGCGCAGTGGGTAATTATTCTCATTGAGGTATTCAAATAGCCGGGAGTCGCTGTCTTGACCGTTAGTCCACTGCTGAATGCTATAACCTGATCACGTGACAACTGGCCCATGATTAAGACAGGTAAGCACTTTTACCAACTTATTCTCTAACTAGAAAATGTAAAACCACGACACTTCTTTAATAATGTCTTTAACTCTCAGAACTAAAACTATATTTTTATAACAAAAGTAATTGCTCTTTTTCATATTCAGTAGACATATACAGCGATGTCTATAAAATGTGAAACTATTAAAAACTATATACAGCTATGAATTACAATTAAGTTTCAGAAACGATGTTCACGTTCTATAAAATTGTACGACCTTTGAAAGAGAAATGAATTCAACTTGAAACATACGCAACAACCAGCAAACTTCATGTTGATCCAAGTGGTTGAATCATTTGTTTTCGGTATTCTACCCCACTACCTCTATATTAGACTAAAGCATGTAATTTATAACATTCTATGAACGAATGAACTAGTTGTTTATGTTTCACGTTTTATGTAAAAACTCTTGAAGGCCATTGTTCCAAAATCTAAAGTCAAACAACATATTAGTTTAACATCCTTATAAGACTTAAATTGTTATACTAATTGTAAGGAAGGAGGCCAGGCTTACTAGACTTAAATCATTAAAGAACAGGTTAGTCTCACTAGATTTAAACTTGTATATTAAAAGTGGTATATTAATATTTAAACCACAGGACAGCCTTACTAGACTTAAACTTGGATATCACAGTTTAAAGAATAAACGAACCACTTTGTATTAATCATGTGTGGTAAAGTTTGAAACAGAGCGTTCTAAACATGTTTTATCAGAAATGATCTTACTGGTAGATCTGATAACTGATTAACTGTTCGTACGTGTAACCGGTGAGGTTTTAGTAAAGCGTAGTAGAATAATGAAAGTACACTTTCCCAGGCCAATAAAAATACAATATTTTTAAAATGTCAAATGATGTAAAATTACCGAATGAAAAATGATACAGATAAAAAAGAACATATTAAAAATAATCAGGTTCAAAATTTGAAAAACTGTCACAGAATAAAGTAGATAATAAGTTACGAGAAACAGATGTGCTTCAGACATTCAGAAAGAGTTGGTGTTATGACACATCTTTGTATTAATATTATCTTATTAATACTCTAAGTCTCGTAGCTCAGTATAGTTTCATACTACTTACTTACAACGAATATCAGTTAAGTGTATGTATTTCCAATTAGAGATAGGATAAACCAGATAGGATAAACTACCTCTATCACTGTTTATGTCTGTGTGTTTGAACCCACTATATGCAAGAATAGAGAACGCATAATCAGAGGTTTTAATTACATGACCTGAGTGTGCCTGATGATTTCATATATTTTAAATTAAGCCTATTGATATTTTTCGATGGGAAAAATGCTCTCGTATCTTTTTATATAATCTTAACCACACACATGTAACTAGTGGAGCTCAGATTTTCGTATGGACTTTTCCTGATACTGATATTATTATAAGTACTACTCTGGATTATTTTAGTGGCTATTTTCACATATATTTTACCTGCAAAACAAAGTAATAACCATATTTATATCCATGCACTTAAGATACATAAAATCATAAGAAGTGTTCCTCAGGAACTTGTACTTTAGTGCAGTTATTAGAAGCGTATTCAACAAACGAGTTGTGTGTGTGTGTTTGTACATAAACCTTGAATTTCATTACATTTGGCCTGGTATGGCTTCGTGGTTAAAGCACTCGACTCACAATTTGCGGGTCATGGATTCGAATACCCTTCACCGAACATCCTGGGTCTTTCAGCCATAGAAGCGTTATAATGCGACGCTCAATCCCACTCTGTGTTAGTAAAAGAGTAGTCCAAGAGTTGATGATGTGTAGTGCCTTTTCTCTAGTTTATCACTATTGAATTAAGGACGGCTAGCGCAGATAGCTCTCGAGTAACTCTTAACAAAATAAAAATCAAATAAACAAACTTATCTTTGCACATGTTTCTACACAAATTGTCGATTTTTAGATGTGTACACAACTCATTCATTTTATGTTAACTAAATATAAAAACTGATAGCACTATATATGTTATGAACAACAGTCAATCTTTCTGTTTATACTGCTTCTGTTTATTTTTGTTTTTACATGACAAACCTTTCATAATTTTGATCTTTTAGACATACTGTTCGCACCTCGCTTTTTGAGTAAGACCAGGTCGAGGGTTCTGTGCTGAGGGTTTCTCCATAAAAATATATTCTTCGCACCTTAAGATGTATACACTATATGAATTACTTATTTAATAGTTGTTTAAATACAGTTTCTTGTCTAGGTAGTTCTTAAACAAACAGGTCTGGGAAACTGAAAGACAGGTCAAATCTAAAATTTAATACATTTTTATAAATAAACTAAAATAGGAACAAATATATTACACATGCAAAGAAAACATACGATTATAGCACGAAAACAACCTTTTTAATAACAAATGTTGATGATCAATAACAATAGTAGTTTCTTTAGCAATATTGTACGTATTTATTTATTCTTGTACGACACTAGCATTTCCCTTGGTTATTGCATAACGAACATTATTCACTTCACAAAATAATAAATTTTTACACGAAGGTTTACTCTTACTAGAGAAAGTAAAAGAGACTTTTGAAATATTTCATTTTTAAAGTTTTAAAATCGTTTACTATAGCATTTCCAATGAGATGAGTGGAAAAAAATTGTATGGTGCATTATATGTTACTACACTTCTGCGCACTTCAGACCCATTTATTTATTTAGGTTTATCTTGTGATAGGTGAAGTTTTACGAAGGGTTCCTTTGTAATTTAGGTACTAGCAGCGTGAGACTAAGGACATTCGTAATTGTTGATAATTTCTTATCAAACTTCAATGCTTATAAGGCCAAAGATATGGAACATACTGATAAAATGCATATAAACCAACACATAAAACAAAACTGAAACCTATAGGGATTACCCTTAATAAAAATGGTAGTCTGGTTTGAGAACGGAACCTAAAACTATAAAAAACAAACTCGCGCTTCTGAATGAAAGAAACGAGACTGGTTTAAAGCAAACCGTTCATTTCTAAGAGAGTTCATAACTTATAAACTATCAAAGATGCGAAATTTGATTTACTTATATTTTTAATACAACTTTCGTTAAAAATAATTCTCCATGAGTTCCTGCTTCATACTGGGTTTAATCATTTTCGCAAATATATATATATATATATATGTACAAAATATTTTTATCCTTGTTTGTGACGCAGTTATGCGGAATTATTTGGAAAATTCAACAAATAAGTCTTTTAATAGCTTTAAGAGTAATTGTTTACCTAGAAACGTATATGTATATATTATGCATGTATGTATATATTTAAAAATATACTTACTAGGTATATTCATACGGGTAAGTAAATGGAAATGCATTTAATATAATACGTTAGCACTGTGCTTTCCACTTTACCTTATACAGGAAATGCTGTTTTTCTTTAGGTTTTTGCTCTTATTGTGTGTCTAAAAGTCTATAAAATAACAAGAACAACGTGTATTTTATAGTAACTGTATCTCTACCAATGTATGCAAGTACTTCTACAAATAGTTTAGGCTTCATAAATATGTATGTTTTACGACTCATTATTACTGTCGTAAATGTACTGTCCACAGTTTACGCCGAGTTTATAGTTAGTCAAAAGTAGTGGCACGATTCTGTCGAAATATATAGGACTTCAATATTAACTCTTGTTCAAATTACACGTGGAGCACGTTTTGTCTTTTGGATGTGGCCCGGCATGGCCTAGCGCGTAAGGCGTGCGACTCGTAATCCGAGGATCGCGGGTTCGCGCCCGCGTCGCGCTAAACATGCTCGCCCTCCCAGCCGTGGGGGTGTATAATGTGACGGTCAATCCCACTATTCGTTGGTAAAGAGTAGCCCAAGAGTTGGCGGTGGGTGGTGATGACTAGCTGCTTTCCCTCTAGTCTTACACTGCTAAATTAGGGACGGCTAGCACAGATAGCCCTCGAGTAGCTTTGTGCGAAATTTCCAAACAAACAAACAAACTTTTGGATGTACCAAGTTTCGTTATTTCTTGCATTCAATGACAGCTCAATTTGAATAACGCACGAAAAGATACCTTTAGCCTGTAAAACAAAACTTGATTGTCCATATACTACAACACCAGAGATTTGCAAAGTTAATTACTTGAAGGAGAAGTTTACCACTGACAAAGATAGCGCCTGGTTTAATATTGTGAAGATAAAATATTTAGCCTTATATGTCACAGATTATTAAATAACTTTAAAAAATCATGCCACGTATAAGAAACGTAATATGATTAATGAAACAAAAATTATATCCACTTTGTATGCACACTTACCGATATACGTTCTAAATCTTGAAACAGAAGATCTATTTCACCAAAGTCTACGAAAAATAAGTAAATTAATAAGCTAGAAGGGCTAGATAAATCTCCATATATGTGCATGAGATAAGGTTACTTGAACTGATATATATATTTCAACATAAAGTGGCTAAAATAAGATAAATACAGTTTCATAATTAACGTTGCTTTATGTACACGTGGAATAAACAGTCAGAACCAGGTCACAGCTTCCTGGGGTTTGTATACAGTCTCTCCTAATTTTCAACCGTGAGAAGACAAGCACTCGATAATATCTGTACCCAAAGCTTGTTTGTTTTGGAATTTCGCACAAAGCTACTCGAGGGCTATCTGTGCTAGCCGTCCCTAATTTAGCAGTGTAAGACTAGAGGGAAGGCAGCTAGTCATCACCACCCACCGCCAACTCTTGGGCTACTCTTTTACCAACGAATAGTGGGATTGACCATCACATTATAACGCCCCCACGGCTGGGAGGGCGAGCATGTTTGGCGCGACTCGGGCGCGAACCCGCGACCCTCAGATTACGAAGCGCACGCCTTAACGCGCTAGGCCATGCCAGGCCCTCACCCAAAGCTGGTACAGTTTACCGAATTGTGGAACTTATGATAGTTCTTATAGCATAACGACAGCTAAAATGCAAAACATGTTAGTAGTATTACGTCTCGAGCTCGCACTGGACCTCAGTCCGATACTCTAACTGTCATATCACACTCTTTCGGTAAGAAACACAGGAAGCCATTGATAAGAATAATACAATTTCCGCACTTCGCTTTCCCTTTTTACACCCAACAGCTTCACTTACGTTGTGCTTATTTTTTATCAGGAACTGATTCATACCGGTACAAACATAATAAATTGCTATTTACTACTTGTAATCATTAACACATACCTTTAGAAATAGGCTTTGATTCTTACTGACAAACAATAACTTTCTTCCTCAACCTCTATCATATATATTATTTCTCTCTCACATCTTTCCACCATCCCTATCTTTTTTTGAAACGCTTGTCTTACAGCCCCCGCTGGTACAGCGGTAAGTCTATGGTTTTACAACGGTAAAATCTGGGGTTCGAAGTCCCTCGATGGACTCAGCAAATAGCCCAATGTGGCTTTGCTATAAGAAACAAACACACACGCACTTGTCTTATATATTCGTTTCTCGAACCCACACTCAAAGTCATCTTACTTTGTTATCTTGCACCTGTTTCCCGTATATCAGATTATAGCATTTCGTAAGCATAGTGGTCTTGTAGTCTCCACACTGCTGAACTTAAAAAAGGCCACTGCTCACTACTCCAGTCATTTTCACTGAATTAGATTGATACAATATCATGTTATTTAGAGAAGGCCCAAAAGCAGGTCACTTTCTCACTTTTGACACCTAACTCTATACAACATCTCCTTTTACTGAAAACAATCAATAATGTTGGTTGTATTCATCTTCTATTGTGTTTCTTTCTAATTTTGATGGCATGCCAAGCTCAGAAATTGCGGCGTACCACCTAACCCTTCTTTAGATGGTTTCGCCACTAGCAGTCTGTTTTAGAACACTGATAATTTCAATGTCTTTACGTATATCTCACTGCAATTCACAGTTTTTGTCTAAAAATTTAAGAAGTCACAGTTTGATGTGAATATCTTCGCAACATTTCAAGAAGTTCACAGTATTTTCTCTCCATACACTTCTGATCGGGAAATACTCTCTGTCTTCTCTAATCCAGGCCTGGCATGGCCAGGTGGTTAGGGCACTCTACTCGTAATCTAAAGGTCGCGGGTTCGAATCCCCATCACACCAAACATGCTCGCGCTTTCAGCCCTGGAGGCGTTATAATGTGACGATAAATCCCACTATTCGTTGGTAAAAGACTAGCCCAAGAGGTGGCGATGGGTGGTGATGACTAGCTGCCTTTCCTCTAGTCTTATACTGCTAAATCAGGGACGGCTATCGCAGATAGCCCTCGTGTAGCTTTGCGCCAAATTCAAAACAAACAAACAATTCCTCTTACTGTGGTGTGAAACTCAACTAAATATAACGTATCATCTATCAGTTGACTATATATAATACATTAACGCGTGGTCTATTTATCATTTTAGTATTTGTTGGAAATTTTCTCTTTATCTGCAGTACAACGTATTACATTCTCTTTTCATTTCGAATCTTATTTTGACTACAAAGTTTAGTTACATATACAATTTGTTCACATGTAAATCATTTTGGTAAAGGTTTGTAAGTCCTCTTCTTATTTATCAACTCATTATGCAGAAAATTTCTCCTTACAATTTCTGGGAAACGCCTTTCCAAATTTTTTGTTCGAAACTCTGCTAGCTAGATTTGGACCTGTTTCAAACACATTACATTTCCTAGTTACTACTTATTCATATACTAACTTCACAACTTCGCGTCCTTCACTGGCTTTCTGTCTTTTACTGACTGTTTTGGCAATTTCGTCAAACTTTGTTCTCTTAGGATCATATCCACTATTCTGTCAGCGTTTCCAGTACAGTTTAGTAGCAACTCACTCAGTCTTCGGTCATACTATTAAACACCTCGATTGCTGTGTTTCTTCTAATTCACAAGCAGAGAAATGGCTGCTTTTACTATTTACTTCGAAAGCACCGAGAAATACATCGACTATTAAAGTTTAGGCAACAGTACGAAGGTGTATTATTACGTATGTCAACCCTAGAACCAGAATTACCCTGCCTTCCACTTATCATTAATTCATATTTCCTCTGCTTGTGCCTATCTAGCTCAAAATGTTTTCTCATAGCTTCTATTTCCAAGCACTTATTGCAAATATTTCATTTCTAACTATATATCAGCAAGCTCTAAGTCTTCATGATGAAAACCTTTGCAACCTTTATTTACCAACTCACGTTTTTTCTTTCAGTAACTTTCAATTCTCATCCACGTTGCATTAATTCTTACTAGATGCAAACTGTGTAGTTCATTGTTTAAAACAAACGAGATAATGAAAACAGAGAAAATTCACTAACTTTCCCGATTTCAACGCTTCATTCAGCTGACTTTCCTCCTCATATTTTATTGATGTGGTTCTAACTTTAACCTCTTCCTTCTTTGTTGGACTTTGTTTCCTCACATATTAACGAATCCCACTTCTAACACCATTTTGTTAAACATTATGCTAGTCTCGCACTTCACGTTCATTTTCGTGTTTATCAGCTTTATTTAGGCTGTACTTATTCTTGTCTGGAATTAATTTATATCATTGTGAACATAACAAACTGCTTCTTACTATCGGAATCATTAACACATAGATTTAGAAATATAACTTGTTTCTTACTGGCCTAATATTAGTTTATTCTTTTGGTTTGAGTTTCGCGCAAAGCTACAAAATAGCTATCTGCGTTAGCCGTCCCTAATTTAGCAGTGTAAGACTAAAGAGAAGGCAGCTAGTCATCACTACCCACCGCCAACTCTTGGGCTACTCTTTTACCAACGAATAGTGAGATTGACTGAAACTTTATAACACCGCCACGGCTGAAAGGGCAAGCATGTTTGGTGTGACGAGGATTCGAGCTCGGGACCCTCAGATTACGAGTCGAATGTCTTAACTATTCATTGATAAAAGAGTAGTTCAAGAGTTGGCGGTGGGTGGTGATGACTAGCTGCCTTACCTCTAGTCTTGCACTGCTAAATTAGGGACGGCTAGCGCAGATAGCCCTCAAGTAGCTTTGCGCGAAATTAAAAAAAAACAAGCAAAAACATTTTTTTATGTATATTAACTAAAGTCACTTTGTAAAATAACTAAAATAAACGAGCATACTTGTGCAAATTTAGAGACTTATTACATCTTTGTTGATTCACTTAGCTGAATCCATCTTTGGAAAACCTCCCGGATCTATTTTCTATATTTGAAAGTAAGTAGAATAGTTTTGGTTCCTTTCAAAGCAAAACATAATCACAGAACTTTCTCGTAACGAGCCAGATAGAAGAGATATTGACGGTAAAAATCAGGCTTCAGCGTTATAAGCGTTCTTTTAAGGGAAATTCAAATTATGCACGAAAAATAACTTCCGCCCTTGCTTTCTATTAAAAACCTAATAGTTCCCCGAATACTTTAATTACAATATAAATATAATAATGCTATGGAAATGGTTATGGGCTGACAACGGTACGTTAAGAAATCAAATTAACTAGGTAACTGGCATATAAACCCATTTTTACACAATGTATTTTTAACAAAAAAGAATCATAGAAGCAAAAAAAAAATTGAAATGGAAAAATATTTGACTAATACTTACATTTATTGTTCCAAACATTTGTATACACTTTTTAATCAGTAATAAACCAAATCGTATAAAAATTTGGGAAAGTTGACAAAAATATTTTTGTCAGCCACAGATCAGAAAGGAAAATTTTCTCTCACTTTAATAAAAGAAATGATTCAGAATAGTACGTATTCCATCATTTAATGGCAGGTTATTGCTGATTTATAATTCACAAAAATAAAGCACATAGGAGATGCAGAGGAACTTAATTTACGAGTAATGTTTGGTAACTTTTATTGTGTAAGCAATCAATTTTTAATCTTTTATTAATACTGTTGTAAATATCTTCATCTTCTTTTAGGTTTTAGTAACATTTAAATAACCTCTCCAATATTTCATTTAATAACTTCGGCAAAACCCAAAATGAACAAGAGAAAGAAGTTTATGTTATCGCAGATATTGGGAAACTTGAATAACCTTTCTTATTAATTACTCTCGTTGAAAAAGGAAAATAATCTCATTATCGAAATAGTTTCAAAGGTTACCTTTTTAGCACGTGACTAAACATTGTTATTGGCATTAAAATTTAATTAACTTTATTATAGCGCTTACTTAAACATTCTTACTAGAATTACAATCTAACTCTATAGCGCTTAACTAAACATTATTACAAGAATTACAATCTAATTTTTATAGCGCTTAACTAAACATTATTACTAGAATTACAATCTAATTTTTACAGCGCTTAACCAAACATTATTACTAGAATTACAATCTAATTTTTATAGCGCTTAACTAAACATTATTACTAGAATTACAATCTAATTTTTATAGCGCTTAACTAAACATTATTACTAAAATTACAATCTAATTTTTACAGCGCTTAACTAAACATTATTACAAGAATTACAATCTAATTTTTATAGCGCTTAACTAAACATTATTACTAGAATTACAATCTAATTTTTACAGCGCTTAACTAAACATTATTACAAGAATTACAATCTAATTTTTATAGCGCTTAACTAAACATTATTACTAGAATTACAATCTAGTTTTTATAGCGCTTAACTAAACAATATTACTGGAATTACAATCTAGTTTTTATAGTGCTTAACTAAACATTATTACAAGAATTACAATCTAGTTTTTATAGTGCTTAACTAAACATTATTACTAGAATTACAATCTAATTTTTATAGTGCTTAACTAAACATTATTACTAGAATTACAATTTAATTTTTACAGCGCTTAACTAAACATTATTACTAGAATTACAATCTAATTTTTATAGCGCTTAACTAAACATTATTACTAGAATTACAATCTAATTTTTATAGCGCTTAACTAAACATTATTACTAGAATTACAATTTAATTTTTACAGCGCTTAACTAAACATTATTACTAGAATTACAATCTAATTTTTATAGCGCTTAACTAAACATTATTACTAGAATTACAATCTAATTTTTATAGTGCTTAACTAAACATTATTACAAGAATTACAATCTAATTTTTATAGTGCTTAACTAAACATTATTACTAGAATTACAATCTAATTTTTATAGCGCTTAACTAAACATTATTACTAGAATTACAATCTAATTTTTATAGCGCTTAACTAAACATTATTACTAGAATTACAATCTAATTTTTATAGCGCTTAACTAAACATTATTACTAGAATTACAATCTAATTTTTTAGTGCTTAACTAAACATTATTACTAGAATTACAATCTAATTTTTATAGCTTAACTAAACATTATTACTAGAATTACAATCTAATTTTTATAGCGCTTAACTAAACATTATTACTAGAATTACAATCTAATTTTTATAGCGCTTAACTAAACATTATTACTAGAATTACAATCTAATTTTTACAGCTTAACTAAACATTATTACTAGAATTACAATCTAATTTTTATAGCGCTTAACTAAACGTTCTTCTATATTTATAATTACTCACATACAAGGTTTTCCTTTTGGGTGCTTCAAATGAGATTTTTTCTCAAAAAATTGGTTATCGAGAATTTCCAAGAAGGTAAAGTGAACCTTTTAGACTAACATTTCAACTTGATGGCAATGACTGTTATTCGGTAGTAAAGATGTCCAAAAGGTGAGTACATACGTAGACTTATAACATGTTTTGCAACAAAGTCGAGTAGCACTTATATTGAAGATGAGCAAATGCTCAGAATTATTCAAGTTTTTACATCTTATATACAATAGATTATCACAAGAATTTTTTCACATACATTTTACCTAACAGGGATGAATATAGTTAAAAGTAATTTAACTTGTTTACTCACGTAGACTATTTGTGTTTTCTTATAGCAAAGCCACATCGGGCTATCTGCTGAGCCCACCGAGAGGAATCGAATCCCTGATTTTAGCGTTGTAAACCCGTAGACTTACCGCTGTACTAGCGGGGGACAGGAGTTAAACTAACACCACCTACAAAAATTACAAGATTGTATTTAAAAACATTGACTTTTGTTAGTCTATTGTTGTTGTTTTGTTTTTGCTACGTAAGAAGGTTTAACATGCAGCAATTTCATAAAATATTTTAATAAGTAATCGTCTTTAAAGATTCTAATGTAAATTTTAATTTATTTTTCAACTTGCAACGTGAATAAAACGACTAACAAGAAATTTTCAGCTTACATACATTTTTTTTGTTTGCACAAACCTACACAATGAACTGTTTGTACTGTGATCCCCTACGGATATCGAAACCTGGTGTTTCGTGTTATTAGCCATCAGATTTAGTGTTGGAGTGCAGTACGCACGTTATGGATATAAATCGTCGAGAAACATACCAGTCCGCCTGTGAACAAATGAACTTTGACCATTGTTTTTGTTTTTGATTCTTACTGACAAACAATTACTTTATTTCCAAAATCAAATAATACACTGTTCTTCGTAAAGAAATTAATATGCATTATTTTGGCTTCTTATTAAACAATAATATGAAAATAAGGTGTCTCATACTTATAAATTTTCTAGACTGGTTGTCAAAAAATTTTATCGAACATGATCATTAAGGGAAATTGTCACCTATTTAGCAGCCTAAGATAAAGGAAAGGCGGCTAGTCATCACCACCCACCGCCAACTCTTCGGCTACTCCTTTACGAATAGTGGGATTGACCTAACATTTATAACGCCCCCACGGCTGAAAGGACGAGCATGTTTGGTGCGACGGGGATTCGAACCCTCGACCCTCCGATTATGAGTGGAGGGCCTTAACCACCTGGCCATGCCAGGCCGCCACATTTAGGGAAAGCTAGCTTGCTATTGTAAAACAACTTGTGTTTTATTATAGTAGTAATAATACCTCACATTTTTATAATTGTACGGACTATAATGTTAACTGAAGCTGAATCGTTATACTAAAAGCACTTTGCAGTAATAGCTTTGAATATTATGTTAATATTTTTATTAAATAACGAAGTTAGCACTTTGTCGTGTGTGATTAGTTACTGTCCTGTTTTATTCATCATAGAACGTTGGACAAAAGGTAGACACAGTTTAGCTGTATTTTAATTGCTCACTTCAGCCCACATTAACAAGTTGGCAAGTTATTGTGTGAGAATAAATGACCAGAAAGTTTTACTAACTAAATTAACAGTGAGTTCTAGTGTTTCTTCACTAACATATATTATTAAGTGCAACCTTGTGCTGATTCACTGAGACGCTGTAGAAGTCAATGAATAATGACACCACTTTAATTCAATAACCATTGATTTTGCCGAATTTATTTCTTTGATAATCACTGTAAATAAATATTAATGTTAAGTTGTTACAATTTCCCAATCTTTATAAACATTTCTTGGATGCAGCTTTTGGTTATTGTTGTAAACATGAGCAACAAATGCTAAAGAAACAACAGAAATATTAGTTTATTATAGAGTTATTTTGATACATTTTCATAATCAGAAAGTAACAATAGGAAGGAAAAACCTGACAACAGAGTAACGAATGGGACTTGTCCTATACTAGTCTATACAATATCCATTTCACTTGCATTTTAAGTTTATGAAACATAAAGTATCTACCTGTCGAACTGTTTGGTCCTTTGAAAGTATTTCATCAGCTTCCTTTCAATTTTTTAACTTTATGTTTTCTTACGTTAAATATATATTCATTAACAAAACACTTCTTACTTAGTTTACCTTTGCATCAAAAATATTTATTTTTTTTTTTTAATAGTAAACCCACTTCGGGATAACTGCGGAGTCCACGGAGGTGAATCGAACCCCTCCTGTCTGCCTGTAATCTCATTAACTCTGTAGACTTACCGCTGTATCAACGTGGTAGTGTATGATGCATCCACATAACTACTTACTTAAGTAAATACGAACTCATAAGCGTGAAAAACCAGGGAAACAATATTTTCATAAATTTTAAAGGTCTTAACGTACGGACTTTCAAGGAGTTGAATTTCCGCTAGTATCTGATTGAGAAAAAAAGGAAGATATTTAATGTGATATTTTCTGAGTATATTTTCAAAGACACGTGTGTATACTTATTGTGATGACAAAACGAAAACCTGAAACGATAACACAATATGAACAACGTTTAATTCTTACAACGAAAGCGCTGAGAAAACACAAGTAATACGAAGACAGCAAGTTATTTACTTTTATAAGATTTATTAGTCTACTCAGTATGACAAGCGTTATGTTTTAAGGGGCTTAATATTCAATGTAAGAAAAATGGTTTATAACCACGAGTAGTTTTTTCTATAACAACGAAATATTTCTGTTTAGCTGTTCGACAGTACATAGTTTTGTACAGTCTATTAAACATAAAACTTTAAATCTAAAACTTGTAAATGCTTAGAAATATCTGTGTGAGAGTTTTCACGTCCGATCTAATTAAGAAACCACATGTAAGTTTAAATTTACTACCCCAAGTTCCAGTTAAGCACGCGATATAGCTCACCCAACTTGTCTGTGAATAAATAAAAAGATACATCTGGTAGGTAGGTTAGTGGTGTGAAACTCTTGCAGAATGCAAAAAAAAAAAAATAGTGTATTAGGTAGAATAGAAATTATTGTATGTTGAAATTCTGGAAAAATTAATATACGAAATACTTGACATGCCTGACAAGTGGAATATACGTCTGAAACATGTTATCAAACATCAAAAAACCTTCAGATAAGCCAAAGAGTTTGGAGTGTGACAACTGTTTTCCAACTAGAATTGTTAAAACAAATTACAAAGCTTATCCTTTAAATAATTTCAAACCAAAATACTTTACTGTATTAGGTATAGTAATTTAAACAGACACTATCCATATACGAAAATGCTCTACATAAGAATGTAGAAATAAGAATATTTCGAAAGAGATGGAATGTTCAACATAGAAATGTTCACCTTTTTATTTTCTTGGTTGGAACCCCAACATTAACATTCTTACAAACCGTTTCAAATATTATGAAGTGTTTTGAGCTGTTTACTGTAGTTTTAAAAAGAATAACTAGGTATGGATCTGGAGCCAAATTTGATCGTGATTTAGTACTGTGTCAAGTGATTTGAGGTATTAATATCCCGTGATACATTCTGTGCACATGGAATCCACACGAGCAAAATATGTACATCTGAATGCACATTAACATTAAGAGATATTCACTAAAAATGGCCAAGCGCGTAAGGCGTGCGACTCGTAATCTGAGGATCGCGGGTTCGCATCCCCGTCGCGCCAAACATGCTCGCCCTCCCAGCCGTGGGGGCGTTATAATGTGACGATCAATCCCACTATTCGTTGGTAAAATAGTAGCCCAAGAGTTGGCGGTGGGTGGTGATGACTAGCTGCCTTCCCTCTAGTCTTACACTGCTAAATTAGGGACGGCTAGCACAGATAGCCCTAGTAGCTTTGTGCGAAATTCCAAAACAAACAAACAATTAACTAAAAAATGTTCAGTCTTTACAATGACTTTCATTGGTCAACAGGTCAATATGTTCTTCCAGGAGGTTAATGTTTCCTCTCACTAATTTTAAAGTAATAATGTCGTTTGGTTTAGAATTTTGCGCAAAGCTACACGAGGGCTATCTGCGCTAGCCGTCCCTTATTTAGCAGTGTAAGACTAGAGGGAAGGCAGTTAGTCACCACCACCCACCGCCAACTCTTGGGATACTCTTTTACCAACGAATAGTTGGATTGATTATCACATTATTAACGCCCCAACGGCTGAAAAACGAGTATGTTCAATGCGACGGAGATTCGAACCCGTGACCCTCAGATTACGAGTCCAATGCCTTAACCCACCTGGCCATGGCAGGTCCACTGATTTTCTTTTGAAATTAACGTTAATATTTTCATGAATGGCGTGTTGCGAAACAAAGTTTTGCTAGTAAATCCACAGGTAACATTAAAATCGAGGTGTACTTGATGAACAAAATAAATTATCAGTGTTGTTATTTACACAAATCTACAAGGTAATACATTTATTTGAAGTATAATAAGATCAAAAAGAGTAATTTAGACAATTTTTTTGTCTGCAAAAAAAGTTTTAAAACAATAGTCAAACAATAGCGTACCCATTTCACTATAAGTTAAAACGTCTCGATTGCAGAAGTTTCATTACAATAGAAAAATAGCTTTAATTTTATTCTGTAGAAACGGGCGTATTTCTGTTGCAGTTTGAATTGTTATTGGATTCTGAGTACAGCACAACAATGCTACATCTTCACCAATAAGTGCTATCATAGTAATTATTGGATTATCAGTACAATACCACAAAGCTATATCTTCACCATTAAGCGCTATCATGGCAATTACTGAACTCTGAGCACAACATCGCGGTGCTCATGAAGATATATTTAAGTCGAAGTGTTGTACGTTAAATTGAACAATGTGGCAATAAACGTTCGGCCTTTGTTCCAACTGTATTGGTGATCTCGTTGTCGTAGCAAAACGCCAAGATTAAAAATGCTTGTTTGTTTGAAGACAAGCACAAAGCCACACAATGGACTATCTGTAAACTGCTCACCACGGTTATCGCAACCCAGTTTGCAGCGTTGTAAGTCCGCAGACAAACCGCTTTGGTACTGGGAGACCGAAGGAAACTGAATTTGAAAGTTAAAAATGAGTCGGTAGTTTTCCTTATAGGCTCATCTTAATTGTTTAATCTGTTTAACTTGATTTCCTCAACGTCGATTATATACCTCACATTCACGATGAACGAAGATTATTGGACTAATAAAGTTCAGAGTAGAAAAAAGTGTAAATATGGTACCTAATTGGACTGAGAGAGTGTTGATACGTTTACCTCATCAGATTTCAGTGGTGTTTACTTCTTTGGGAGAGTATGTTATTTATTTCCTTCTCTTATATTTGTTTCTCTGAAAGTGCGCGCATCTGACACGTCAACACACTGAAAAAAAGACGTACACGCGTATTACATGATCAGCCTGAAATTTTCTGTTGTTCAAATGTCAATTTTCATTAAGCAGTCGGCAAAGAAAGACAAAAGAAACGGTCTTAAATCTCTGTTTCGAGAATGATGACAGTTTACCAGGAACGAGAATTTCTTCTTACCAGTTCAATCCAGTAAAACATTATTAAAGTTGTGACAGTAAGAAACTTGTGGAAGATTAAATATACAGCGTCTAGCTACACGGTAAATGAAAGAAGCAGAAATATCTCACCTTTAACTTAATTACTGGCGGAACATTTACATTTTATAACTCATCTTGACAACTAACACTTATCAACCGTTGTTATTGACACATTTTTCGCTTCTTTTTAGACTTTCTCTTCGACTTTACATGGTGGCATGCAATAAGCACGTTCTTTATTCGGTTTCTAAGACACATACACCCGTTCACCCGTCTCCTGCTAATAACTACAGTTTTGTCTAAAATATAGACAGATTTCAGGAACATACATTTAATTCCATATCAATTAGACTGGAGAAAATTAAACAGTTTTGTGTTCATGTAAATTCTAAACTTTCTTTTTAAGGTTATTTACAATTCAACTTGTATTTAATATACTGGAAATTTAATATTTTTTATTGGTTTCAGAATAAAAACCAGTAACAAATAGTATAAATAAATAAGTAGATTTTGTACTTGCAACTCCTATGTTATTAAGCACTAAGCTACACAAAAGGTATTGAAACCCGATTTATAGAGGCATAAGTCTGTAAACATATAGCTGTGCACTAAGCTACACAAAAGGTATTGAAACCCGATTTATAGAGGCATAAGTCTCTAAACATATAGCTGTGCACCAAGCTACACAAAGGGTATAGAAACCCGATTTATAGAGGCATAAGTCTCTAACCATATAGCTGTGCACTAAGCTACACAAAGGGTATAGAAACCCGATTTATAGAGGCATAAGTCTGCAAACATATAGCTGTGCACTAAGCTACACAAAGGGTATAGAAACCCGATTTATAGAGGCATAAGTCTGTAAACATATAGCTGTGCACTAAGCTACACAAAGGTATAGAAACCCGATTTATAGAGGCATAAGTCTGTAAACATATAGCTGTGCACTAAGCTACACAAAGGTATAAAACCCGATTTATAGAGGCATAAGTCTGTAAACATATAGCTGTGCACTAAGCTATACAAAGGATATAGAAACCCGATTTATAGAGGCATAAGTCTGTAAACATATAGCTGTGCACTAAGCTACACAAAGGGTATAGAAACCCGATTTATAGAGGCATAAGTCTGCAAACATATAGCTGTGCACCAAGCTACACAAAGGGTATAGAAACCCGATTTATAGCGGCATAAGTCTCTAAACATATAGCTGTGCACTAAGCTACACAAAGGGTATAGAAACCCGATTTATAGAGGCATAAGTCTGCAAACATATAGCTATGCACTAAGCTACACAAATAGTATAGAAACCCGATTTATAGAGGCATACGTCTCTAAACATATAGCTGTGCACTAAGCTACACAAAGGGTATAGAAACCCGATTTATAGCGGCATAAGTCTCTAAACATATAGCTGTGCACTAAGCTACACAAAGGGTATAGAAACCCGATTTATAGAGGCATAAGTCTGCAAACATATAGCTGTGCACCAAGCTACACAAATAGTATAGAAACCCGATTTATAGAGGCATACGTCTCTAAACATATAGCTGTGCACTAAGCTATACAAAGGATATAGAAACCCGATTTATAGAGGCATAAGTCTGTAAACATATAGCTGTGCACTAAGCTACACAAAGAGTATTGAAACTCGTAATCCGAGGGTCGCACCAAACATGCTCGCCCTTTCAGTCGTGGGACGTTATAATGTCACGGTGGGTGGTGATGACTAGCTGTCTTTCCTTTAGTCTTACAGTGCTAAAAATTAGGGACGGCTAGCGCAGATAGCACTCGTGTAGCTTTGCGCAAAATTAAACAAAACATACAAGAATAAATTTCAGAGTCTCACGTATGGGCCACTCCTTCTGGTTCCAGTGCTTTTCTCGAGCTCGGCTGTCCCACATGCAAAGATAGCAGGGGTACTTTGTAAATCCTCTTTGTTGACCTAAGAGGAAAGTAACCATTTTGAGGTCCACACAAATTGTCCAGTTGTGCTCGTGTGTATTTTAGTAGGTCAATTACAGTCTTAATGTCATTATATTCCTCTCGTAAATACACAGAGTGTCCAATTGGAACAGCTGCATAGACATTGCCATTATGAAGTAGAACGCACTTCAAACTTTGCTTAGAACAATCTAGAAATAATCGCCAGTCATTTGGATGGTATACTGGCATCCCTAATTCCTGGAAAGACCTGAGATATTATGACAATAAACAAACATATTCTTCTCTGTAAAAAAATGGCACAAAAGTCTGCTCCCGATTTCGGAAGTATGACACTTTAGTTGTATGGCTCAGCTGATTCTTTTCTTGCATCCTGGAAGCTAACACTTCAGCTGCATTTTGGAGACCCAAATCACGCACAAGGTCATTCAACTCTGGCTGGCTAAACTGTTGAGGAGTTAATGACTGTGGGGTCTCATAAGAAGGATCGCCAGATTCTGAAAGTATTTCTTGAGTTTCATCAGCAGTCTCTTGCTCTTGGTCACTACCCACATCTTCAGATGGAAGAAATCCTTTAAAACTGGGATTGGGAGCTCATCAGAGTGCAGAGTAGGTCGGATTGCTGAGGGGATACTAGGATATGAGATTTTGTGTCTGTTTTTCTTGCCAATGCCCTTTGTATTGACCAGACAAAAAATAGCAGTCAGTTGTGTGGTCCATCGGTTCTCGCCAGGTCATGGAATTCGAAAGGTAAACCCTTACGTTTCCCTTTTGTCCAGCCACGCAGCATTTCCTCGCAGTTATGACACACAATATGTGGGGCCCATTTCTTGTCTTGGTCACCAAGAGCAAGTCCAAAGTACGCTTTATAAGCACGCCTCAGAAACGATAATTTAAACGATAACGGTGTGAAGCTGGTATGAAGACTCACACTGCTAAAAACCGGGTTTTGAAAAGAATGGTGGTCTCAGAACATATGACTGCATAGCTTTGTGCTGAAAAACAAACATACACTCACTAATATAAGATTTGTGAAATTTATTAGCAATTATAAATTTTCACTGTGATAAAGCTACCCCAGGTGGCGTGATACAAATTAAAAAACAAACATTTTTTCTATTAAAATTAGGCTATTGTACAGTGCGCCAAACATGCTCGCCCTTTCAGCCGTGGGGGTATTATAAAGTGATGGTCAATCCCACTATTCGTTGGTAAAAGAGTAGCCCAAGAGTTGGCGGTGGGTGGTGATGACTAGCTGCCTTCCCTCTAGTCTTACACTGCTAAATTAGATAGCTCTCGAGTAGCTTTGTGCGAAATTCAAAAACAAACAAACAAACAAGCTATTGTACAGCATCGTTTAAAAATATTTTTAATTCACGAATGCACTTTGTTACGTATCTGACGGTGTCGTCACTTCCTGTGCGATATCAATAGATATCTTTATAAATGATTGATTACCTTCCCAACAAAACTATTCTATCTATTAAGTCTTTTCTCTGGAGTTCGATGTTTGTTGATCAGTATAATTCAATTATTTTTGTTACACTCTAGTATTGCGTAAAAAATTAAGATGCTTATATTTTTTTATCGGCCCGTCATGGTCAGGTGGTTAAGGTATTCAACTTCTATTATAAGGGTCGCGCGTCCTAATCGTCTTACTAACCCTTTATCATGCATGGGGGCATTGTAATATAACATTAAATTCGAAACAATCGATAATCTTAGAATAGTCGAGGGGATATTTTTTATGATACGTATAACTTATTAATTTATTTTAAATATAACAGTTCGTGTTGAATTAAATACTTTTATACATAAGACAGTTCTCGAGCCTTTTATATCTGATATCGTTATTTTTAACTCGCTTTTTAGAATGCTACTGCAAGTGAAAGTTACTTTCAGAAGATAGAAAAGAATCTACCACATACGCAGAAAATTCTGTATAATTTTCAATAAAGTTTATTCTACAACTAATACAATTAACGTCTAAAATGATTAGGAAAAACAAATATGAAGAAATTTATATGATTATTAATAACAAAATCGGTATCAACAAATCAGAACGATGAATATCTTTAAAATGAGTTATTTAATTAATAGCAAGTACACTTTCGAGTAATCCCAGATCGGCGTCATGAAAGAAATTACGCATTGTATTAATTTTAAAACGGATGCATTGAGCAATTATTAAAAGGAAGAACCCACTTCATTTAAAATGTAAATTTAGTTATACAACTAACAAAGCTTTCTTTTTAGAAGAATAAAACACCAGAAAACATTATGTCAAATCAGTGTAAATAAAAAGCGAGGCCGGAAACTGATTCCAAAATAAGGAAGCTTTTAAATCACAGACTAATGAGAGTTATTGTTACGAAAAGTTAACAGAGTACCGAAATGAAACGTTTTTAACTGACCAAAGACTGACGAAATCTGAGAGAGGGAAGATGTTTAGGTGTTTCTGAATTTCGCACAAAGCTACACGAAAGCTATCTTCGGTAGCCGTACCTAATTTAGCAGTGTGAGACTAGAGGGAAGGCAGCTAGTCATCACCACCCACCGCCAACTCTTAGGCTACTCTTTTACCAGCAAATAGTGAGATTGACGGTTACATTATAACGTCCCTACGGCTGAAAGGGCGAATATTTGGCCATTTTGAGAATAAACTCTATTTTGATATCGTGACATTATTACTTTGATTGTAAAAACCACTAAACTTTTGGTATATTACTGAAATATAAAATAAAACTCCAAGAAAGAACGTTAAAGGAAACTATTGAAAGTACTTATAATGTAATAAGATAAGTACTTAAAGTAATAAGATAAGAACTTATAATGTATATAATTTTTAAAATATAAGTGTAAAGAAGAATTATGAAGCAAAGCATAGAATATATTAATATTAACAAACAATTCTTAGGATTTAAGCTTTTGATTTATTTCCATCTTACCCTGGTGGATAGGGCGCTCGATTTACAAACTGAGGGTTATGGGTTCGAATCTCCTTCATCGAACAGGCTCGTCCTTTAAACTAGGGATCGTTATAAGGTTAAGCTTAGTCCTACTATGTTTTGGTAAAAGAGTAGCCCAAGATTTGGCGGTGGATGGTGTTTAATAGCTGTTAATTTAGGAATGGCTAGCGCAGATAGCTTTTGCAAGAAATTTAAAACAAAATGTCTTTCTTGTACAGATAAAAATAAACAATTTATTCAAAACATTGTTTAAATGAAAATAAGTCGGCTACTAATATGAAGTAATGTACTACACGATAAGATAGATTCCATTTTATAGGTGATATTACAATGAAACTTAAACACAAAAAAGTTAGAAAATTGAATTTTAGACCAATGTGTTGCTTTCAACTAGTTATTTTTAGATACCTCAATTATTGAATTTTTAAGATTCGTTCAACATACTGAGATGCTTTCTACGGTTTTGCGATTAAAGTTTGATCAAATGCATATTTATATTCTACGTTATAATGTCAGTATTGCTTAGTTTTATCCGTTTTTGTGAATCATTTATTATTTATTTTTTCTGAACAGTGTTTATTTGATACATTGTTATCTCTAGCTTGTTTTTTGTTGTATGTCTTATAACTTTAATTGAAAACCGTCAATGAAAAACATAAGAGTAAATAAACTTTGAAGGATTAATAAAAACCTTACCAGGGTATCGTGAACTTTATCTATGTATCTATTACAATAACAACACTGGGAATGATTTACTATTCTCCCATCAACAAGATTTTCGTACCTTTTATGAAAACAATATTAGGGTGGGCATGAACAAAGTGAAGGAACAGTCATAAGGTCAACACCCCTGAGCACAAATTTCAACTTAGGAATTCTGAGATGTATCATGATTTCAAACTATCTGCAAAAACACATTTTACTTCTAATACGCCTTCTTTAAGTTCTCTGTGAAACATTATACGTTTCTTAATATTTAGACAAAAGATCAAATATGGACACTCGAGTTTTCCAACAAAGCTACATCTTCACTACTTATTACTGTCTACTTACCGCTGTAGTTACGATGCTTAAAAATAAAATACATTGTTTTAATTAGTGCACATGTGTGGGTGTGATTAAAGTATTTTTCTAATGACGTGTTGTACAACACTTAACTAGTTCGGCTGCCCAAAATGGTCTTCTTAGATGGTTCATCAGATGTTTGATATATGTGAGACAATCATATTTTATATTTATGACACTGTCGAAAAA
Organism: Tachypleus tridentatus; assembly: GCF_004210375.1. Classification (NCBI taxonomy): domain Eukaryota; kingdom Metazoa; phylum Arthropoda; class Merostomata; order Xiphosura; family Limulidae; genus Tachypleus; species Tachypleus tridentatus. Next base: position 19,965,812 of record NC_134830.1, read on the forward strand.
CTTGAACTTTGACCGTGTGTCACAAAATTAGATGAAAATATTGTTATTATTATATGACATGATTAAAAAACAAATATGCAATTTAATTGGGGGTAGAACATGAAAGCATGTGGTATGGTCCTTAAAATGTGCAAGCTTTAAGTTGTACTGCAGGTGCAATAAAAATAACACAATCCAATTACTTCATCACAAACCGTAAAGTACAGGAGCTTTCTGTTTCACTGATGAAGGTATTGGCTAAGGTCGAAATGTCTGACTTCTTTCTTAAAAACAGCTTCGTTTCAAGCATTTTTATAAACTTGGCTTTGGACCAGTAAACTAGTTTATTTAAGAAAACTAAATAAAGGTTGAAACACTGTAAAACATATAGTATATGGAGTAGTTGTTTGCACAGGTATTTGGGTTTGTATCAATAGTAGGTGGCTTAAGCAAACCTGTCAGTTGTTCTAAGACGTGAAAAACATTTGATATACGTCTACAGTTTACACAGTTCCGTGCTTTTAAATTTAGCGTATATCATGAAATTGTAAAACAGTGTTAATGTCGTGCTGTAACAGATGACAACTATATTTCTTTGTTGTGATAAACCTTACACTGTAGTGACTAGGGTACTTGACATTATTATTTAACTGATCAATATAAACGACATCCGCCAGGAGTTCTTTAGAGGTGCAAGTAATATATAAAAGGCTGTTTCTTATCTTTAATCTTAATTATACGTGACTCAGTAGTGAAATCACTCCGCTTGTCTAGCAACTATGGGAAATATTAGGCCATTGTTACCACTCTTGTTGAAGAATGGTTACCAGGAGACACCGTATTGATCATGTTGTGATGTACTAAGCGATTTCTTCAGTGAGACTGTAGTCAGTAGCCGCATTGTATTTGATGGATTTCAGATACCATTTAGCTCCAGGAAGTTGCTCTTGTTCAGGATTGATTCGCTTATTTCCGTTGTAATTATCTTGTAGTAACTGGATGTGTCCTTCTTTATCCCAGCAACTTACAAAACGGATGAGAAAATCCTTAAAATACCTCATAAAAATAAATGACAACATCTTTGGACACTAAACTCTAAGTTTTAAACTGCACGTTTTAAAACCTTTTTATTTGTATAATATTCCTTTATCAAATAAATATCAGTATATTTCTTTTAAACATTTCTGTTTTGAAACACTGATGTTTGGAGATCCATACAAACTGGTAAGTAACATTGAACAACTATTTCCGAGATTTATTTTCTAGGAAAACACAATTTTAAATTTTTTTTTGTTCAATAGTAATTTTAAAAAGTAAACTAACGTTTCTAGAAAACACAAAAGCGATGTTGGATGTTTTATTAAGGAGGCTTACCTGTAGATTATACGTTACCTCCCTTTCAAAATGGAGTCAGTTTCACTGAAAAGATTTCACATTAATTCTTCTACAGCAAGTATTTAATACGAGTACGAAATTATATTGTTATAGTCTTTGTTCAAGTGGAACTGAGATTTGAAGTACATTTATTGCAAAAAAATTGTCTTTGCCATTATTAATTCTAGACAAGAGAGAAAGAACGAATCATCTACTGATGTGCCTAAGAAACCACATAGAAAGTTTTGTTTGTTTGTTTTTGAATTTCGCACAAAGCTACTCGAGGGCTCTCTGCGCTAGCCGTCCCTAATTTAGCAATGTAAGACTAGAGGGAAGGCAGCTAGTCATCACCACCCACCGCCAACTCTTGGACTATTCTTTTACCAACGAATAGTGGGATTGACCGTCACATTATAACGCCCCCACGGCTGAAAGGGCGAGCATGTTTTGGTGCGACTCGGGCGCGAACCCGCGATCCTCAGATTACGAAGTGCACGCCTTAACGCGCGCTAGGCCATGCCCACATAGAAAGAATAGATCAACTGATGTACATGATAATCCACACAAACGAAAATAATGGCTCATTATAACTGTGGTGTTTCTTTAGTGAGACGAGTCACAGTTGAGAACAATTTTATATAGCATTCATTGTCAAAATCAAATCGTGAAAACAAATATATTTTAGAATTGTCTGTGATACTCTAAAAGCCTATGTGGATATGTTTGTTATAAAATAGAACTAAAATTTAGGTTGAAGTTCTAATTTTCTATATTCGTTGTTGTTGGTGATGATGGTGGTGCAACATTTCTCAGTGAGCATGATATATACAAATATCGGTTACACGTTTCGTTGTGATGTGCCTTTTGATGCTTAGAACATGTCATTGTATGTCTGTCTTGATGTCACTTAAGGAAATTAGGTGATTTCACTGTTATTTCTTGCGTTGTGTATGATTACAGCTAAAACATAGATTAAACTGTCTACAGTCATGTTTGGACAATCGACTAAATATTTGAAAACACTTAATACCACCATAGAAAAAAAACGGTCCTTTAGAGTTATGGAAAATTATAGTTATGTATTATTTCGATTGAGTAAGCAACCAGTGCCCATACATGTTACACATTTAATAACTTAATAGTTTCATTCAGTAATAATTCAAAACTGGACACACAACCTGTTTACATGTCTAGTGACTTAATTTAAAGAATTTTTAAATAGACAGCCACATTTTGTGCAAATTTATTTTTTTACACACCAGATGTCTTTTCGTCCAGCTGTAAGCATATCATATAATTATTGTTTATTGCATTACGGCGGTAAACGTTTTAAAGAAGTACTTGTGAGTGAGAAATAAATAATACAGTTGTATCTACTTTATAATTTTTCATTAACCGTGAAACAAACGGTTTCCCACATATATTTATTGTGGTTGTCAAACATTACGAGACTTTACTTTCACGTTGTACTATAGTTTGTTTGCTTGTTTGTTTTGAATATCGCGCAAAGTTACACGAGGGCTATCTGCGCTAGCCGTCCTTAATTTAGCAGTGTAAGACTAGAGGGAAGGCAACTAGTCATCACCACCCACCGCCAACTCTTAAACTACTCTTTTACCAACGAAAAGTGGGATCGACTGTCACATTATAACACCCCCACGGCTGAAAGGGCTAGCATGTTTGGTGCGACGATGATTCGAACCATCGACCCTTGAATTACGAGTCGAGTGCCTTAACCACCTGGCGATGCCGGGCCTACTCTAGTTGGAATTAAAACTGTTTTATATCTTGAAATGTAATATCATACACACAAATTTTAATCTATAATTTTGTCAGGATGCAATTTTTACTATATAAAAAAGAATTTCTTCCAGGGAACTTTTAATTTCAACATATTATTTTGAAAGTATTTTACATGTTATTTTTATTTTTAAGCAACTGTATGTTGATTCTTATGTTTTATGTAATTTCGGTTAAGTCCCCTGGGTTATGAGTTTTTTTCTTTGCAAACCAGTTTACTGGTCTCGTTTACACATGACAATTTTGCTTTCGTTCAGGAAGTAGCTTTATGACTGTGGGATATACCTTTACAAGTAAAAATACAAAATATTACTGAAACTGATTACGGTAATCACACGAATTTGGGCTTCGTATAAGTAACGATAAAAACTAGCAAACTACATCTCAATAATTTAATTATGTAAACTTGACCTGCACGTTGGAACAGAATATGAAACACGCGCTTTTTACTGGGGTCTATAGATTGTTTCGTAGTTAAAATAATGATAAAACAATATTTTAAAGTATTCTTTGCATCATCGGTTTCTCTTAAAGCTTTGTTTACTTTTAATTTCGCGCAAAGCTACACGAGGGTTACCTGCGTTAGCTGTCCCCAATTTAGCAGTGTAAGACTAGAAGGAAGGCAGCTAGTCATCATCACCAGCTCTTGGGCTACTCTTTTACTAATGGAAGTCATTATCACGCCTCCAGGGCAGAAAGAGAGAGAATGTTTGGTGCGACGGGGAATCGAACCCGCGACTCTCCTATTACGAGTCGAGTGCCTTAACCACCTGGCTATGCCGTGTTTTTCTTAAAGAGATGGTAGCTCTGAGTCTAAAATCGTTGATGAAATTTTATTATCATTGCCTTCCACTCCACTACAAAGATATGTTTTGATGTTTTCAATTTCTTCTCACAGGTATAAACTTGTTTCTTAAGCCTTTTTTCTATATTTTTTTTAGAATAACACTCCTGTAAATTATAATGTGGTATGGTATTTTAACCTGAACTAAAGTAACCGAACCTGATTAGGTCACATACTCCAAGGTCCACACATTTCACCGCTAAATGAGTAGGTCACATACCCCAAGATCCATACATTTCACCGCTAAATGAGTAGGTCACATACTCCAAGGTCCACACATTTCACCGCTAAATGAGTAGGTCACATACCCCAAGGTCCACACATTTCACCGCTAAATGAGTAGGTCACATACCCCAAGGTCCACACATTTCACCGCTAAATGAGTAGGTCACATACCCCAAGGTCCACACATTTCACCGCTAAATGAGTAGGTCACATACCCCAAGATTCACACATTTCACCGCTAAATGAGTAGGTCACATACCCCAAAGTCCACACATTTCACCGCTAAATGAGTAGGTCACATACTCCAAGGTCCACACATTTCACCGCTAAATGAGTAGGTCACATACCCCAAGGTCCACACATTTCACCGCTAAATGAGTAGGTCACATACTCCAAGGTCCACACATTTCACCGCTAAATGAGTAGGTCACATACTCCAAGGTCCACACATTTCACCGCTAAATGAGTAGGTCACATACCCCAAGGTCCACACATTTCACCGCTAAATGAGTAGGTCACATACCCCAAGGTCCACACATTTCACCGCTAAATGAGTAGGTCACATACCCCAAAGTCCACACATTTCACCGCTAAATGAGTAGGTCACATACTCCAAGGTCTACACATTTCACCCTCTGATTTACAATCAATAGTTTCTGCTACCTACATAGTCAGCTTTCACTGAATAATGTGAATGATTGTTACTTTCAATTCCCATCCACAATTGAAAGTGTTTGTTTGTTTGTTTTTTTGAATTTCGCACAAAACTACTCGAGGGCTATCTGCGCTATCCGTCGCTAATTTAGCAGTGTAAGACTAGAGGGAAGGCAGCTAGTCATCACCATTCACCGCCAACTCTTGGACTACTCTTTTACCAACGAATAGTGGGATTGACCTTCACGTTATAACGCCCCAAGGGCTGAAAGGTGGGCATGTTTGGTGTGACAGGGATTCGAACCCGCGACCCTCGGATTACTAGTCAAGTGTCTTAAGCACCTGGCCATGCCAGACCATTGATATTGAAGGCCCTTCATAGTAGAGCGGTATGCCTGCAGCCTTATACCGCTAGGAACCGAGTTTCGATACTCGTGGTGAACAGAGACAGACGGCTGTTGGTGTAGCTTTGTACTTAAGTACAAACAACAACCATTGATACTGAAGACACTGATAATATGCTTTGTTTAGTATTACTCATTCCAACTTTATATTCAGAATTTATCTGATAAAATACAATAAATAACGGATTGCTTAAACCTAAGTTTATTTTTCTATAATGTCTCCTGTCTTGGAAATGTATGTACATTCAGCAAATAATTTTCGTTTTCTCGAAATTGGTGAATGAAATATTTAGCTGCTTCCTCGTTCTTTCAACAGAATGGCTTCATTTAATATCTTGTTTATCTCTACTTAAAATATACTTGTAAATATCTAAAGTAGTAAGTTTAGAACAACAGTTTTTTAAAAACTGAATATATCTTTTTACGATGAAAGCGGGTGAGGTCATCTACAGATCGTATTCGTATTAAAACTTTTTATAGAATGTGCTACTTTCTACATTACGTAACTAGCTGGAATAAATCTACGAATCAAATAACTTTGAATGTGAATCGCCGTTCTTAAATAAACAACTTGAATAAATCCAATAATTTGAGTTAACAGTCTTACTTCAACAACCTGCTAATCAATGTCTTAAAGTCATAACACAAGAGATGAATTAGCTTCTAATCACAGCTTGAAACGTGAGTAAACACTTGTATGAATACACATGAAACCAAAAAGATTCATTCCGCCTAGTTGCTATAGCTACAGACCTTTTCATTGACTTATTATGAACCTTTAGACACCATTCAACTAATACTCAGACATGAAACTTTTTTCAACCAATTCATTATTGAATTCAATGTTTGAAACGAACCAAAACTAGGACTTTTATAATTAACATAATAATTTCTGAAACTGTTCGTACAAAACTGACAATATAAACCTGAACTGATATGATATATATATTTAAGAATTCTCAGACGATTAGGCTACAAACAAAACTCATCCTCTGAAGTAATTACTTATTATTTTATTACGCTTTCTTTTGTATAAATGTTAGAGTTGGCACAGATGCGTAGTTTTATCAACATTTATCTGTTTATTGCTGTACTTCCTGACTCTTTAAATTTACTTTGTCTTACACACGCATGTGACGTACACCCTACTCTTTAAGTGTCTAAACATAAAAACGTAAGTAGTGGGAATCTTTCGCCTATACGCCTAACAATAAAAACGTTAGTAACGGAAATCCTAATCATACATAAAACAAAAGCGCTAAGCCTAATCCTACAAGCTTACCCATGAAAACATAACCAATATGAATCCTAATTCTGCATTTCTATTAATAAAAGCATAAGAAATGTAAATCCTACCCTTATATTTCTAGCCTTAACTTCTTGAAATCACGTACCTGTCCATGTTTTGAGATAAGTACCACAAACTCTATTTGTACTCTATTGCACCTATAATGTGATTTCTTTTCTGAAAGAATACATAATTGAAATTTTATTCTGTTGTTATTCTAAGTGAGCTTTTCGTTACAAAAAAAACTTTGACTGCCGAAGAAATGCTTAAAAAGTATTAGCTGACAAACTTAAACGTTGTTTAAATTATTTGCTTCAAAGCTGCTTATAAATATTCCACAGAAACGGTGAGGCCCGGGGTGGCCAGGTGGGTTAAGGCACTCGCCTCGTAATCTGACGTTCGCGGGTTCGAATCCCCGTCGCACCAAACATGCTCACCCTTTCAGTCGTGGGGGCGTTATAATGTGACGGTCAATCCCACTATTCGTTGGTAAAAGAGTAGCACAAGAATTGGTGGTGGATGGTGAGGACTAGCTGCTTTATCTCTAGCCTTACACTGCTAAATTAGGGATAGCTAGCGCAGATAGCACTCGTGTAGCTTTGCGGGATATTAAAAAAACAAACAGAAACGGTGACAATTAGATGATTTTTCTATGACAATCATATTAAGATCTACAGAAATGGTCATGAACTGTGATTTTTTCTTTAGTGTATTCACCAGTTAATGGCTGGAGACTGATCATATTATAATAATAAAAGAACCACAATAATACGATTTTTAAACTATGTATTATTTTTTCGTATTTGATTATCTGACTGTGTTGTATGTTAAAGATCAACAACAGTAAATATGGTAGAAAAAAATTTAAATATCTTTGTTGATATTGAACTCTAGTGGCAAAAAGTGAATTATAAGTATACGTTTTTTAAAATTATATTTATCAAATTTTTATTTATTTTCATTTATTTTGTCTCTTACTGAAAACTTCATTAAAATTACGATAAAATCAGTTACATAATATATATACATATAACTTCAATATAATTTTTCTAATTGAAATATTTTCACTAAATGTTCTTGAAACTTAATATTTTAGGGTTGTGTGAATCACATTAAAACTTTTGATTTTAGTTTAAAAGCATAGGTTTCAATTTGTTGAGTGATTTATGACTTAACATTCAAGTAATTTCAATACATTTCACCTTTTTCAATCACATCTTAACTTTCCTTAAGAAAATATAATTACTTATAAATGATTTCATTTTACACATCATGAAAGTTTATTTAGATGTATTAGTATAATAACTGACAATGAAACTTTCTAAGGATAAACATCAAACATTTTGTTTTTATATATAACAAGTTTATTCCTATAGTTGTAAATTCGATAGTTCACAGTTTATGGTAATTACACCTTAAATGTTCATAAATATCTCGAAAGTATAAAACAAGTTTTTGTGATTTGTGAAAAGACATGTCTAGAGATTTCCTTTGGTCTAAACAGGCATTGAAAGAAATTCTACATATCCTTTGTGGTATAAATATTTTAAGCTTTTTAGTTACTATTTCTGGCCTAATTATATATTCTAATACTTTATACTTATTTTTTTCTGATCCAACTATATTTTCTAAAACTTTGTAATTAGACGTTATTGTCTAACTATATTCTACGACTTTCTAGTTATAATTTCTGGCCAAAATGTATATTTTAAGATTTTCCAGTCACCTTTTCTTATCAATTTATATACTCTTTGATTGGTTTTAATATATATCGTAAGGCATTCTACTTATACTTTCAGGTTTAAATAATAACTCAAAGTTACCATTTATGGTTTAAATATATATATCCTAAGATTTTTTAGTTATTCTTTTCGTTTAAAGAGATATTCTAAATATATCTAGTTGCCCTTTTTGTCTAAATGGATATTCTAAAACGATTTTGTTGTTCTTTTTGCTTTATAATTAAATATTCTAAAACTTTCTAGTTATTTTTCTTTCTCTAAGTACATATTTTAAACCTAGCTACTTTTATTTGCTAGTCTAATTAGATATTTTAAATTTTTTTAAGTTATACCTTTCTGATCAAATAGACATGATAAAATCTTTAAATATAACACGTAAAGAAATTAGCTAAGAATGTAACAAAATATTTTTAAAAAAGTCAAATAATATATTTATATTTAAACAGCTCTCCTCTAAAAGGTTGAGTACAATTTAAATCTTATACATAAGTTATTCGGATTTATGCAATTGAAAAAATGTAACCACATAATTTAAGATAAAGACAGATTATTTACCAATTGTTTATAGTTAATAGTTCTAGGGCAGCAATAAAAAGCTTAACATGTAAAAGTGACAGACAAATTTCCAACTATTAATAAATTAAATAGTAAACTAGTTATTCATAAAATTACATTTTTGAATATAACTTTAAAATACAACCACCTTTTTAGTAAAATGTGGCTAAAATATAGTTAGAAGCAAGTTACTGAAGTTGTTAAGTAGAAACAAAATTTTAGTTGAAGGAACAGCTACAATGACAATAGTTATAACTGAAAGCATAAATAAAACAAAAAATATTCTTAAATAACTCATAATACAGTGATATCTCACACTGGGACAAGAAAGTATTTTGTTCATCAACCAAACAGTCATGACTAATGCTTATTACAAGACATTTTCTTTCCTTGACACGACTGTTGTTGTTTTGTTTTTCTGGGCATCTGATTAGTGAATTTATTTAAGAAGAGAATAATATACTATTAGGTTGAGGAATAATTCGTGAGCGTTTTTAAATAATTTCATTCAAGCATTACATGCAAGACTATACAATACTTCAATGCATGAACACATTACACCCAAAACATTTATTATGATACTTTATTTCATGTAATACCTAGGTATATAGCATGCATTGTTTTAAACGAAATTGCAAGAAATTAAATGCGAAAAGCAGATGGTGTCGAAAATGCTTGATTTTATCCACTTGACATTACATTTAATGAGCTGAAAATGAAAGCAAAAATTAAAGACATATGAAAATCAAACACACCATCTATTAGAGCAAAAAATTATCTACCAAATGACATGAAATATTTTGCGAAAGCGTTTCATTTATCAATATATTTTGTTAACTTGAAAAAACGCTCACGAATTATTCCTCAACCCAATATAATAGGAGTCAAGTTTTAAAAGCTAGTAATTTGTTTTCACATATAATTCGAACATCTTTTAAGCGATACAGTTTTAAGTACTGTAATATTTTTGTATTACGGCATTGTACTGTAAAGTTAAAAGACGTCTTCCATAAACATTCTGTCATAATGGAGGAATTAAACTTGTAAACTTCCAAAGTAGGAATAAATAATAATACTATAATATTCATATAAGATATTAACCCTATACAATTAATAAAGAAATACTTGAAAGTTATTTTCATTGTTGTTCTTAACGGGAAACAGTTTCACTGTGCAGAAGTAAAAAATGGTCATCCATTTACCGTTCCTTACCATTCTTTTAACAACATGTGCATTTTATTTTGAAACTTGCCATTCTGTCTGAAATATATATTTTCGTATTTTTTGAAGTTGTATCACACACATATATTATCTAGCTATTGATGTGACAGTGGTCCATAGAGCATATTTCTACCGTGTATTTATGTCAATAAGTATATCTTCTCTCACTGTAAGTAGCATCCATAATTTTTCATGCGACAATTTGTTTTAGTTTTTTTTTTTTAATTTATAAAATCATTTAAATTGCATTAAAGAACCAGTTTTATAGACTTCCCTGGCTTTGCTTCTTTACACCTTGCCCCGTCATGGCTAGGTGGGTTAAGGCGTTCGACTTGTAATCCACGGGTCGCGGGTTCGAATCTCTGTCACACCAAACATGCTCGCCCTTTCAGCTGTTGGGGCGTTATAATGTGGCGGTCATTCCCACTATTGGTTGGTAAAAAGAGCAGCCCAAGAGTTGGCGATGAATGGTGATGACTAGCTGCCTTCCCTCTAGTCTTACACTGCTAAATTAGAGACGGCTAGCGCAGATAGCCCTCGTGTAGCTTTGCGCGAAATTCAAAAACAAACTTTTCATCTTCTACAACACATCTTTGACATAAATAAATATACAAACATGAATGCACATTATTTTTTAAATACATTGTTCTTTTATTATATATATATTTTATCTACACGTGTATATGTTATATATCATACATATGCGTTTATTTCATTGCAACAGTAGTTATTGTGTTAAAAAAAACTTTTTTTTTCTACTTCAATGAACTTGATAATAACACACTTTGTCATTTGTCCATAGATACTAATTTTTCGGCATTCCACATCTATGTATTTTCATTAACTGTTTTTTTTTGTTTTCACGCCTAAAATTACACAAGAGACAATCAACGCTGTGCTTATCTCTAGTATCAAACACAAGTTTACCCCCGAGCTATAATATTATTGGAGAAGCTTGGTTATCTAAATAATTCCTAAGCGACGATAAACAGAATTTTAAAGCACGTGTGTCCATTATCTGTAATGTTGTACGACTAATGTTTATAACATGAACATCGTACGATAGCTACATTATTAACAATATAAAAGAGTCACAAATATTAATGCTGTTTCAGTGGAACTTTAGACATAGTAGGTATAATAGGTCGAAACGTCATCTCATTTTTTTCAACAGGCAGTTATAGTCCATTTAATCTCTAAAACCCATATATTTTAATATTTGATGAGATAAATTCTAACATACAATTTCAATTATTTATTGTCAACCGTATACAGGTATGCTCCCTTTCTTCTATTTTCCTTTTTCCCTCTTCTTAGTAAAAGATAACCTTGGCTTCTGTGGGTCGAAATATCGAATTCTACCGCCAAAAATGATCGCTTTTTTAAGCTGTGTAAGTTTTATAATACAGTGAGTCCCATTATTTGTTGGTAAAGGGTAACCCAAGAGTTAGCGGTGAGTGGTGCTCACTGTCTACCTTCCCTCTTGTCTATCACATCAGAATTTGACAAACAAATACATCTTGTGAATAATAATTTAAATGGGTAAAACATAAATTTTATTATTTTAACATAAGTCCTTATTTTCACAAGAAAGGCTGAGAACTATGTATTAGACATATATAGTTAAAAAGTTTGTTTGTTTTTTTACATTTACCCATTTTTAATTTTTATATAATAATTTATTACATTTGCGTAAAACGAGTTTTTTTCTTTGAACGATTACTTATTTATAACAAATCGATCTGTCTTTCCAGTTTTAAGTGCACTGTGCAAACGAACTTTATTTATTTTGCGACTGCTATTTAAACATTGTGGAATAGTGAGCCATTGACAATTTATCAATGTACTCTGAAAAATACAAATATATGATACTGTATTGCATAGTACAGAAGGAAATAACATAAAATGTATTAGCGTATTGCCGATAATAGCGTGTAAATTACCTACAGTCATGTGAAAAAGTTAGGACACCCTATGAAAGCCTGTGTGTTTTTGTAACATTTTTGGATATATAGATGTTTAATCTCAATTTTAACAATACTGAGAGATTATAGGACTATAACTAAACAATAAAATCTGAAGAAAATACTTTTCAAGATCTTCTGTAAATGTAATTCTACAAAAATGCATATTCTAACAGAGGAAAAAGTTAGGATACCATACCCCCTAATAGCTAGTGTTACCCCCTTTAGCTGAAATAACTGCGGTGAGACGCTTCTTGTAGCCATCTACCAGTCTCTGACATCGGTCTGAAGAAAGTTTGCACCATTCCTCAATGCAGAATTCTTTCAGCTGTGAGATGTTTAAGGGGTTTCTTGCATGTACAGCCCGTTTCAAGTCACCCACAGCATCTCAATGGGATTAAGATCTGGGCTTTGACTCAGGCCATTCCAGGACTCTCCATTTCTTAATTTTCCGCCAGTCCTTGGTGGATTTACTGGTATGTTTTGGGTCATTGTCGTGTTGCAGGGCCAGTTCCGCTTCAGCTTTAATTTTCTTACAAATGGACTTACATGTTCCTCGAGTACCCTTTGATACACAGTAGAATACATGGTGGATTCTATGATTGTGAGCTGTCCAGGCCTGATGCAGCAAAGCAGCCCCAAACCATGACACTTCCACCTCCATGCTTCACAGTTGGTGTGAGGTTCTTTTTCTGGAATGCTGTATTTAGTTTACGCCAAACATGTCCTCTGTTCTGGTGTCCAAATAACTCAATTTTGGACTCATCTGTTCAAAGAACATTATTCCAGAAGTCCTGGTCTTTGTCTACATTCTCTCTGGCAAACTTCAGTCTGGACTTGGTGCTTCTCTTAGAGAGCAAAGGTTTCCTCCTTGCACACCTCCCATGCAAGTTAAAGTTGTGCAGTCTCTTTCTGATTGTAGAGGCATGCACTTTCACATCAAAAGTAGCCAGAGCCTGCTGTAGGTCCCGTAATGACATATAAAAGTGTTTGAAGACCTCTTTTAGCATCTCACGGTCTAATCTCGGAGTGAACTTGCTTGGACAACCAGACCTGGGCATGTTGGCAGTTGTTTTGAAAGCCTTCCACTTGTTGACTATTTTCCGGACAGTGGAATGGCTGATTTCAAAATCTTTTGGGATCTTTTTAAATCCCTTACCAGACTCATAAGCTGCTACAATTTTCTTTCTGAAGGCCTCAGACAGCTCTTTTGCTATCACCATGGTGCTCAGTCTCACTTCAACAGTCAGGAGCACACGAAACTAAATGTCTGAGGTTTAATTTGGGCAAGCCTTATTCAAAATGCTGAGTAACTATCTTCTAATCATGTGCACCTGGTGTGATACGCCTGTGTGTGAGTTGAGCCATTTTAAGTGGGAATAAATGTGGGGGTGTCCTAACTTTTTCTCAGTTAGAATATGCATTTTTGTAGAATTACATTTACAGAAGATCTTGAAAAGTTTTTTCTTCAGTTTTAATTGTGTAGTTATATTCCTATAATATCTCAGTATTTTTAAAATTGAGATTAAATATTTATATATATACTAAAATGTTACAAAATACACAGGCTTTCATTGGGTGTCCTAACTTTTTCACATACTGTACCTTTTAATATCTGCCAACAAATATCATAGAGAAGACCCGGCATGGCCAGGTGGTTAAGGTACTTAACTCATAATCCGAGGGTCGCAGGTTTGAATCCCTGTCACATTAAACATGCTCACTCTTTCAGCCGTGGGAACGTTTTAATGTGACGAACAATTCCACTAGTCGTTGGTAAAAGAGTAGCCCAAGAGTTGGCAGTGAGTGGTGAGGATTAGCTGTCTTCCCTCTAGTCTTACACTGTTAAATTAGGAACGGCTAGCGCAGATAGCCCTCGAGTAGCTTTGCGCAAAATTCAAAACATTTTCACTACAGATATATATGGATATGTTATTACGACATCTATCGCGATTAGAAAATACACACCTGAGCGATATATAAACACACGTAAAGAGGATTGAATACGTTATCTTAAAACGATATTGGACATACCAATCAGCCTATATAAGTTTGAGGTGAAATGGTGTATATCAGAACTGTGTTTTTTCAATTCTCCAAATTCTTCAGGGCAGTGATTTTCTGTACATGTTTTTGCAGTTGCAAAATCTTGTAATCAATTAAATTACAAGTTTTACTCTTTTTTTTTATTTGGAATAGTTAGCAAACGTAAAGAGACACATTTGTATTTTTCACTATTCGACTTTGAATGAAAAAATGCTGTTCTTACAAATTTCTGTTGTGCTCTTGATATTCGCTTATATGTCCAATATTTTAAGGTTCATTTATTATGTAATAGTCAATAACTTTATATGTAAAAACGGCTCGTTTGGGTTGAGAAAACATTTTACGTAGAGCCAAACGAGCCGTTTTCACATATATATTTCTCTACAAGTGGGTTTTCTCGCCATCACTAATTAGTCAATAACTGTGTTGGCAATCATATCTGTCCATAAAGCAATAGCCTATGAGTTGTTAATAACTGGATTTGGATATTTTTCAGCTTGATTTCTGATCGGATCGTTATTGCTAGTTGAAGCTATGTTTATATAAACACCATAAGGTTCAGCAGCATTCCTTCATATTAGGTCACATGATGACCTAGGAAACGAGCAACTGCACCACTCTTCCTTCTATAGGTTTAATTTCTCTTTCAACTTTCGTTCTTTTCTTTTTCCTGCACTGGTATGCCTTCTTCATTTTTCTTACCGCACAATGTGATTTAATAGACAATAAAATCACTAAATGTCTATGTTTGCTATAACCCTTTCGTAAGGCGCTTGCAGAAATTATTACTGCTAGTTAACTGGACATCACTTGTCAGGGTCAAATATCCAAAGAGTGGCAAGATACATATTGCAACGATGGTGTTCATGTGTGTTGTATAGTCTTACCAAGTTTTAGAAATACAATTCCTATAGATAAATTCGTGTGTATAGGTTTATATATATTATATGCAAGTTCATATACAGTATCTAAAATTGATAGACATATAAAGGTTAATAATATCCTAGATTGATAATGATTCACGTATTTAATGAAAATTATTTTTAAACCAATGACAAACTTTTACTTTAAAATATGTATAAATATGCCAACTTAAATATTATAGTTTTTGTAAGAAATATTTATTTAAATTTGTCTTTATTTTTATTACACGTACTATAATTAAAAAAACAACAACAAACATTTTATCATATCGACCTGCTACTTTATTTCCGTGTTTAACCTTACACATAGAAATAAACTGGAGTTTAACACTATTTTTATCGTCATACTTTATGAACAGTGGTTCAGACAGACTACAGAGTTTTGGCTCTAATAGTCAAGCTCAACAGAAAAGTTTTAGTCTTAAAAGAAAGATTCATTTGTTCGATCTGAAATGCTATTCTTAACACATTTATTATTTGAAATCCACAAAGAGCAAATTAAGATGCATGTTTCACAAAATATCTGAAATAAACCGTGAAAATATTGCGAATATTAAACCTAAACGTTTGTTTTAACTCTAAATCAGCTATTTCAATAGGATTTCAGTTTAACGTTTTTACTTGTTAATGAAGCATGATTGTAATTAAGTTACATATTATATTTTTAACTCTGCATTCTATATCGAGTCCTTTTGAGATTTTCAAGAATTGAAAGAGTGTATGACAGTAGTATTCCAAATACTCATTTGAAATATTATAAAATATTCTCGTAATTGTGTGATCGTTAGGCGATTTTTTTTATTATGCAGTAATATACAAAGCCATGAACGTCCACGTAAAAATAACGAAATAATTATTTTCTTCGCTAAACGTTTGTTACAGCCACGTTCATTGTAGATCTAACTTCAAATACATTAACTTTTCCACATAAAGTACGAAATGAACATAAACCTAACTTACTAATAAACTTACTTTTCCATGGCTAAGCAATCGATTAACTGAATAACAAAATAAATGCTCTAACTATCATATTTTTTCATACGGAGCCCCGCATGGCCAGGTGATTATGACGCTCCTCTCGTAATCTGAGAGTCGCGGATTCGAATCGCCGTCGCATCAAACATGCCTGCCCTTTCAAACGTAGGAGCTTTATAATATAAGGGTCAATCCCACTATCCGTTGGTAAAAGAGTAACCCAAGAGTTGGCGGTGGGTGGTGATGACTAGCTGCCTTCCCTTTAATGTTACACTGCTAAATTAGGGACGGCTAGCAGAGATAACCCTCGCAAAAGTAAAAGAAACAAACTATTGATGCGAAATTAATCAGTTATTGCTCATTGATTCACTGCTTAGCCTACTAACTGACTGGCGCTGAACCGACTACTGATTAACTTCTTATTTATTATCCAATAACTGCGCTACTTATTTCACCTGTTTTCTTATATTGTAGTTGCTCTTTTACTTACCTAAAAGCCGAGAGCCCAATATAGTTTAGCTCGACAACAAACAAACACTACATGAATTTTCCAGAACACAACGTCTTGAGCACTACACCAAAAAACATCTGCATTAAAGAATTGAAAATGTGTTTTTTTCTTATAGCAAAGTCACATCGGGCTATCTACTGAGCCCACCAAGGAATATCGAACTCCCGATTTCAGCGTTGTAAATCCGTCGAATTACCGCTGTTCTAGCGTGGAACAGCACGGACGGTTTTCAGTAATGGGGATAATTGTTTTGCATTCAAATACTTGTCAAACAAGAGTTCACTTATCAACTGCATGTTTTCAGTCGTTTTATAGAATACACTTTTGAATTTCTCATAGAATTACCTGTTTTGTTTTTTTTTACTCACAAATTAATCATTTGACATATGATTTCGTTTCTTCACTAGCAACTTACTTGCCCTCTCCTCAGTGGTTCAGCAGTAAGTGCGAAGACTTATAACACTAAAAACTGGTTTTCTGTATTCATAGTGAACACGCACATATAGCCAATCATGTAGCTTTGTGTGCTTACGTACAAACAAAATTTTATTTTGTTAGATTTATTTCTACTTTTTAATCAGTGTTTTATCGATAATGTAAAGTAAATTTGAGTTTTCGCTCGATATTAGAAGATTTCGTCATTTGTGTAACGATGCGTTTACGTTCTTCTTTTCTTTCTTTTTTTTTTGAATTTCGCGCAAAGCTACACGAGGGTTATCTGCGCTAGCCGTCCCTAATATAGCAGTGTAAGAATAGAGGGAAGGCAGCGAGTCATCACCACCCACCATCAACTCTTGGGCTACTCTTGATTGACCAACACATAACGTCCCCACGGCTGAAAAGGCGAGCATGATTGGTGTGACGGGAATTCGAACCCGCGACCCTCAGATTACGAGTCGAACGTCTTAACCCACCTGGCCAAATTGGTTCATAGGTGAATGCTTTTGGTATTACTGATCTATATCAATGTTATTATTGCTGTGATAATATTAACAATAAACCAAATGTACAACCTATTATTTTGTTTCTCTGTTTAAAATCAAGCACAAAGCTACACAATGGGCTATCTGTGCTTTGCCCATCACAAGTATCGAAATCCGGTTTCTAACGGTACGAGTCTGCAGACATGCCGCTGTGCTACTGGATGGGCACTATCCTTAATGAAATATTCTTATTCATTCGTAAAACTAAATGGTATTCCATTTAGAAATGCGTCTATTGAAAAAACAAAATTCAAAATCATACTGTACTTATTTTAATACGATATATTTTACGAATACAATTAAATTTTAAACACATTTTATCCCAATTATAAGTTTAGCCTTTATTAATTTTATCAAACTGTATGAGAGTATTATCTAATTGTATCAAGATAAATGTTACCCTTATTCTTTTAAAGCAGGTAATAATGTTTTTGAATAATTTTATTCGATTTTTTTTTCCGACAGATATTTAGTTTATGAATATCTCTTTCTTTTTTTTTGTATTCTTTAAGGTATGGAAATAGCCAAACAAGGCTTCCTTCTTATGGTTCTTCTGATGTATTTTGTTCTGTTCACAAACGGAAAACCTTTTTATCGGAACAAGTTCCAGAATTTCCACACACAGAATCTTGAAAACGATGTCTATTTAGGCAAACTTTACAATGCTTTCATCAAATCTGAAGACTCTGGCCCAGTAGCGATCGCTGGTCAACAAGATTTTGAAAATATAAGACCAAATGAAATGGTCAAGAAAGCTTTGAGCTTGTTTGCTCACTGGCGACCCCAAACGTTCAACGACAATGATGATGAAAATTCTGATGTTGTTCGTACTGTAGCTAGAGGGAGCTTTACTCGACCACTTGGACAACCTCTTCGCTGGGGCTAAATAAACGTAACTGGAGCTGAAATCATGAAAGATGTTGGAGGCGCTTACGTGCGCGTCCAATTTCTAACTCCAAAGGGATTAAAACTTATGATTGAATATTCCAGTGAAATATAACGTTCCACAGCTTCTGTTACAATAAACTATGTTTCCAGAGTTCTTGTTTATGTAGCTGTTTAAGATAATTGAAATAATTATGTTATTGTGAGATAATACATATGTATATGGTTTCAATACAAACAGTTTATTACAATTCTGAATAACACGACTTATTTGGATATAAATTACTTGAAATAAAGCATTTAGCCTATGATCTTACCTGTGTCATGTAGTGTTCGTTAAAAATGACTTTAATCATGTAGATATTACTTAATATGGAAATCTATTCGTCAAAATTAGTTAATGAACGCTTTAACTAAGTTACAGAAATAGGTTCGATTTTATAGAATTTAAAGAATTTCATTAATCCTGATAAATAAAACTTCGGGAACTTAAATTACTCAAACCTCGATCGAAGGAAATTTCATTACATTTTTTTTTTATATAATTAATTTTGTGTTTCCAACATCGTGTCCGTAAATTTTGACAGATTAGACGAAAAGAATGAACAAAAAATATTTTACAGTCAATTTCAATATTACTTAAATTGAATATATTCATCTATCTTTTTATCAGCTTTCGATTATTATAATTCACGACATCAACATAATAATAAATACAGAGAGAAGAAAGCTATATTACTTATTATTTAACATAAGACTCAAATTTCATGATTTTTAAAAGTTGGCAAAATTTACAATTTTTGAAAACTTTGAGAACTTTTTGTAGAATAAAATTTTACGAATTATAACAGCAACATATAAAGCAAACTTCAGTAAAATTCACCTAAAACTAATTTAACTTCAACAGTTTTGTTTTCCAAGACGATTTTTTTATTTGGAAATGAGGCCAAATTTTAAAACTAACTAGCACGTTAATCAGTTTTTTTGTATTTTACTAATCGAGTTACTTAAATTAAGCCTAAGTGGGCGGGTTTCATAACCTCACAAGTTAATAAGCCTTGCGCATCAATACAAACACTGAAGCATTTCTGATACGTGTTGCCTGTGACATTGCAATAATTGTTGTGCGTTAGCAATAACACGTATTCTATATTGTAATCCTTAAAACAATTCAAGAATAACAAAACTATTACTTAAGATATAACGTTTTATATTCAGCTTTAAATGTAGCATTTCAACTTGAAGTAGATAACAAACGTACGTAGGTTCTCTCGTTCTGATTTTGCCTTTTAAAAACGAAACGAGGGTGACACATTTTGGTTCATTACAAATATTTATAAAATCTTTTATTGTCTTCCGTGCAAAAGAACATGCGTTAAAAATTGAAAACATTTATCGTTCATAAAGAATACTGACAATTCTAATAGGAAACTCTGGAATCGAGGTCCGATATCTATCATGACTTTTAGCACCCAGTACGATATTAAATACTTTTTTTAATCATTAAACGTATTACTTTTTTAATTACGGTTTACTATGAATGTTTTGTTGGGGCTCAATACGAGACGTCGCCATTAATCTTACGGTAAGTATGTCCTAAACCTGTTATCAAAAGTCTGTTAACCATACAGCTCATAATTAAAAATAGTTCACGTAATAAATGAACGTAATTCTATTAAACAAAAGTAACATAACGTACATAATACCAATAACCAGTGCAAGAAAAAACAAAATCGCATTGATTATATATAATACATTGATTCACTGTTTGGACTCCCTAGCTGCTAACGATATTTTGGCACTTGTGGTGCTTAAGAACAATTATCCCATTAATCTTATAACTCAGAGGAACTTGAACCTTCCATATATACTCAGCTTAAATAACATTAAGATATTCAAAGGTTAATTTTCCGACTAAATAAATTGTTGATGTGAAGAAAAACAATTTTAAACTTTTGTTCTGTCACAAGACAACATCCACTATATACATTTGTCCGAAGTTTTGATAGTTTATTTTTAATTACTTTACAAGAGTTACACTTTATAAGAACTCGATATTTTTTCACCTTTCATAATGCTTTCATTGCATAATCCTTTGCAAAAATCTTGGCTATCTTTTGAAGTACATAAAAATTACATATAACTGTGATGCGTAGTTTTCTACATACATATACGTCAGTTAAGTATGTTTTGTAAAGATGTTAGAAACTGGTGTTGACTAGGTAAACTAGAAAATCTAGAAGTACGTATTTAATTATTTTATTATTTGTATTTATGAAAGAATTATAATTAACAAATTATTATATTGCGTGTTTTTTTCTTATAGCCAAGCCACATTGGGCTATCTGCGAGGGGAATCGAACCCCTGATTTTAGCATTATAAATCCGTAGACTTACCGCTGTACTATCAGGAAGCAATATAAAATTGTGCAAATTATTATAGTTTCCTTCCTTTTCAAAATTTAATCCATAAACCTAAGATGAACGTCATACTGTTGCGATCATTCGCATTTTAGGTTTTTAATAACTCATTAGAGCTACTCAGTATATTTCATTTTTAGCAAAATTGTCCCCCGCTAGTACATCGATAAGTCTACGGATTCACAACGCTAAAATCAGGGGTTCGATTTCCTTCGGTGGGCACAGCAGACAGCCTGATGTGGCTTTGCTATGAGAAAACACACACGCATTCGTTTGCAAAATTATTTCTAACTGAATCTTTGGTGACTTGAAATGTAATCTCTAAATGTGCCTTATTTCTCAGTTGATAGATAATTCATGTTAATGCCTTTATAATTACAACGTATTTAGAGATAAAAGAAATGAATAGTTGATATCATTTAGCCTTTACAATAGATGTTTTGTCCTTGATATTTTTAATATTAGGTTAGTGTTCTTGGGTTAAGGTACAGTCATCCTTAATTTTGAAGTACTGATCAGATAAAAGGTACAAAATAGCAGTATTTGCTACCACGAGAGCTTTGAACAGAAAAAGGATTAACTGTTAACATTACAGATAACTGAAAATACGTATTCAAAGGTGTCAAAGTGCGAGTCTTGTGTCAGCAGCATAAGACTCTATCTGGTTTGTTTGTTTGTTTTTGAATTTCGCGCAAAGTTACTTGAGGGCTATCTGCGCTAGCCGTCCCTAATTTAGCAGTGTAACCCTAGAGGAAAGGCAGCTAGTCATCACCACCCACCGCCAACTCTTACCAACGAATGGTGGGATTGACCGTTACATTATAACGCCCCCACGGTTGAAAGGGCGAGTATGTTTAGAGCGACGGGAAATCGAACCCGCGATCCTCACATTACGAGTCGAACGCCTTAATCCACCTGGCTCTATCTGGTATAAAGTATGTGGGAGTAACAAATGGTTAACGATATAAGAAGGTTTACAGCAGATATTGGCCTATAAACCCAAAGTACGCTATAATTATATTATTTTGCGTATACATACTAGATTATTTATCTTATTTCTCAAGCATATTAATATTTACCTGCAACAAAAATATTATTACTCAATCAAGTGAATGTGGCATTACAAACATGAATATCATTATGGCATAGAAAAGACATTTAATGCATACGTTTCTTCTTAATGTATTGTGTATAGATGACGTCCATAATTTTGAATCATTAATCAGATTGGAAGCAACCAATCAGCTACACCCTGCTATTGTGCTATTGTATTGTGTATAGATGACGTCCATAATTTTGAATCATTAATCAGATTGGAAGCAACCAATCAGCTACACCCTGCTATACTACATCCAAACTATGGGATTGACTGTAAGTATTATATTGAACACACAACTCGACGTGCAGCGTATATTGTGTTATTGCGCGGATTTGAAGCCAGAAACGAATATTCGAGTTCTACCACAGCTCCAATGAAGACTTTTTATGAATACAAGTTGTTGTAGTGGTTCTCCCTTGTCAAAAACATGTCGCCATCTGAGGATTACATAACTGTTACGTAACATGCATCGAAGGACGATGAAGTTTCCGCGAAGGCACACCAGAGAACGATGCTGTCTTAGAGGTTTGTTTGTTTGTTTGGAAATTTTGCACAAAGCTACTCAAGGGCTATCTGTGCTAGCCGTCCCTAATTTAGCAGTGTAAGACTAGAGGGAAGGCAGCTAGTCATCACCACCCACCACCAACTCTTGGGCTACTCTTTTACCAACGAATAGTGGGATTGACCGTCACATTATACACCCCCACGGCTGGGAGGGCGAGCATGTTTAGCGCGACGCGGGCGCGAACCCGCGACCCTCGGATTACGAGTCGCACGCCTTACGCGCTAGGCCATGCCGGGCCTGCTGTCTTAGAGGAGTTACAAATAAATGTAAAGGATGACAAGGACAGTAACACAGATAGTTCGTGAGAGGAACACCAGAGGGTGACGTAGATGAAAGTGTCTCGATGTCATCAACTTTAAAGTAATAATCAGTCTTAAAATTAATTATTTATCTGACTTGCATAAAGTAGTTTTCACAATTATTGTCCTTAAAGTAAAGGGAAAGCGTTTTCATTGTAATATAATTATGTAACTCTAAATAATACACAATAATTTAACATACAACTTTACTTACAAGATTATAAATTTACATAATCTCAAAAGGACTTTTAAATATAAGATTAGCGTATTTACGTTATTCATTATAGAATATGTTTTATAACACTATAAAATCACAGACTTAACAAGCATACTGACAGATTTACTAAATAATTTTCAACTATAAGCATCATATTACCATTTGAGTTAGAGCTTATATTTTTCACTTGCACAACATCATGTAAACAAAAACACTGAATTTATCACGAGACAATTTAATACATCGTAATAAAAAAACATACAGGGTGGCCCGTAAGTCCCTACCCATCCATATGTTATTATGTTATATTCAATTACGCATGTATTATAAACTTGTTTCTTTTTTTTCAGAGAAATATGGCCGATGTAAGCCCATTTACTCTTGAAGAGCGTATTGTGACAAGTACGTGGGTATATTATGCGGCGAGAATGAAGGACAGCACACAGATACACAAGATATATGGATGGGTAGGGACTTACGGGCCACCTTGTAAGTAAACGAAAATCGATTCAGACATGTCTATTATATTCAATAAATTACTTTGTGACACAGCAATATTGTGTGTTCACACTGAAAATTCACTGCAAACTAAACATGCGAAATTTAAATTTGTAGACTAAAAAAGTTAGCTTATCAGCTAGTTTACATTTCAAAACGGACATTTTCCTCGCACAGATTATGAAACAAGGTTTTCTCTTCACTTAAAAGTGATACAAACCCACAATTACAAATTTGTGCTCAACCTAGAGATCAAATTTCAGATAATTACATGTTTAGTTTTAGTCTTTCATAAAAAATTATACCCTATGAATAGGTTTCCAACATGCATCTTTGAACACCTAATACAAGACTCCATTTATATGTTTCTTATATTTCATCAGAATGCAATATGCTATTAATATATATAATTAAAATCACGAACTTAAAGAATATCATATACACTAAAACATTTATTAACAAAACTTCGAGAATTAGATATACGAATATATTATTTACGAAAACTACAAGTATTTTACTTTATAAAATACTGACGTACAGCCCAGTGTAATATCTCCACAATATGCTTGTTCAAGCATGTTATTAAGCAAATAAATTACTGTAACTGAAACGGTTATTTGCCAAAGTCATTGGACCTAATATGACTGTAAAAGGTTTCATTTAGAAATTATGCAAAACATAATACACATTAAAATCCAGAACTAATTTGACTGTCTACGATTATGCTGAGAATTAAATCTTTTGATCCTCATATTATTCTCTTCCCTATGGCTTAAGACTAATGTATCACCAGAACCTAATATGCTGTTATCAATACAAGTAAAATTTGAGACACGTTAAATATCACACATACTGAAACATTTATTAACAAAATTTCAAGTTAGAAAAAAAAAAAGACATTATCGAAGATTTATCATCGCAAATAATGTGCATAATTATACTTTCGAAGCTTTTAAAAACAAAATCTGTTAAAAGTTCTTGACAAAATATTTTAATTTTCTTGCGATGAAAGATATTATCTACAAGAAAAGAATTTCTTCACATTTTATAAATAAATCATGTTTACTCCTTATTAATGCAATTTAGTTTTAGTTCTTTTTTAAATTCGCACAAAGCTACTCAAGGGCTATCTGGACTCGCTGTCCCTAATTTAGCAGTGTAAGTCATCACCAGCCACCGCCAACTCTTGGGCTACTCTTATCAACGAACAGTGGGATTGACCGTCAATTTATATCGCCCTCATGGGTGAAAGGGCGAGCATTTTTGGTGCGACGGGGATTCGAATCCACGACGCTCAGGTTACGAGTCGAACGCCTTAACCCACGTGGCCAAGCCAGGTCTTATGGATACTGAATATACAGGGTAGCCCGTAAGTCCCTACCCATCCATATATCTTATGTATCCAGTGTATCTGCGTGCTGTCCTTCATTCTCGCTGCATAATATTATGCGACGCCATGTTCTGAGACATTTTCCTCAACATGGGCTTACATCGGCCATATTTCTCTGAAAAAAATTATAATACATGCGTAATTGAATATAACATAATAACATATGGAAGGGTAGGGACTTATGGGCCACCCTGTAGTTTAAATCTAAAATAAGTTGTACGTAAGTATAACCTTAAAGGGTGAATTTTGTATGTCACTGAACTTAAGCCAGAAGAAACGAATTTATGTATTCTTCCACTTTAGTTAATGACAGAGAGAGCTAAATAATACTTTCATGAAATTCTCAAGTTTTGAAGGTAAATCAAATATGCATTTTCTGTTTTCAATCTAGAACTCACATACTTATAGTTTAAAGGTACAAAAAGGTATATTTTACAAATATAACTTATCAAGATTTATATAGTTTGTCTTTTTCAGAGTGTAGTTGTTTAAATTCATAAAGAAATGCCAGTACCATTCAATTTACAATTTGGGTTATGTTCTTCTAATTTATAAAACGTGGCAAATTCCGCTGACAGCACGATATCCTTTGATATTTAGAAATAACACAAACTTAAAGATGTATGAATTATAAGTACTGGATTGTTAAGCTTAAATTAATTTTAATACCAGTCTGGTATGTATCGTTAGCATGTAATTCTGGGATACTTTCTACTTTGTTATACTGACCTTTGTTAGTCATCTAGCTGTCAATTACAACTTGAAAATCAACGTGTTCTGCTCTCATGCGGTGTTTGAACATTATAAAGAATTTAATATACATACAAGTTTAAATCATTATAAAGTGACATGACATTAATCTTGTACATACCATTACAAACTAGATATTAATATATTTCACCGAAATGTTTGTAACATTTTTTAATCCAGACCTTTGCATGTTATTTATTAACCTTATATTCTGTCATATTTAAGAGGGGACCAATTATTTGGCCACAAGACGACCTCTCCTGCTACTGACCATTTGTGTTTCCTAAAAATCAAAGTTTAGCAATGATATTTTAGTTAAGACCTCTTAGACAATATTAGCGAGTTAATCTGTGCAAGATAATTGTTGCAGACGTCTTGATTTATGCATTTCAAATGTTCGTTTACAATCTGTACTCTAAACCAACAAAGTTTTATTAATTTTAACTATATAACACTTCTTTTCCAATTGAATGTTCCATAGAAAAATCACAAAATGGTAGATTTATATTTTAAATAATTTCTATAATAATTGAGTTTACAAACTTAAACTTCATGTTAAGTTTAATTTATAGCCTTGTTTGCTAACTACAAACAAAAAATTAATTATGCTTGACTGTAATACACATTTAAATCATTCATTTAGTAACGTCTTTAGTTTGATGTATTAATATATCTCGTGATAAATTCATTGTCTTTCATTTATCACATTTAGTTGCATTAAAATGATTTACTATTGCGTTTATTAACCATCCGTTAAAACTATATACAAATTAAAAACATATTATGTACATAGAGGGCTATCATACAAATATGTTTCAAGCCAAACACAGTAAGTCGTTAAACACGGTTTTACATAACTTATAAAGTGAAACAGTATTCTTGTGTATTAAATTATTGTAGATTATTTAGGGATTCAAATAATTACGTTATCTTTAAAAAATTGTCCTTTTCAGGATACTTGGTAAAATGCATGGTATGGAAATTCAATAGAAACAAAAACTAAATTATTGTACATTAAATGTGTACTTGGTTTGAATTTAATGCCAAGTTACACGAGGCCTATCTGCACTAGCTGTCCCGAATTTAAAGACTTAAGGGAAGGTAAATGGTCTTCATCACTCACTGCCAACCCTTGGACTACTGTTTATCAATGAATAGTGGAATTGACCATTACACAGTAACTCTTCCATAGCTGAAATGGCAAACGTTTGGTGAGATAGGAATTTGAACCTGCAACCCTCAGATTGCAAGTGAATAAATGTGTACTAAATCATAAAAAGAAAGGCAATTGGCTGTAGAACAATAATATAGCTATCACATTCAATATTTACAAAAATAAAACATTTAGCATGATAAAATCTTTTCATGACAGTTAATCGTAAAAATATATAAAGCAAATTATTGGCTATATCATATTTACCTAGTTCAAATCATTTTTAGATTAAGGTAGTATGTCTAATAAAAACTGATAAGTGTAATACATTATGACAATAGTTGTCTTGTTAAAATAATGGTTTTAGTTATAACTTTTTAATATATATAATTAAGTCAAGAAGTGAAAACTACAGTGTTCATACAATAAGCTCATCATCCTATTGAACTATGCACCTAGTAATGCCATCTGCCTATAGAAACACTACCTTTAGTAACACCACTCACCTCTGTAAAACATGTAGTACAGTTAAATATATCAAACAACACTAAAAACATATATCGAGACAAGTTCAAATCTGTATACAGTCCTCCAAAAGTATTGTAACCCTTTCATGACAGGTCTTAGATCAAAGATCATGTGATCACATTTGTTGCCTTGCATCCAGTTTTACTGAACTACCATTTTGTACATTTATGTTAGTAAGTTTGGTGTCACTCTGTAGATTATGATCTAAAATTTAATAATACATAGAAGTTAATTTCTTAATTTAA
Source organism: Tachypleus tridentatus (assembly GCF_004210375.1). Taxonomy (NCBI): domain Eukaryota; kingdom Metazoa; phylum Arthropoda; class Merostomata; order Xiphosura; family Limulidae; genus Tachypleus; species Tachypleus tridentatus. The sequence goes on from NC_134830.1 coordinate 19,993,350, forward strand.
AAGTAAATATTAAAAAATGCATCTACATAACGATTTTTGCGAGTCACATGATATGCTGAATGCAACATTGGTTAAAATTAGATGTTTTTAATGTCAAAATACTAAGTTTATAATCTCATACAAATTAGGAACTCAAAATACCAATATTGACAAGCTATAATTAAAAATAAGAACCTTATATCTTTTTATTTTACCAAGATATTACTTGTGTACTGAATCAAATAGAGCATAATTTATAATGAGCATAATCAAGTATAATTTATATTTCCTAATTTTTTTTTTTATCAGGAGGTCAGTCTAATTAACAAACCCCACATATTCAGGGTAGCGAAAATAGCATAAAGTCTTGCTGCAAACAAACATTTTAAATATATTTACAAGGTTCTAGAGATTACACAAATAATATTCAATATTTATGGAAAGAGAAACAACTTTTAATCATAACATGAAATCACTTTAGACTCAAACTAGTAACAGAACAGTTTGTTTAAAATTAAGCACAAAGCTACACAAAGGGCCACCTGTGCTCTGTCTACCATGGGTATAGAAACAGTTCCTAGTAAGTTCACAGACATACTGCTAAGTAACAAAACAAACCCAATATTTAAAAAAAAAATCTTTAGTAAAAACACGTCATTTAAAAACCCAATTTTTTGTCTACAAAATACCTCTAGTCTTTCTATGGAAGTATAGTGATATTGTCCATCTACAGAAACTTTAGTCCTAAAATGCTTGCTTGTTTATGTGTGTATAAAATGAAACAGTAAGGTTGTATGTTAAATTATTGTATATTACTGATTTATATAATTATATTACCATGAAAAATACTTTATATTCAATGCATAATCATGCAATTTAAAAAACATGATTATGCATATTAGATAAAATGTTAATTTTAAGACTTTGTAAAGGTGATGACACATTGAGACATATTTATCTACATCGCTGTGGTGGTTTGCCTGCAAACTATCTGCACCATGCTCTGGTGTTATTCTGTGAAAACCTAACATAATCACCTTTTGATGTCTACTTCTTAACAATTACTTAATCAGCAGGCAGCAGAAATCCTTTTAATATAGAAGTACTGCCCTAACTTATAATGCACAAGAATTTTCATATTTCACATTGTACTGTACAAATTCTAATGTAATAGTTATTTAAAATAAACTTACCTTACATAGGCATGTTTCAGGTTTAAAAATATTACATATATTAGTATCAACTTGTTAACATTGATTATTACAAGTTTTGTTCAAATTCTTTAGTTGTTATCAAACACACAAATAGCAACGATTTTGTTTTGTTTGTTCACAATAGAAAAATTATTGAAGTCTAAAATAAATTATGAAGCTAATGTCAACTCTCAGATTATAAATAAAACAAAAAGCAATTGCTTATTCATACAAAATGGAAGCTCTGTGTAGATACTTTGAACTTACAACTTAACTTCAACTATGAACTGCATACGCATAGTGTAATCACCACTACTCTATGGTAGATTAAGTTACTATTTGTAGTTCAGCACATAGCTACACTATGGGCTATGTACGATGTGCCCACCATGCATATGAAAGCTCAGACTTTAGCATCATAAACCTTCAGACTTACCGCTGTGCTGCTAGGATGCCAAAAAGTTTATTTTTCTGTAACTATAAAAGCAAACCAAAGCACATGCTGCACTGCAGTTAAGGTAGTAAGTAACAAGGTACAAGTGCTTTACTTAAAATGTCCAGATTCTGTCACTGTTCTACTCATTCTTTTAATTATATGTTAGTAGGAACCGTTTTAGTAAACTACGTATTATAGTACTGCCCGACAAAAATAGTTGTTTTTTTTGCAACTAAAATCTTTAAACATTATGATGTAAAATTGGACAAGATATTTTGAGTAGATCATATGAAATGTATTTTCAGCAGCATATAATAATTTAAGAGCAAAATTGATAGAAAAATATATTTAATCAGAATTTAGATTCCCCAAACTTAATGCACTGTGATGTAAGTGGCAAATGTTAAAGAACAAAAATATGCACACAAAAATAAAGTGTACATATAACTATAAATTACCCTTATTTTCAAAGTATTTAAAAGTTTATAACCTGTATCACAGATTCAAAGACATTCAATGTCGGAAAATAAAATAAAGCTACAGAAATAATAACCAAGACAAATCAGTGATATTACTTGTAAAAGTGCAGTTATTTTTAAATCAGCTTTGCCATTTTGTACAGTCTCTTGGGGCAAACTGTGAAACATAGACAAATAGTTTTGAAGATGTGTAACAAATCCCGTGTACATATGAATGATATCTGAAGTTCGCACCAGAGTGAGCTACTATAATAGTTAAATGTACTCACCATCATCTTCCATTATTGCATTCCTCCTGTCAATAGTATTCAATGTTAGTGTTTAATGTCCTTCCAGGAATCATCCAAACTTTTCATCATAATGACATCTTTCATTTGAAAAATAACCATTGAATTATTGTTATAGACCTGCATCTTTAGAAAACCTCATACCCACTAGTTAGCAGAGATGAGGTCAAAATAGTATGACAGTCAAGATATTGGTTCTCATAAGAAAAACAAAAACCTGTGTCAGAAATATCTTCAGCAAGCTTGGCACTGTCCAACATGGATGAGGCATTCTGAACCCATCCATACTACTAAAGCACTGGTCTCACAGACATATGCAACAACTTACCAAAAAATGACTGTGTCATTGAAAATCTCCATAGTAAAGTCAGTTGTAAAACTATATTTCACTATGACCTTCACAGAACACAAAGATGGTCCTGCTATGGTCCATGGATTTTCACTGGCACAGAGGACACCATTACGGATATGTAAATAACCATAAAGAGTGAAATCGGTCAACAAATAATTTACATCAACTGCATTCCAGTACAAAGATGTTAATTTTTATTTAGAATTCATAGTTGCACACACTTAATTTTGGAGTGTACTATAACAGGTTACTTTACTGTTTTCAACCCACTAATAATAATAATAAAGTGAGCTTCAAGTAATCTAAAGACAAACACTTTACATATTAAGTGTAAACAAGTGGTGTGAAAATTATTTCACAAAATACCTTACAAGTGTTAATACACTTTACATTTTTAAGTGCAAAAAATTATGTGAAACTGGAAAAAAAATGCAAACAATATTTATAACTCACTATTTAATATTAATCTTCAAGTAAATGCAACAAACACAAACCATCATGTTAATTGTATTACTTTAATACAAGAATTATCATTGGACTAAGTACAACTGGCTTTATCCATATTACATAACCCATAATTCCTAAAATTGTGTAACAGGAGTTCTTTGGTAGCTCCAGTTAGTACAGATATACAAGTAACATCACAAACATGGTTTAGGTATTTAAATAAGGGCAAGTACAGATAGGTCCAAACAAATTTGATAAAACTTAGAAAGATATATTTTATGATGTTTTAACTTATTCAGTTATTGACAGAATATAGAAATCAAAAGCTTCAAAAATAACTTACTAACAATTTATTGCAATATATTCAAACTTTTGCTAACCTCCTAAGTATGAATTATATAATAATGTCAAGTAAATACTGCATATATGTTAGTCATTCTGACAGCTAACATTTAAATAATACAACTGGGTATGCTTCCAGTAAAAGTTGATTTAAAAACAGTATCAGCATTTGACAAAATATTTTAATATTGTACAAAATTGTGTTTCTATAAGCAAAGGTGCATGTTTGTGATTTTTGTTTCAAATTCATCACATAGAAAAATGGATCAGAGCATTTTATTTTGAATATCCTATAAGAACACAGCTATGAGACACTTCGAAAATATAATACTTTTAAAAACTGTTTAACTTCTCTGCAAAACACAGAATTTTTTTTACATAAAGAAATCTCAAAAAAATAATTTGTCTAAATTTAATGAAATCTGTAATTACAATTAACAAAAGTATTGCTGCTTCATATTAGACACTTAAAGTACAAGACATTCAGATTACAGTAAAACCTACTTAAGTTTTCTTGTACAACTTGTGTAAAAATGTTAATTTTGAAAGTAAAATGTTTCTTGCACAGAGCAGTGAAAAATCTGGTATAATTTGTGACAGATATTTTTGGAAAAAAAACAACAACTTTCATACTGAATTATATAAATTATATTATGCAACCATTAAAATCACAAGACACAAAGCTTTATATGTATGTGATTTATACAAAGTAAAGAATGAGAATTATCAGATAAATAACTTAAAATATTTTATGTCGATGATTTTGAGTGAAAAGTAGATATGTTGTCAACTAAAAATAATTTGTTTTGACCGTAGGTTCTGTGTCATAAAAACTTTAAAACATCAAAGCTATTTTAAATAGTTAACAAATATCATCCTGACAACAAACTAATATCACTACATTTTGATAGAATTGAAGTATATGCATGTTCTCGACTTCTCAAGCAAAAACATTTGTTATTAAAGCAAGTTTCAAGTCAGAATCAACATGTTTCTTTGACCTTCTTCGACAGACTACACTTGAGACTGCAAACAAAAAGATGACATCACCATTAATTTTACCTCTTCTACAGACTAAACTTGTCAACACTTGAGACTGCCAACAAAAAAAGATGACATCACCATTAATTTTACCTTTTCCACAGGTTACACTTTCAAATACTTGAGGCTGCTAGCACACAGACAGTAACTGCATTACATTTGCCATTATTCCAGAGACTAAAGATAATTTTTTCTTCAATTACACAGGGACTCAATTTTTTTTATTATCATAAAAATACTGCTGTATTGAATTTACTGTTGAAATACTTTTGAATGAAGATCTTTCTGTGATGAAGGAAAAACTATAAATAAAATTATACACTACTGGTGATCTTACTCTAATACTTTTTAAATGGAAAGGATCTCTTGCAAGGCAAATAACAGATCAACTAGTGTACAATACAGACATCTAAATGAAACTATTTCTTTAAGCTGGTAAAACTCCACAAATATTTTTCACAAAATAATCTGCTTCATTCCATAAATCAATATAAAGTACAAATACTTCTAACATGATCACAGAAAATTTGAAATCAGACACAGTGAACTTAAGTAAAATAAAGAAACACCTTCCTCTTTCTTGATAATTTTATAAATTTATTCAGTGATATGAAAGCTACAAGACTGAAAGCCAAGACATGTTTTCTACTGTTTATTATAAGTTCAAAATATTGATCATATTTTATAGGGATGAAGGCTCATGAACTAAAAAATTTAATATATATACATTACAATAAAAGTATTGAAAATTAAATGTAATATAAAAAGATTATAAACCTTGTAAACACATATACCTTAAAAGTACCAAAGTTTTCCAAATGTGATATATCAAATACAACATCTTAATGAAACAACAAATTCCACTATCATACATTTAAATATATTCTTTTAAACATGGTTCATTCAACTGGACATGAAACATTAGCATCTTCTAGCCTTTTGACTTTCAAGCAAATATGAGATATTTGACACTTCTAGCATCTTGGCTTTGGATGGAAGATAAAATCTTCCTAAAACAAGGTAATTTACTTATGAAATATTATTTTGCAAATAATACACAAACTGATATTGTACAGCTGAAATCTCATTGACTTTTATTACATAATTACTTTTCATGAATTATTACATTTAAACACCCGAAGACGTGTTATAAATCTGTCAATAATAGTCTATAACAGTTATTGCATCCCAACTTTGAACTCAGTTTAAAGTAAAAGGAGAGATGTCTTTACCAAAATCCAAACAGTCGTTTCTTCAAGTTGTGTTTCCAAACCAGTGAAACAGAATCTTGTGAAACATTTGTTCATCTATCCTTGTGCTTAGTTAACAATGATTTGCATATCTTGTGTATTTATTTTGCTTTACAACTTCCATCTCATATATAAGAAGTTTACTTGAAAATGCATTTATTTACTAAAATTTTCACTACTTTAATATCAGGATTACAGTTAAAAAGATTCTGTCACCAATAGTGAGTTTCATGCTGAGGAAGTCGAACAACTCCTACACCTCCCCCGAGCCTTCTGTAGTTCATGTTTCCACACAGTCGCCATTGGTTCTGATCAGGATCATATAATTCTATGTTCTTCAAGTATGTTGTACCATCAAAGCCACCAACAGCATAGAGAGAGCCATTTACTACAGCTAAGCCCACCTTTAGAAAAGGTTGATAAAATAACAGTTCATTTTATATAAAGGGTGATTACAATCGACTTAGGCATAAATTAGATAAAGCTTTTGCAAATGTAAATAGACCTAAAGGTTAAGGTTTAATACTGTAAAATAAATCAATCGATATGACTTTGTAAGTAAAATTAAATACTTTACATATTTTGTGGAAATCTGATGAAAATACAAAAGACCTGCACTGCAGTTTAGATACTGGCATCTAAAGTTGTTATAAAATGAAACTTTAAATAAAGTTTGACTTTTATTTAGTTTATACACACAGGTTCATTTATATATGTAAAAACAAGGCGTTTTACATATATATTTTCTATACAAGTGGGTTTTCGACATCACTGATTATAGGTTCATTCAATTTTACTTAAAATAAAGAGCTCCTTGAATATACCATTAAAAAAACACCTTAAACCAGAATTTGTCTTGTTACATTACTGTATGTAAACTATCAGAAAAAAATAGTATTGTGAAACCTGAATGAGAAGTTTAATGACAAATTACTGACCATCACTATATGCCAATTGTATGTGGTCTGTTCTTTGCTTTAAAGACTTTAAGAATGATTACAATTTGAAAATAGAATACAGTTTCAAGAGTTCTTCACAACTATGGTTCTTTAAACATTCTCTCTTCAAGTTAATCAAAATGAATTTTTCAATGTAAGCTTGTACTTTTTTTTTATACAAATGGCTGTCTAGGAGGCCAACTATCTTGTTAGTAAACAGTACCAGTGCTCCTTCCTTTTAGCAAAAGTGCTAAGACCCATTTGACTACTCTTCTCATTCAAGTTAAAAGGTAACCAAACATGGTGGAATTATGATGTGTGATTTAGTAGCAGGGATACTCACTCAAACATTTAATATCAATATATCTCTTGCCCTTAAACAATCACTTAAAATATTTTATATAGTACTGAAAATACAAGTAATAAAAATCAGCAAGATTCTAGAAGTGTATTTGTTTGGAAACATGTATACACGAAAATAACAAAAGTTCATTACATGATGGTAAAACTGAAATGTCAAGGTTAGTTTATCAAAGACTAAATGATCATTGAGACATAAATATGCAACATTAATAACAAGCAAAATTCAACTGTTCCTTAATTAAGCACATAAAAAGTTGAAAGTTCTAAGACTAGCATTTCTTGCATGCTAGTAACAATTATTCTTTCTTTAGGTATTAACACACCAATTTAAACATTTAATTGTTTTTGTCTTAGCAGTGGAGTCACAGACATGAGCAAATAGCTTATGGAATGATAAATCTGTCAAATGTTTCAATATAAACAAATAAATATATAATACTGAAATGAAACAAAGTCACTACTTAAATTTCTGGGAGAGACATTTTGATTTTTTTTTTTTTTTATAAGACTACACAACAGTTATGAAGTATAGCTGAATCCAGTTTCTGTACAACAAAAGAATGTTAGTTACAACACAGTGGACAAATAAATGGGAGTACAAGATGTCAGATGAAAATCTACATTTTAAAGTTGTATTAAAAATAAATAAGATAACAATAAACTAGTCTGTAATATGAATAACTTATCAATTATACAGTTTGAGATTTTAGAAAATTAGAAACATGAAAATAAATCAGAAAAATGTAAAATTACCCCAGTACAAGGCACTGTCCAAATCTGTACATTATACATAGAATATTTCATTGTAATGAAGCTGCATATACTCCATTAATGTAAGAATTGTTGAATGTTTCCTGTTTAAAATCTCTACAGTCAAACTCTTCTGATGTAAATCAGTAAATACATCATTATTTGTTTTGCAATTGGTTTATTTCATATCTAGATAAATGAGATAAAACAAAAAGTCTTGATATTACATTGTCAACTTGGTGTTAAATGTTGCTGACAAACAAACATCCATGATACTGATAATAAATCAATTGTTTTTCTTATTGGCTACTATAGGTTAAGCTAAAATTATACCTGCAGCAGATAAAAAATAACATTTTTATACTTATCTAATGGAATCTGTAAGAACTGATGTCAATAAAAGTATACATATCTTTCACTTTTTGTTTTATTTGATGATCCAACCCATTTATGAACAGCAACTTTACAATAGCAGGGTCATTAAACTAATTATTAGAGATACATATTACTGTGTTACTTTGCCTTTGCTACTATTTCATCATGCTATTTATACAAAAATTCACAAATGAAAATTATATTACTATCTTATGTTTAAACATCTACTTCAAGAAGTAGTAGTACACTATTAATATTTTTGCATTAACTTTAGCGACTCCATCATACATGTTTAAAACATGTATAAATTTATACACAAATGAAATAAAGTTGTTTAAGCCTAATAATGGTTAATACAGACTCTGAAAAAATTGTTTCAAAGCAATATTTAACAATGACTAATAAAAAATCACATGAGAAAATTAAATTAGTATCAACTAGAATTGTTTTGATCCACCACATTTGGAGAAAATTCCAAAGAAAGTTAGCCAAATGATATCTAACACAAATTAACATTTTCCAAAACTGAAAATGTATTTACAATAATACTCATCTCAAATGATACTTGTAGCTATTACTTGACCACCACAGCTTTTTCCTTGCCCACCATTAGTCTGATTTTTTTTTCTCACTTGCTGCAGTCTTTTTTTTTACCTGATTCAATTGCCCTTAGCAATAACTGTCTTGTGATACTCTCCACCTACATCAATGTGCCCTCTATCCTGGTACTGTATGAAAGTACCTCATTTGGATAATTTTATCACTTTCTTAAGACTGATATCATCCCAGTATCTAACACCAGCTCTTAATGGAGAGGAAAGACTGGAGAGTGTCAGCAGAGACAAGTATTACTGAAAGTACATTTTCAATTTAGGAAAATGTCAACTTCCAAAACATAATTATCTCCACAGCCACTTATAGTTAGAATCCCACACTGAGAAGGTGGAGAGGCCAGTGAAAGGACTGTCCATACAGAAAGCATCTTAACAGATCCTGGGTGTGCCAAGATAAGAGTAGAACCCATGGACCTGCAAAGATTATTGGTCTGATGGTTAAGATTACCAGATATTCTGAAATTTTTTGAGCCAAGCCCCACAACACCTGAAAGTATATAATCATTACTGATGCTGCCAGCAATATGACTAAGCAGTGACAACCTTGGATATAAGAAGAATCTATTCTGAGTACCAATGCACAAAGGAGCTGATTTTTGAAGATCTGTTCTCACAAAGAGAGGCAAAAGTGTAACACACCTGTAGAAGACAATGAAATTTGACACTCCAACAATAACTGGAAAGAATGTAGAAGCTAAAAACTGACCTAATGCACATGTTAACAATGAATCCAGCTCATCCTCAGTGACACTGGTGATCCTGAGTCTTCTAACAAATTGATGTGAAAAACAAAACAAAATATTGAAGTCCATAGGCTTACTCTGTCTCATCAAGAAAAATAGGCCTATATAGGAGAACTACAAACTCTGCCTTAGAACCCTGAAATTCAAGAAGCAGATATTATATGAGAGTGAGAAAAATGATGGTGGTAAGCAAAATCACAAAGTTCCAACGATGTGTTGGATAAGGCCTAGCTGTCCCTTTTTGTAACTAAGAAGTAAACCTTCCAGCATGAACTCCAATTCTCATGTGTGGAAGAAAAAAAACAACTGCTTTCAGACATTTCAGCCATCAATTAAATTGCAGGTTCAAAAGAACCAGGTATAATCCCAAATATCACACACTCGAAGAAACAACAGAAGAAAAACAAGTAAAAGGCAGCTCATCCCAATTGGCCTCTTTTTCGTTTTTCATAGCTCACTTACAGATGGCAGTAAAGTGTTTTGTTACAGCAAAGCACTAATGGGCTGTCTTCTGCATCCACCCTAGAGAATCAAACCTTTGGACACTAGTGCTGTAAGTCCATAAATTTCCACCGAAGCACAGTATGGCTAAAAATCTTACAGACTAAAAGAAGGCACAGGAAAAAACAAATCTAAAGCCTGTCCAAAATGTCAAGAATCATCCTCAAATCCAGCCTCAAAGCTCCTTGGCAGATCACCACATATCCTAATATGTCTCCATCTTACTGCAAATAAGATTACTGACAATCTCAACCAAAAATGACTCCCACCACCCAAGTTTGTTGTGTGGTGCAAGATATCAGAGGTGGGAGAGAAGGGACCCAATTAGTTGCTACGTCCAACATAATAATTTGAGAATTCATATTATAATCAGTTTGCCAATCAAAAGAAATAAAAAATAATTTTTGTTGTTACAAAATCAACTCAATAACAAAATAGTATTTAAAGTGTCTATGAATGGTTGTAATAGTGAGAAATTCATTAATGACACTTTGTTAAGAAAAAATTATGAAAATGAAATGTTACAAATAGTACAAAAATAGAGGGCACATTGATGTAGGTACAGAGTATGACAAGATAATTATTGCTAAGGGCAGTTGAATGGGGTATAAAAGACTGGAGGAAGCAAGAAAAAAATCAGATTTATGCTTAGATGAGCAAAGAAGAAAACCTTGGTAGTTAAGCAATAGCTGTAAGTGGCAGTGGAGGTATGTTTTGAAACTTTATGTAATCAGTGTTACACAAATCATAAAAGTAACTTTCTTCTCTGGTTTCAGAAAGCTAATGGACACAGTTTAAATAATGAAAAAAAAATCAGTTGTTCCACAAACAATGTTATCCAGCAAAGTTTGAGTCAAACTTGTGGACAATATTGTGCCCGAAACAGACCAAATATTTTTCTTTATATGAACTTTAGAGATTTTGATTAGTATGAAGTAATCATTAAAAGCTTTCATTAACTTTAATGGCTTACCCCAGACCTACGTGATGTCATTGCAACAATAGGCTGCCACTGATTTGTCTGAGGGTTGTACCTTTCTGCACTACTGAGTTCAGTTGTGTCATCCCTGCCACCAACAGCATAAATCATATTGTTATAGACAGCACAGCCAAGATGCTTTCTTTGTGTTCCCATAGGTGCTACAGAACTCCATCTCTTTGTACGTGGGTCATATCTCTCAACTGAAAGGTACAAAAAATCACCAACATATGAAACAATATAAAGAGCTAAATATACTACCAAGAAATTTAAGACATTTACGTTTTCAATCTTTCTTCACTATATAATATAATAACATTACTAGTCACTTTGCAGGCAACAGAAAAATACAAAATTCAATGTTTGTTTAACAAATGAGATGTACTTGTCATACTTTACATTGAACTGAGAGTAAAACAATCAGTCAGGAGTTCCAGTGCCTTCAGCTGGTAGCAACCTGTGAACAAAGGTGCCTAGGCCCTACCAGCTGTACAAGTTAAACCAAAAGTTAGATAAACTATAGATATATAAATTATAAATTCTGGTTTGAAATTTAAATATTTACATGCGTATAATGTATACTTACTGTTTGTGTGTGTAAATATACTGTAGTTAAATATCGCCTGTATATTTATGTGAATGTGAGTACAGAAACTAATGTGTGCATACAAAAATATCGTACAACTTAAAGATGTAATAAAGTTTTTACAGTAAAATGTATACTTCATATTTTTATGTTTATTATTTTCTGGTCCTCCAAGATTAATCTTTAAGGAATATTTTCATTAACTCAGTTTTCATAGGCCCCAGGCACTGTGCTTAATAAATAATCTGGCTTTGATCAAGACAAATTAGTATTACATTCATGATTCTAATACAATAAGACATGAAAATAATACACTAAAAATCATTTTAAATTACACAATGCTTACCTTTTAATAAGATTAAACTTTAGCTATGATTTTGTCAACTTAGTAAAACGTGATGATGAGCATGTGTCCAGCAAGCAAAATTTATTTAGAATTGGCCTTGAAGTTATCACTATCACTCAAGCTTTCACTTGTAAGATACTCAGTGACCATATTGTAAGCACAAAATGTAGCAGTCTCTTTCACTCTTAGAGGATGCCTAGAATGTATTATCTAGGCACAAGATATTTGGTAAATTATTAGAATAATAAAACCATCTTTATCATAACCAAAAGTATTAAAACTGCCTACAAGTGATCTCACAATTACACATTTTACTTTTAAATCTTACTCTTGTTAGTTCAAACTTTTAATTCAAAGCTGCATAAAATTAAGAGATAAATATGTTGTTAAATAAATTATGCTACCCACAACACTAAAATAAAGTACTTTCTTATCAAGGTACCACTTCATATGTCCCACTGCAGCCATCATCATGATAAACAAAATGAATGTTACATAATAAAATAACAGCATTTATAACAATATCTTTACAATAATACCAGAATAGATCATTTATATATGTATATATATTTATATGACAACTTTTAAGAGCAAAACTGTTAAAATTATACAATAATAATAAAAATTACTAATTGTCTTTTGCACCATACCTTTGGATACAACATGTTAATCTCAACAAAATTTGGCAGACTTTTAGTAAATATTACAAATATTTTGTACACAAAAAATTAGATTTTTAATGAAATATTTTTACTGCATATTAACATATATATTTATTATTTTTTATTATACTGATCTTCCAGTAATGCCTAGCTAACATTATATAACTTGTATTCATGTGGTGCATGTGCATTCATGGTATATATCAGGTAATACAAAACCGCTCTTTAGTCTTCCCTATCTTGGCTGCATTTTAGTGGACTAGTATTTTGTAATATACAGTCACATTTCATTATTATACATTATATATATGCATATAGATTATTATTATTTAGAAATAAATTAAACTTATTTAGAACAATAAATAAAGAAGAAAAGCAAATAATTATCTTCTCACTACGACCTTTGTACCTGGGTTGCTACTGGACATAGGCTGCCAAGCCTTTTAAAATTTCGCATATGGAAGATACCAAAAAAAAGGTTTTATGCTTTGTGTATATACAGTTGAACAACCAAAAAAGAACATAAATAACTATACTGATACCACAGAATTCCACTATCATTTATTAAGCTTAGTAACTAAGATATATTTGGAGTTAAAAAAGTATGAAACTTTGAACAGACTGAAGACAAAACCTACCTCCTTAAAATCTTGGATTGAAAGAAGATGATAGCCTTTTCACAGATTTTATAAAATGGCTAAGAAAACCACTAGGGGACATTCTAAGTTTTTGATAGATTATTCACATATCATATATAGAGGTACATGTGTATAAGGAAGCATTCTCTGAAAGAGGTGAACATGGAAGCACTTTGTTTGATTCAGCACATAAGCCATATCTTGACAAAATAAAAAGATATGAGCTTCTTATTTTATATTCTAACTTGATAATATAAACAATTTGATTTCCTAATTTGTACAAAACTATTTACTTTTAAATAAAAAAATTAATTGATATAGAACATTAAAATTTGAATTATAATTTACAATTTGACCCCAAGCTTATTGATACAAGTTCATAAAATAGTAGTTCAATAATATTTTGGATTAAAGTCAAGAAATGTGATGACATGGCCTTTGCAAAATGGCCCATGATCCATTGCAAAATGGTTAAGTATCAAACATTTAACCAAAATTTCAAACTTAATGTTTTATCAAATTTTAGATTAAAAGTGCTTCATATTTCACCAGACTCTCTACATATAGAACATAGTGAATGATTTATAACAATACTACTCTGAACAATAACAAAAGCATAACAAGTACTTAAAAAATATAACCTCACTACAAAAACAACAGCAGGAAATCACACAGATCTAACAGACCAAAGTATATGATACTTTAAAAACTGATTTCTGAGTTACTTTCATAAATTAATAACAGTATTAAACAATTTTTAAATGCACTTACCAGTGTTAAGAGGTGAGGTACCATCTGACCCACCAACAGCATAAAGATAGTTCCCTAATACAGCTACAGCTACGCCCAATCGTTTTGTACTCATGGGTGCTACTTTTGTCCAGTTATTACTTTGAGGGTCATACCTGCAAAAAAAAAACTTGGAATTTATACGAACACTAAGTTGCAAAAAGTAAATATTTAAAGATCATTTAAATGTAATAACTTACATTAGAAAATATTTAAAATATAGATGGACCACTATAAAAATAAACATTTAGAATCTTTTCATCCCATTACTAAAACAGAGACAAAAAGAAATTTCACAATTTTTTAATTCAAGATTTCACATTTAATGGCACAGATGGAATATTTTAAACCACATTATTCATTATAATGTAGTCATCTCAGTACTAATTATTTTCTCCAAAGTATACAGTCATTATATTCTTCCTACAGAGATTTTATAAATTTACATTTCTCAGTCTAAATTGAATCTGGATATGAGGGTATAAATAAATAAGATAATTCCATTATTTATATTCTCTAAAGAAAAGGTAATTACATGTTTATAGTGATTTACTGATGTATTTTAGAAACATCTGAAAATTGCTTTGCTGAAGCTTTTATACAAGTCACCATCCAGAAGCATAATATGAAGAAACAAACTGAAAGAACCTTCAAAACCTCCAAATGGTTATTAAGTAGCACAAATACTATAAGACCCTCTTACTACTATCTTATGAAGCATCAAAAATATGTGTAGTTTTAAAATGTCTTATGAAATGCTGTCATGGAGTAGATACTGTGTTTCTCCGAAAATAAGACAGGGCTTATATTAATTTTCACTCCAAAATATGACACTAGGGCTTATTTTCGGGGATGTCTTATTTTGATATATTAAAAAAATGAAGTTACAAAGTAAAACTATTAAACTAACCATTTAAAATAAACTATTATTAAACTATTAAACTAACTGATTAATACTTAAACAAACTAATTAACTAACTATTAAACTAATTAATAAATTAATTTTTTTTTATTTATTTCCTCTTCCTGCCACTCTTAACTAGGGCTTATTTTAAGGGTAGGGCTTATATTAAAACTATCCCCAAAAATCACACTAGGTCTTATTTTATGGGTAGGTCTTATTATCAGAGAAACACGGTAGTAGTATTTATGGAAATGTGCATGCACACACACACAGAAATCTGAACATGTTTATAAAGATAATTATATAAAGGAGGGTCAACAAGCCAAAGATGAACTGTTATCATGACAATATTTTTTATTTTGAATTCATATTATAATATTAAATTGACTGATTGATTTAGTGTTTTATGGCACAAAGCAGCGAGGCTATCTGTGCCAAAGGTCCAATAAAAAGGTAAAAATAAATTAATTGTAGTAAAATACATAAAAGGGAATGAAGGAAACAAAACATCATTGAAAAACAGAAAAAGCATAAAACCAATGTCGACACCTAGTTTACAATGGTAAGAGAGAAAGCAGAGTAAGAGAATTTGTAAAGGACTTTTCGTAGCATAATGGTAATGATCATAACCTGCCAGGAAGACTAACAGGTAAGTACAAGTCAGTCACCTGAAGTTGACCTTTTCCAGTCCTGGTTCCAGGTTATGTTATCATAACAGCCATTATCAAAAGGTAAAATAAGAAAAGTGTTAAAAAGACTTATAGCAAAATCATAATAAAAATTAGCCAAATGTCCTGTAAAAAGGTAAATGTAAAGTAAATGTAGTAAAATTTGTAAAAGGAAACAAAGGTAAAAACAAAACAGCAATTAAAAACAGAAAATTGCATAAAACCAATGTTAACACCCAGTCTACAAAGTTGTAAAGGACTTCTTGTAGCAGAATGGTAATGATCATAATCTGCCAGGAAGACTAACAGGTAAGTACAAGAGCCACCGTCAGTCACCCGAAGTTGGTCTTTCCAGTCCTGGTTCCGAGTTATGTGTCATTATGGCCAGTACTAAAAGGTAAAGTAATAAAAGTGTTAAATGACATGCAGCAAAATTGTAACAACAACTCACCAGGACGACTAACGGGTAGTTCAAACAGCAGCGTTATTCACCTAAAGTTGGCCTTTCCAGTCCTGGTGTCGAGTTATTTAATGTTCTGGCCATTTTACAATGTCAAATTGAACTAGAGAGATTGAGACTGAAAAGGGAACCACAATTAAAAAGGTGTAATAAATAAATACCAAACACTTAAATGAGGTTAAAAAGATTAATGGCCATTAAAAAACTAAAAACTTTATCAAGGTGGACAGTGTCACCATCACCAATAATACTGCCCAATGTCACAGACAAACCCTGGAACAGAACATTTTTAAAATAGTGCCGTCGTTGAGAGTTGTAACGATGGCAAGAAAGTAATATATGTGACTTACAGTGATTTGAATGTTACACAAACTACACACTGGTGCATCAGTTCCAGATAAAAGAAAACGCTGAGTTAAAAACTGTGACCAATCCGTAGTCTAGTTAGAACAAGTTCCTCCTTCTGAACCTTACAGAAGCTAGATGGCCAAAGCCCAATATAGGGTTTTATTTGAAAAAGCTTGTTGTCACGTTGCTCACTCCAAGTGGACTGCCAGCTGGCACGGAGCTGAGCCTTGAATACAGGACCATAGTCCGTGAACGGAATAGGCACAGTGGTGATAGTGCCAGAGCAGATAGATTTAGCTGCCATGTCTGCAAGCACATTCCCGCGAATAACAACGTGGCCTGGTATCCAGAAAAACTGGATAGAAGTAGACGTTAATAAGAAATTGGCCAGTTGGTTTTGAATATCAGGGAGAACAGGGTGTGAGTCAACGTGAAGTGATTCCAAGGCCAGCAGAGAACTAAAGGAGTCAAGGACAAGTAGTGTAGTCGGAGTACTGCTCAGCTTCAATATGAACCAGGGCAAGAGATATGGTGTACAGTTCAGCAGTGAACACAGAAGCTGTAGAGGGTATTCTACGTGAACCACCAAACTGCAACAAACCATGGCAGAGCCCACAGAGTCACCTGATTTTGAACCATCCGTATAAATTGGAATAGAAAGGGTGTTTGAAAGATGTTCAGTAAATAAAAGACGGTACTTCCAATCGGGAGTATCTGCCTTTTTCAGATGACTTAAAGAAAGGTCACATTTGGGGGCTGTAATAAGCCATGGGGGGATAGGCTGACCAGTGAATTCTGCAATGTTTTCCAAGGACAGACCCAATTCATCCAATTGCGCCTGGATGCGAAGGCCAAAAGGGGCAATAGCAGATCATCTGTTTTGAAAAGTAAGGCCCACTGAGGAAGGAAAACACATCCCCAAGTGGGATGCTTTGTAAGGAGCAAAGTTTCAAAGAATACAGTAAAGACAGTTGCAAACGGCAAAGGTGCAGAGAAGGTTCATAAGATACCACATATAAGCTCTGAACTAGGGAGGTGCGGAAACCCCAGTGCAGAGTCGAAGTCCTTGATGATGAATGGGGTCCAGCATCTTTAAAACCGTGGGTCTGGTAGAGCCATAGACCATTGATCCATAGTCGAGTTTTGAACAAATAAGAGCACGATATATCTTTAACGTAGAACATCGATCCGCTCCTCAACTGGCAGGAGAGAGGACACGGAGGATGTTTAGCGCTCTTGTGCATTTGACCCATAGCTGTTTTAAGTGTGGTATAAAGGTCAGCTTACGGTCAAAGATAAGCCCCAAGAACTTGATCTCAGGGACCACTGGCAACGAAACTTCACCAATACGGAGTTCAGGATCAGGGTGGATACTTCATCAGTGGCAAAAGTGCATACAAACATTTCTAGAGTGAGAAAAATTAAAGCTGTTCGCCTTAGTCCACTTCAGTACACGATTGAGGGTAGTTTGTAGTTGCCGCTCAATATATCTCATGTTTGACGACTGAAACGAGATGTGAAAGTCATCAACATAGAGCCAGTTTGCAACAGTGAGAAGGAGTTGTTCAGTGATGGCATTTATCTTTATACTGAAAAGTGTGACACTCAAAACACAGCCCTGAGGGACCCCAAGTTCCTGTACAAAAGAATGGGAAAGTGTCGAACCCACACAAACTTGGAATCTCATGTCCATTAAAACATTTTTAATAAACATAGGTAAATGGCCATGTAACCCATATATATATGGAGGTCTCGCAAAATGCCATACCTCCATGTTGTCTCATAAGCCTTCTTAATGTCAGAGAATATTGAAACAAGATGTTGGCATTTGAGAAAGGCTTCTCTGATTGATGTTTCAAGTCGAATTAGGTGGTCTGTGGTGGAGTGCTGTCATCGGAACCCACACTGGGTGGGCGAGAGGAGGTTGTTTGATTCGAGGAACCAAACAAGATGAGCATTAACCATCCTCTCTAGGGTCTTACAGAGACAGCTCGTCAAAGCAATTGGACGGTAGTGTGAAGGAATTTTGGGATCTTTCCCAGGTTTAGAGAAGGGTAAGATAATAGCCTGGCACCAGGCATCAGGAAAAACATTCTCCTGCCAGATCCAGTTAAAAACAAGTAGAAGAATATCAAGAGAAGCAGGAGAGATATAGCGCAGAATGTCATAGTGTACATCATCAGGTCCAACAGATGTGCTGCCAGACTGATGAAGGACCATTTTCAGTTCCACCAATGTAAAAGACAGTCAGTTCGAAAGGAAAGAGGCAAACACTCTGCCTAAGTCTTGATGGCCAAGAAGGTGGAGAAACAAGCAGAAGTGCTAAATACCTGGCAAAAGCTTTCACCTGGAGTATCGGCAATGCTCTGGACATCAGCTTCCTCTTGGCCATCAGAGAGCAAGATGGAGAGGGGGACAGAATTGTAGTGCCCACTGACCTTTCGAATCCTGTCCCATATGACCTTGAAACTGGTGGTACAAGACATGCTAGTTGTGAACTTAATCCAAGATTCCTTCTGGCTTTGATGTCTTACCCACCTAGCATGTGCACGGGCCCGTTGGAATACAATGCGGTTCGAAAGTGTGGGATATCTACGGAAAGTATCCCAGGCCTGTTTTTGAGCCTTCCGTGCCAAGTGGCAAGCAGGATTCCACCATGGACAAGGATATTGTGGAAAACGTGTTGAGGTTTTAGGAATACACTGAGCAGCTGCTTGTATAATACAGTCAGTTACCTCTGCCACACAGTCGTCTATTGATGGCTGATTCATGATGGCAGGATCAAGTTCTGCAAGAGCAGTGAAAGTGGACCAGTCTGCCTGGTCCATCTGTACAACATCAAGTTCGGGCAAGCAAAACTATTAATGCATATAGAGGATAGCACTTAAAAAGAAAAAAGCTATTACATAAGGAAACATAAGATATATCAGAAACTGCAAATCAAAAGCAAATGTTTTAATCTATCAGATGATGCATTATATTACATTGTTTTCTGTACAGAGAACTATCTATTTCACTTCCAGTTCAAACTTTTGCATGAGAAAAACATCAATAAGCTTAATTAATTTTTAACAGCTCTTGGCACAAAGCTGGAAACCCAGAAAAACTTCAGTAGGTATGAGATATTGTCTCTTTTTTTGCATGTTATCCTGTTTTCTTTGGTGCAGTATTTAATTAAATAAAAAAATAATTTAGTGCAGTAATGCCTTTAGCATAAATTAAATTTCATTGTCAGTCAACAGCAAAAAAAAAGAGAAAGAAAGATACCAAGGAAAGGATTATATTTCATGTTAGATTAAATTATCAACAGTAATAATAACTATTTTTTTTATGAGACACACTCATGAGCAGTGTGAGTAGTCCATGTGTTATTTAATCCCACAGGGTTATGTCAGTTACATGTTTGCCCAATTACACTCAACTTTTCTGATGGGAATATCAGTTGACACAGTTCAAAGAGCAATAAAACAAGGAAAGTTAAGTAGAGACAAATGTATACTGTCATGAGTTTAAAGCTACTTAGGATAAACACACGTATTTTTATGTTACAACCTGAAGCCACTCTAGAAAGAAAGAGTAATTTAGATTTGTTTCAAATTCTTTTTGTCGGTTATGAAGTTGGTCAATTTGTTCAACCATCTATAGTGAAAGTAACAGATAAACAATAAAGTTTTAGAAAAGAAAATGCTGGAAATTTATTTAAGATGTTTTAAAAAATTACACAAATAAAATTTGAGATTTTTTCAGTTAAAGGAAGGTATTTTTAATCAAACATTAAAATCACTTTGCATCAGAGCAGTCAACACTTTGACTACATATGTACAGGATATATGAAGAAATCTTTAGTGAAAATACTACATTAAAAATTATTTTTCTGTCAACAAAGGACTCGTAATGATTATAAAAAAAAAATTTCATGATGATACAAAATATCATATATTAGAAGCTATAGTATGGAGACTATGATGGTCAATTTTGGGTGAAATATTTATCAAATTGACCAAGCCCATAGCAAAAGATTCACTTAATCTAGTGCTGATTTGTATCCCATACAGTTGTCATGTTGTTGTTCTAAATCTTTCCATTAAAGGTAAAATGAGATTGTTTGGTAGCAAATTTTAACAATCTAGTTTAAGTATTCCATTGATAGTTTCTTCTTCTCTACAGACTAAGTTTATATACATTTCTATAGTTTCATCAAGTGGTATTTTGGTGAACAAAGATTCTTTGTCAAATCTAATACAAAGTACATATCAGGATGCTGTATCTCAACACAGTCATTATTAATAATCTTCCATGTTAAATATTTTGTATTGTCCCTACATAATAGCATATGCAAGAATTGATGTACAGCAACATATGTGACTATTAAATTATGATTGTCTCTAATTTATCGTATATTTTGTTTAACATTCTACTACACTGAATGCCTATGTTATGATGTACAGACGATGCATATTATTGTCTTGTTTCCATTGTTCTTAAGGGACTGATGTCAAGAATTTCTATATTTACTTCATTTTTATAAACAGTGTTTTGTTTTAAGCAGTGTTTCAACAGACACAGGAAGATTGTATTTATAACTAAGCTCTAGATACAATGAGTTTCCAACTCCAATTTTATTGTTTATCTATTATTGGCTGGTAATTTATGTTTCACCTTGTGCTTAAGATTATTGAAAGAACACCAAATTTCTGTAAGAAAGCTAACTTAAAGAGGGAAATGATAATGTTATTTACATAAAACATATGTTTTTTTTCAATTACTATTACTTATTAATAACACTTATAAAAGCAGAAACTTCGTTTTAAACCAGTCATGCACAAACTTTTTGAGTCAAGGGCCACAAACAGACTTCTCGTAACCGTTGGGGGACACAAAAAAGTGAAGATCAAAATCGTCCCACAGTTGGTTCACACAAGATGGACATCACATTTAAGAACACACAAATAACGATTACATCAAAGAGTTTGCACATTATTCTAAGAAATGTTATGATACCTCAACTGTCACAAAGTCAGTGCGATGGATGGTGCTGCATGTCATCTACGAGCTTAGAAATGTCCGGCTTGACGTTCGACTTTGAAAGACGCAAGACTGCTTCCAGATAATCATTAGTCAGCTGATTGCAAGTGTTGTTTTTGTTCAGTTTCATATGCGAGAAAGTCTGTTCGCAGCAGTACGTGCTGCCAAACATGCTGGTGTGTTCTTTTTCAGATTAGCAAATGTATCAGGCAACGTTTTGTAGAAGTCGAGCAAACTGTTTTCTTGGTAAATAGCATGCAGTTCATCAGATGTCTGGAGATCAGTAAGTTCGAGCTGATATTCTGCTGACAAGTAATCCACTGGATTAATGGATCAGCAAAGAGTTTCATCAACAATCTGCATTGGTCAAAGTCATGAAACCGTGGGTTGAAGGATTGAATCAAGGTATCTAGTTTCCCAACATAAACTTGTGTGTCAATGTCCTGATTCTTCTGTAGCTGTGACTGAAAAGTGAGAAAGTGCACGAAGTTGCCTGATGCTGCTTGCTGCCAAAACAACTGCAACTTTGTCCTGAAAGCTGAAATGTGATTTGCAAGCTGACAAACAAGCTGATTTTTGCCTTGCAACTTCAAATTCAGATCATTCAAGTGTTGTGTCATGTTGACCAGAAAGGTCAAATCAGCTTGTCATGCTGGATCAGTCATGGAAATCACTTCTGTGTTTTTGTTCTTGATTCTGAGGAATTCTGTCACCTCATCAATCAACTCCCAGAATCTTCTGAGCATCTTCCCTTGACTCAGCCAGCATACTTCACAGTGATACACAAGGTCACCATAGTCTGAATCAATTTCTTCAAAGAGACTTTGAAACTAACGGTGATTGAGCCCTCGTGATTTGATGAAATTAATGGTTTTCATCACTAATCCCATCAGTGCCTGAAAACCAAGTTCTTTACTGCACAGATTCTGTTGGTGAACAATACAGTGCAACTTCACCAACTGTCTATTCTGCTTTCTTCGATGCTTCATCAACAGTGCTACCAGCCCGCTACTTTCTCCAGTCATGGCTGGTGCTCCATCAGTTGTCAGACTTACCAGTTTTGTGAAATCCAATAAAACACTACTGCACAGTAGTACTGTCTCCTCGAATAGAGCAGACCCAGTTGTCTGACCCTTCATGGAACCCATGCTGATTAGTTACTCTGTGATATCAAACAATGACGACACACCATGAACAAAAACTAGTAGCTGTGCTGTTGAACTGATGTCAATTGACTCGTCTGCTGCCAAAGAGAAGTAGACAAAGTTAGCTGCTTTATTTGTAAGCTGCCTTGTCACATCTGCTGAGAGGTGTGAAATTCTTCGTTGGACTGTCATACGATTCAATGCCACCATCTTTAGTTTGAGAACTGCTTCCGGACACAACTTTTCCGATGCAGTAATCATACATTGTTTGACAAAATCACCATCAGTGAATGGTCGGCCAGATTTTGCTATCATCAACGAAATATTGTAACTGACCTCACATGCTGCACCTAAATCTGCTGACTGCTTTGAGAAAATGTTCTGCTGGAGATTCAGTAACCACTGCAGAGATTCAATTCAAGCTGTTCGTTCATCACTGACAACGTTGTGGAAATCTTTATGCTTCAACTCACAATGTAACTTTATATTGGATACCTTCGCCACTGCTACTGTTAAATGACAGCAGACAAATCACATTCTTCTGTTGTTGAACAAAACAGTATTGTGCAGTCCAATCATCATGAAACTGCCAGTTTTCGTCGTCAACTTTTCTTTTACGATTAGCTGCCATTTTTGTTACAAAATAATATCAAAATAGGGCTCGTAAGTAAATCTCAAAAAACAATTGGAACATGTGAGATTTTGTAATTACGTAAATATTATGTCATTGTGCCAATGATTAAATGCTTATGCATTAACGAGATTTGCTTATTAAATTTTCTTTATTGCTCGACATAAATATGGAACCATCCAGTATCTAATCTAATGCATGTTCTTCTATATGCGTGTTCTTTCACGCAGGCGCAAATTCTAAGTATGCGAAATCTCTATGTTTGACTTTCCCATTGGACATCATGGGCCGGACTTTGTGCACCACTGTTTTAAACTATACCACATCAGTAAATTTGGGTGAAACCACTGTTTTGGCTTTGGAGTTATCATTTAATGACAAATAATAAAAAAGCAGAAAAAAGAACAAATAATAAAAGTAATTCAACATTTTTTGCAATGATATTTACATACATTTCCAGAACTTATTACTCCGTCATTACATGGATATTATTATAAAAGAAAACATTATAGTATTGTAAAATTATGAACTATTGAGGAGACAGATAAAATATTTTGATGGATGAACAACCTAAGCCATCCACATGTAGGCAGTATTACTTCTTTCCTGATATACCATGATGTGAAACTGTCAAGTATACATCTTTTCATACATATCTCTGTAAGTCTGCCTTTTATTTTTGGTTCTCCATGAGAGCCAAAAACATATAATTAAATACTTCATACCTTTCCACCAGATTTAGGCAAGAAACACCATCTTGTCCTCCAACGGCATATAAATGTCCATCTAAAACAGCAACCCCAACACTAGTGCGGCAAGAACTTGTTGGGGCAACATCACTGCTCCACTGGTTTGTTTGGGGATCGTACCTAATCAAATAAGTATATTACAAAAGCATCAGTATATATGTGTGCGTGTGTTTATATACAGATACTTTGTAAGAAACAACCTCCGAGATCTTAAAGAATACAAAATTAATAAAAAATGTTACATCTTTAAATACAACATATATCATAGAACATATAAAAAAGACATTAGGTTGACACTCTTCAAATAGAATTTTTTTTTCTCATCAAGTATATGTACTTCTTTTCATATCAATGACAAAAATAGCAGTATACCTTCAAAATATATATTATTCATCCAACAAAGGAAAATTTCAATATACATAATTTAATCATATTAAATGTTTACATACATAAAACAACACTAGGTATTATTTTAGTATTGTTACTGCATTTTATGAAATAGTATTGATACCCATACTTAAAATTGCTAATATTTATGCAAGTTTTGTGCTTTAAAGTGATTATTTTCCAGCAGTTGTTTCCAGCTATTTGTGCACTGCAAGATGGTGTGTTACAGCAAGCCTTAATTCTGACTGCTTGCCGTTTCTTTAAATGAAGTATTATTTTATTCATATATCCACTAACTTTTCACTGTTTTCTTTTAAACGGATGACAGTGGCTACCTATTTCAAACACCATGATGTTCCTGATCTATACATCAGGGGCTTGCATGACACCTTATTATTTTCCTGACTGTAGTAACTAATTATTTCCTCAGGTTAACAGTACTTTGTACATACTCTCACACCCATTGTTTTATATATGAATAAACTCCCTTTATATACGATATAGTCAACACTTACAGAGACTAACTGTAAGTGATGTTTTCTACCTTACATTTTTCACATAGAAATAGAATTATTACTCTTATAGGGTACCCATTACACTGATGAATTGCATGTGAAACTATACAAGTTTATATTTTTATTAATCTGTATTTTCACAGAAGAAATAAACCACATGATTAAATAAAATAAATGTTAATTATTATGAAAACAACTCAAAAGATTTTCTTCCCAATAATTCCTTATATTTGGTTACAAGCCAGCTATCTTTGTTGTTCAAATATTATACTATGTTTTTAAAGCTGCTAGTTTAGTTTTACTATGCAGACTGGACATTATGAACATAAAATTATCATATGCAAGGTCAATTTGGAAATGAGTGAAGACTATAGATTTTTATTTACAATCTGTAACAGCTTTGCTTCATAATAAGAATGAAGCATTTAGAAAAATACTTAATGAAAAAATTCATACTTCTAATAAACCTTGTGTATTTTAATAGTTCAAATGCATTTTAAAATGAAATTTCAGTAATTTATAAGTAGTCAAAATAATAACCAAGTTCATATTAAGAACAAGTTTACCCCATGCCATAACATATCATTACAACACTATTAAGTTTATGCATAAAGCCACTATTCACATACTGCTAATGATGTTGATATTCTACACACGATAAATAGGGTCTTCATTTTTCTTTCTTCATCACTCATCTTTAAAGCAAGACAACTGATGATCATGTAAAGGCTCTCATTGTCATAAAGGTTCAGGGTTCTGCAACATGTGTTTAAATATACAGGGCTGGTTGGTTGTTTGGCATTTATTAGCACAAAGCAACTTGCCTATCTACACCATACAATGGGTAAAAAATAATAAAAAATAAAATTAATAAAATATGTAAAAAGGAAGCATGTTAAAACAAAACAAAGTCCAATTTTTGAATTAACAAATTAAATGGATTTAAAAAGGCCAATGGTCATTAAAAATTTAAAAACACAACTGAAGTGGACAGTGTCACCATTGCCAATGACAATGTCCAACATAAAAGGTGAAACCATGGTAAAAATATGTCTACAATGATGCTATCACTCACTGTTGTAACGACAGAACAACAATAAAATGTAAGCTATTGCAACATAAGTTTCACATGGACCATACATTGGTGCATAAGTCCCAGATAAATGAAAATGATAAGATAAAAACTGTGATCAATGCAGAGCCTAACTTGAACAACTTCCAATACTCTTACAGAAGTAAAACTATCAAAGTCCAGGAGAAGATTTTACCTGGAAAGGTTTGTTACTACGTTTCTCACTCCAAGTCAACTATCAACTCGCATGGAGCCGAGCCTTTAACACAGGACTGTACTCCATGTATTGGACAGGCACAGTCATGAAAGTCCTAGAATAGACAAACTTTGCTGTGGTGTCAGCAAGCTTGTTCTTGTGAATACCAACATGGTCTGGTAGCCAGGAAATAAATAGATGATAAAGACAAATGAGCCAGTTGGTTTAGAATATCAATAAGAACAGGATGGGAACTACCATGAAGCAATTCCAGAGCAAGTAGAGAGATAAGCAAATCAGTATAAATAGTTCATGTACTGCATAGCTTCTATATGATCCAAGGCATGAGAAATGGCATACAGTTCAGCAGTGAACACAGAAACTGTAGAGGGGATCCTGTATGCAACAACCAAAGCACATCAAACTATGGCAGAGACCACAAAGTCACCTGATTTTGGACCACCTGTATAAATAAAAATGGAAGGACAGTTCGAAAGATATTAGGCAAATAGAAGACGGTACTTCCAATCGGGAGTATCCATCTTCTTCAAATGATTCTAAGAAAAGTCACATTTGAGGATGATAATAAGTCATGATGTGATGGGCTGACAAATGGACACAGCAATGTCATCCAAGGACAGACCCAATTCACCCAGCTGTGCCTGGATATAAAGACCAAATGGAGCAATGGAAGACCATATATTCTAAAAAAGCATGGCCCACTGAGGAAGGAAGACACAACCTCAGGTGGTATGTTGTGGTAAGGATTGAAGTTTTGCCACATACAGTACAGACAGTTACAAACTGTGGAGATGTAGAGGAGGTTCATGAAAATCAGTGTACAAACTCAGGACTGAAGGAGTAGAGAAAGCTCCTTTGCAGAGCTGAAGCTTTTGATGGTGAGTCCAACATCTTCAAGCCCCAGGTTCTGGCAAAGCCATAAACCAGGTAAAATCTTGGTATCTTTCCCAGGCTTAGAGAAAGGTAGGACAATAGCCTGGTACCAGGCATCAGGAAAAACATACTCCTGCCAGATCCAGTTAAAAACAATCAGAAGAATAGCAAGAGAAGTGGTAGATAGATGGCACAGTATTTCATAGTGTGCTTCATCAGGTCCAACCGATGAGGGGCAAGTTTGAGTTCTATCAGTGTAAAGGAACAATTATAGTCATAGAGACAATTAGCTCAAAAGGAAAGAGGTGATCGCTCTGCCTGAGTTTTGATGGCTAAAAAGATGGAGGAAGAAGCAGAAGTGCTATATAACTGGCAAAAGCGTTCACCTAGAGTATCGGAAATGCTCCGAGTATCAGCTACTTTCTAGCCATCAGAGAGCAAGATCGACAGGGAACAGAATTATATTGCCCACTAACCTCTCGAATCTTGTCCCATATGACTTTAGAACTGGTGGTAGAAGATATGCTGGTTGTAAACTTAATCCAAGATTCTTTCTGGCTTTGACATCTTTTCCACCGAGCATGAGCTCGAGCCTGGAAAGCAATGTGGAGCGAGTGTGTGGGATACCCATGAAAGGTATCACAGTCCCTTTTTTAAGCCTTCTGTGCCATGTGGCAGGCAGGATTCCACCATGGACAAGGATATCGTGGAAAATACGTTGAGGTTTTAGGAATACACTGAGCAGCTGCTTGTATAATACAGTCAGTTACTGCTGCCACAGAGTCATCTACTGATGACTTACAGACAATGGCAGGATAAAGTTCTGCGAGAGCAGTGAAAGAGGGCCAGTTTGCTTAATCCAGCCCTCACCAGGCACACTGGTTGGGTGGCGTGGACCACAATCAGTCTCGCTCAAAATACAGGAAAATTATCACTGACTCATGGATTATTGTCAACCCTTCATGAAAACTGGGAGAATAGTGAAGGGGAGCAAATTGAGAGATCAGTAGCAGTAAAGGACTGACTAGGTGCATGAAAATAAGTAGAAGAACCAGTACTGAAAAAGAAAGGTTTTGATCAGATAGCATACACTCTACAGAACGACCCTTCCTATCAATATCAGCACCTCACCAGTGGGGATGATGTCCATCAAGTCCCCCAGGATTAAAAAGGGAGACGGCAACTGTTCAATTAGAGCATTAAGGTCTGATTGATCGTATGTCTCTCCAGGTGACAGGTAGAGAGAATAAATAGTGATGGTACAACCAAAGGAAACACTGATGGCTACTACCTTTAAGGGTGTGCCGAGTGACAAAGACAGGGTGGGCACATGTTAATCAACCAACAGTGCCACTTCTCCATGCACTCCTCCATCACACAGCCTGCCATTTCTTTACAGGATGGTAGGAAGCAATCAGTGTTTTGATGTCATCCAGATTAGAACATAAACCTTGATAGTTCCATTGTATCAAGGGTGCCATTTTTATTTATGTGTAGGCAAACTGGGTGGAGAACCCTTCTATTTATGACCATGTCCTTTTTCTTTACTGTCTTTATTCAAGGGAGATCTATCAACCTCCATGGATCCTGCTCTGGGTCAACTGGGCAGGTCTTTGTTGTTGGAAGAGGATTCCAGTGGCTGAGGATGTAAATGAATGATTGTTTTGCATGTTGGGGTGGTTGAAGATGTATCTGAAGCAGTGCCTGTACCCGGAACCAACGGAAGTGGATCATGGGGTTTGCTGGATGTATGTATAGGACATAGATGGGTAATGAAGTCAATTCATTAACTTTTTTAACCATGGAGGTCAAAAGACTTTTCATTTGGTTTGAGAATGATTCTTTTGGAGGTACAGAGATATCCATCTACATTCCCACTGTAGTTGTGGAATGAAGTTCAGCAGCATACATGTGAGATGAAGTGGTGGACAGCAACTTTCGAGCCTCTTGGTAAGTAATGTGATGAATTGTTTTCAAATGCTGCATCTTTTTATCTTCCAACCATTTAAGGCAAGAACAATAGTAGATGATTCTTTTGGAGGTGCAGAGATATCCATCTACATTCCCAATGATTCAGCAACATGTGAGAAGTGGTGGACAGTTTCAAACAAATGCATATCTTCCAACCATTTAAGGCAAGAACAATAGAGAACGAGTCCAACAAGGGTGCCACATAGGCATCGTGATCCTTGCCACCTCAAAAGCACATGTCAAGGAACCATGGCATGACATTTTTGAGTGACCAAACTTCTGACACTGGAAACATCTGAGAGGGTTTGGAATGTATGACCATGCCCTGCAATTAAGATAATCTACCTTGTTGGTGGCAGGTGGACATGATGTAAATGTCAGAATGAGGACATTGGTTGGCATCATAATTCCATCTTTGCAAGTGGAGATACCCCTCACTGCAGAAACTCCTTGGGTGGAAAAACCAGTGAGCATCTCTGACTTGGGGATGTTCTTCAAATCCCTCTCTACAATAACTTCATGATGAACTCAAAGTATCATGAGGTGTAACCTTAATAGGTATATCTCCAATCACCTTTGAATGCAAGAGGAGTTCACTGTGCTGAGATGTGGATGTTTTCACCAATATGTCTCCAGATTAAAGCTTCTTAACTGACTTTGGAGAGCCAGCAAGTCCCTCTAGTCTTTTCTGAATGAAAAAAGGGAGACATTTTCCCTAAAGGTTTGTCTGAAAGAGAATGTAGTGTAATAAAATGAGGTACAACAGGTGTTACAGATGTTGAAGATTGCTGCTCAGAATCTTCAAGATGTGGTCATTTAACTATAGTTTGTTTTTTCACTGTTTGGTTTTCATTTGTAGGATCCATAATAAAAAAAAGGAATATTTCAGTGCCCACTGACCCCACCCACCATGGAACCCTATGAGGGGATGCACTACAATGCCAAACAAGGACACTGCAGCAATGCCAGGGTTTCGTGAGCACTATACCCAAACACCAGCATCAGATACAAGATCCACAACACTGGAACTTAATTGACCCTAGCCCAAGTGGACCAACCGATTGACCCAATGGGGGCCACCCCAAAGCAGCCCATCTACAGGAATTCAAGGCCAATGTGGTGTGTCAGGATTGGACCCCTCAACCACCAGGATCCTCTCCTCCCTCTTCACATGTCACCAAGCAGGCAAACACATGGGTGAATATTTAGATCCCAGAGGAAGTAAACTGAAAGAACAGAACCTTCCCTGGGAGGTTTTCTCAGCACCTACAGAAATCCACATCACAGGGCTGCAACATTTGAAAATTCCCTTGACTGAGCATAAGAAGGGCAGAGTCAAATCCCTTTCTGCCTTTTATTTGCCTCTCACTCATGCAGTTGGTTACTTTGCAAAGCTCTACACACACAGTCAAAACAAAGTCCAATCTTCTTCACATTACACCCATAATATAATCAAATTCTGTAAAAATATGTTTTTAAAATCTTTGAAACTTCTGTTTCTGTAAACATAAGTTACTATATACTTTTTAGAAAATGATTTGAAATGCTTGTTTCCTCCATTTCTAGCAAAGTTTAAAAGTGTGAAAAAAATTATCCAAACTATTTTGATACATTTGTGGAAAACTTATTACAGTTTCTTGAAAAAAAAACATCACATGCAAGGTAAAGGAAGCTTACTACCATTATTTTGAGAGCAATATTTGTGATAAAGAAAAACGTGTGTGTGTTGTACAGATAGCATATGTCTTGTTATAGTAGTTGAACAAATAAAGAACTATATCATTTGTAGTTCCCACGATACATCATGAGTACAATTATCATCTAACTATAATTTTCACATGACCAATCTTTCTGGATATTCAGGCAACACTAAACAATCCATTGAATATCTGGACATTGCATCTGCAATGAAACCAGTACTTCAAGAAAATGGTCTTTCAGTGACAAATCCACCAGTGAAAAACAGAAGAGTTATCCTGTGAAAAAGACAATCAGATTCATTATCTTCATCTAGAAATTCTATACCTCATGGTATCTCAATATGATCTGCCTCATTTGACACACAAGAGCTGAATGATCTGGTTTATCACTTGTATATATCAAAGTAGCATGGGCAATGCTGGCTTTCACAGCAACAGAAGTTATTAGCTCCAAGAACAAATGTTTCAATTCACCAAAGTTTCCATCAAAGTATTACTTCTCACTGTAGCACGTAAGATATTTTGCATTTCTGTACAAATACTGATGCACTATTAGGAGAATTAGGTACTTAACATAAACCTCAAGAATATAGACATTTTATTGACTCTAAAATTTGTCTGAAATCTGTACTTTTACACAATGGGAACACTTAAGTTAATAACTGCTGTTGCTCATGAGTTCAACACGAAAGAAACTTATCAACGCATATACATTATACTCAAGTCCATCAAATGTGGTTACCATAAGTTGAATATACATAGTGATCTAAAATTACTGAACTACAGTTAGGCCTGCAAACATTGTTGTTCTTCTGTCTCTGGGACAGCCAATAAGATAAAAATCACTTAAAAAAACAAGAAGGAATGGCCAGTAAAAGAAAATTGCATACCAGGGAAACAAAATTGAGTATCAACTTTCAGTGAATCCTCAAAATGTGTCTCTGCTCTCCTTTCATATTAAACTGGCAATCATGAAGAATTTTATAAAAGGAATTAACAAAGATGGCAATGGTTTCAAGTATCTGTTTGACAATAGTCATGAAAAATGTACGGACATTTCTTTGTTGGGCCACAGATTCAAGAAATGTTGATGGATTATAATTTTGAAACTGCTCAATCAGAAAGAACGTGCTGCCTGGAAATCAAACTAGTCATCAAAAATTTATTAGAAAATTAAAGAGATGAAAACTACATTGTGGTGAATGATGACATGCTCAAGAACTACAGGAAGGTGAGGTCTAGGATGTCATTAGATATACACTTCTTACACTTCCATTTAGCCTTCTTTCCAAATGATCTACATGCAGTGAGCAAAGAGCATGGTGAATGTTTACACCAAGATATTTCTACAGTAGAACAGTGATATCACAGATGACAGAATCCTACAATGAAGTAAAACATTAACATTGGTTCTTACAGCATGAAACTAAGAACATACACAAAAGACAGCACAAGTCATGTAGATACTTTGCAATAAAAAAAAATACCATGAAGAATGATTTGAATATAGCCTGAATGTATTTTCAGTATACAATTTATTATACTGATTGTTTCCTAAAACTGGTAGTTTTATTATGCACTGTTTTGGAACATTCTCAATACAATTTTAAATGAATAAATAAGGTTATTAAAGAAAAAGTTTTCATAATATAGTTAAATATTTTGAACAAATTCATCATAATTCAAAAACTAGAGGTGGTCAGTAGTATTCAAACACATTTAGAATCAGCATCAAATACCCAGAAACAGTTGCATTTGTCTAGTAGCCCACATTTTTTTTTCTTCTGTTGCTTAGTCTTATACAACAATGGTTAATTATTTTTATTTGTTTATAAATCACAGTTATGAGCTATATCAGCTCAGTATACA
This sequence comes from Tachypleus tridentatus, assembly GCF_004210375.1. Taxonomy (NCBI): domain Eukaryota; kingdom Metazoa; phylum Arthropoda; class Merostomata; order Xiphosura; family Limulidae; genus Tachypleus; species Tachypleus tridentatus. The sequence goes on from NC_134830.1 coordinate 20,025,974, forward strand.
TCCTAACCATTTTAGTTACAATACTTTTGTATTTTTTAAAACCAAAATCATATTCTCTATTAAAATTACTTGTTTTCAAACAGAAAAAAATCCACCAATGAGCATATGTACCACAAATTAAAGTACTTTAAAGTTCCTTAACAGACACAAGTTTTTCCCGAGAATTCTAGAACTATGAAAGCTATTATCATAATAGAAATTAATAAAAAACATTGATTAAGAAGCAATATATTTTAATAAATAAAGGAAATCAATAACTTAGCACAAGCCAGAGGTAATCCATCAAATATGTATATATATTTTCAAGCCTGTGAAGCACTTTTTGAAATTCTGAAATATCATAACAGACTTTTCCAAATAAAACTGTTCTACTCAAACTATGTTAATTTTTTAATCACTAAAAACAAAAGTAGCATTTGTTTTTACTAATTAAAATTTAGTTCAAATATAAAATCCCTTTTAATTAAACACTGGTTTTTAATTAAGGTTCTTTCTACATAGCTGAATTGAAATTTTCCTTTTGGATGCATAAAATCTAAGTGCTTGCAATACACATTGTTATGCATTAAAAATTAAAACCAAGCACCATAAAATGTTCAAGATACATGTGCAACTTATTTTTGGACAAATGACTTACTTCCTCATTAGTAGCATGTAGTTTATGTTCCAAATACAGTGGAGCTCCATTAAGCCGCGAACCACTTAACCACGAAATTGCTTAAGCCACTGTAGCAAGTCTTGTCCCAAAATTTTTGATGTATTAAATCTACTACCTGGCTTTTTAAAGTTTCTCACACTCTCATAACTCAGCATGAAACTAACTTTTTTGTTTATATTTGTTATGTTTTTAAAAAATGTGAAATAAAATGGTTTCAAATGTATTTTATTTGTTTTTTCTTATTGTTTAACTGCCAGTTAATAAATTCGGTATTAAAATTTAATTTATGCAACTGCACAACATTGCTACCATGAGATTTAAAATGGCGGCCCGCATGTAACATGGGAAGACGAAATTTTACAATCAAAAGGTTTATTTTTATTGTAATCTTTATATTATTAATAAATCTTAATCAAAATTGTGTTGTATATTTTATTTATTAAAAAGGGGAAAAGCGAACTATCACAATGCATTGGTTGTTTGTGTTAAAACGGCACTTGTCAATTGTATCTGAATAGTCTATACATTAATATTATAATGATCATGCAATGGCCTGGATGAGGCTCCTCAGCAGAGCTGTTGGCGACTTCGGCTTTTCAATCACAAAGGTTTAAGCCGCGGTTAAGCACGTTGACCCCCAAAATACCGCGGCTTAACGGCGCTCCACTGTACACAGACGTAAAAGATACAACTATATAATACAATAAACTGTATATTTGAACTTTATATATACCTTTCTATACTATTTAAATAGGATTGTCCATCATGTCCACCAACAGCATAAAGAAGATCATTTAAAACTGCTACACCCACACCACATCTGCGTTTGCTCATTGATGCTACCATTCGCCATTCATTTGTTTGTGGGTCATACTTTTCTACACTAGCTATAGCATCTCCACTGCACCAGCCTCCAACTAAAATGAAGAATTAAAAAGATGCACAATTCAAAAAAATTTTCAGAATTCATTGTGTTTGAGAAGACTAGATCATCTTTCCGAAACAGACTGAAGGCACATCCAATTTCTACTCCTTCTAACTAACAAGTCTTTACTGAAGATTGCACTACGGATTTCTTGCTCAAAACAATTTGAGCTGATGACTGTAAACTGCTTATAGAATTAGTTATTTATTCCATGTCACAAGGAAATTGTCACTGAATGATGTGATACAATTAATAAAGCTTAAAAAACATTGCAGTAGAAACAGCTTGATGGTGTAAATGACAAAACAAAAACAATTAAGAGATTGCATACCCTTGTCCTGCCATTCCATTTAAAGATTGCATACATATACATTGGATAATGTCATATTTCATCATTGAAAACACAGAAAATCCTTCTCAGATTTAGAATAATTAATATCAGGACCATCTCCTGTATTGTGATGAGGAGACTCAACCTAAATGTGCCCAAGATATTTGATACAAATCCAATCACACTTTAGAGTTATTAACCAAAACCACAAAAAATAATGTTTCAAAGTGATCCAGAAACAGGATCTAGAACAAATTTGGGAAGGACTGTCCCATATTTATTTCCCATCTTACATAAAATTTTCTATATCAGTATGTTAATTTTCAAGTTAAGTGCGAGAGAAACACAGATAAACAAACACACACACCCATGAATATGGATCTGACTACAATATCCTTGCCCTCCCCTCCAGCAACAAGGGTAATAATAAATGACAAAAAGTGGCAGCAGTATATTTAAAAATTAATGTACTAAGGAAATAATTTAAATAAGAATGCAAAGATAATAAAGAAAACTTCATTTTCAATTACTTCAATTTCATCTCATGGCAAAGGTTGCCAGAGAACAAAAATGTATGATAAAATAATATTCTGGGCTTTCTATAAACTGATATTGTCACAAATGTTTTAATCAATTAGGTAAGAGAAAGAATTTACAGACCAGTTTGAAAACATAAGACTGCCTCTCTAATATTTTATGTACATCTGTAAAATTTTCTACTAATTAATAATTTTAATTTAATACCTAAAATAATTTAAAACCTTATCATATTACACAAAATTTTTTTTTTACTTTACAAACAAACCTTATTCATGGGAAATGTATGATTACATTAGAATTAAACACTGGCTGATGGTTGAACATTAACTGAACCACAAGTACAAGATAATATCTGACTGTATAAGAAACAATTAAAACACTTAGGTTGTCATTAATCAATATTATCCAGAACAAAAATCTCACCAGCAAAAAGAACTTCTCCTCTCTGAACAGGTTTTCTTGGTCTAGTTCTTGGCCCCTGCATGAGAGGTCGCTCTTGTGGCAGGAGCAGATAATTCTTCGCTTCATCCACTAAGTCACGACAGGCTTCATCACTTTTGATGAGGAGATCAGAACCGACTGTTCCAACTAAAAACTTTGGACTAAGAAGAGGTAAGCGAACATGTTGAAGCACCTGTACGGAAACATACGACATTCAAACACTTGAAAATAAATAAATATACATTAAAATAATGTAATTTTATTATGCTACACTGATAACTAGACTGAAATGTATGTACTTAAAATATGGATGGAAAAAGTCTAGATCTTTAGAAGCAAAAATTATAATTCAACTATTTGTACATGTAAGATCTTACTCTAAACATTTCTTCATTTCAAAAGTTTCCTTAAAAGCCACACAAAAGTTTATCTTCACATAATCTTCCCTAATTTTGAAATGACAGGAATTTAAATAGTCACCAGCACCCACTGCCAACATTTGTGCTACTCTTGTTTGACTGAATAATGGAATTTGACTAGCAGTATTACAGAGCACCCACATGTGCAAAGCAAACAGCATATTTATTGATCAATAGACATTTTTATTAATTTTATTTTCCCACATGACATATAAAGTGACAGGTCAATAACTATCATAGAAAATTATTTTTATCCAAAAACACTACTTTTTCTCTAACAGGTTCTGTCCGATTTAACTAACCTGGAGTCCACCATACTCAAACTCCAGTTTTCAACTAGTATTAAAATAGTAAATTCATTATTATGGTAAAGTGAAATGATTTAAAACTACCCTAAGCTATGGTAAAAAAAAACGTTATCTTATTTAGTTGGAACAGACATCATTGTGGAAAAGATTTACAGTGCTGTCAACTTTAATAGTTTATATTGTAAATACATGGTTAAAACAATTTTCATCCAAGTAATAAAACTGGGATGAAATATTCAAAAGAAAAAATTCTCAGTCACCAGCATGTGTAGTAGCATTAGTAGATAAACAGTGTATAGACTTCTTTGGAAAAAGCATTTGAAATAGCATGATATTTGGTAAATAGAGAAAATAACAGGTGAAGAGATATTCAACTGTTACATAATTTTCCAATAAAAAGTAAAGGCAAAATGGATATTGTGTTTAAACAACCAATAAAACCCAACATGAGAACTTTTAAGGTATACTAAACCCTGAAAAATATTTTTTGGTTACCATTTTATTACTAAACAGTATTAAAACAAAGTTAAAAGCATTGATCAACAAAGAGATGAAAACTAATCTAAATATACTATATTTTTAGAACTTCAGAATTTAAGTTGAATAAAAATTTGGTAATTTAAAATAACACTATGAAATTATCAATATTTTAAAGTCAAGAAATGAGCTGACTGAGAATGCATTAGAAATAGTGAAAGGATATCAAGAGCATGGATAATATACTTTATAAGATAATATACACTACAATATATTAACTGTTAATATTAGGAACTTCAAGACATACCTAATTACAAGTACATAATGTGTAAGGCACTGTAACAGTTTATATACTTAGAAAGATCTGATGGCTAAAGAGATTAAAACTGTCACGACACATTAAGGCTGTGTCACTTGGCAAATGACATGCTTGAGTATAACACAGTGATTCATAATTATTTTTAACAGATTAAATTTTGAATTTAGATAATTAAAACACCTCTTTCAATAAGATAATATTAAAACACTTCAAAAATATATTTAAGGTGTTCAGGTTGGAGTTTACAGACCACTATTGCAGTGCTTTCAAATTACCCAAGATGAATGTATTTCCTCAAAATGGTCTCAGTGTTAACTCAGTAACAACTGGTAACTGGAATAATACACAGAGCTTAATGTTTCTTTATCACTGAAATTCACAATTTGGTAATAAGAGGAGAATTACACTGATCAGAGAATATTTGAACTTTATATTTAAGCTCCAAAAATTCAGAACTATTAATATTAAATAATTTCAATCACAAAGCCACACCATTAATTCATTATTCTGCAAATTCAACATCTAACGATTGACCATATGATCTAAAACCAATATGGCTGGTAATCAAGTCCATGCTGTATATAAACATGTGGTTCTACATCTTTCAGTACCAAAAAACATTTGAAGGGATGTAATACAGAGTACTCCTTACGTGCTCAATGGGACTAACGTTCAGGAAGCATACAAGCCATTCCAATCAGTCAGTTTTCTATGAACTAAAAATATGCATCACTATTTTAGAATGGCTGGATAAAGTATTATCAAACAGAAATAAACAGCTTTCACTATGGATGAACATATTCCTTGTTCAGCTGTCCAAGTAACTCAGCAGTCCACAGTCTGTTAATAACACTTTGAGACAGTTGAAACTAATCTGTAAAAGCCTGGTGTGAATGATCATCTTCCATTTATCCAAAGGCTCTCTGTATCAGGTTTATTATAAAATCAAGAGAAAGGTTTGTGGACAATTTGGAGCACTTTAATTTTTTAATTTAATTCAAAACAACAACTAAGCCAAAATAGTGATGACACCACTGTTTAAGTGGTTGAATAACCACTTATCTGCATCTTAGTTTGGCCCAACTAATCATCAGATGCCTGATTTGTGGAACAATGAACTGAGAGAGTGATTGTCATCATATTGTTACTGTTATTGTACCTTGTCATATCTGCACTAAAAGTCCTGATTATCCCTCAAAACTTTTGTGCAGTTGGTGGCTTTATAAATGTATTTGCTATATTTAACTAGGATTACCTTCCCACAAACAAAAACAAAAAGAAACATTAATGTAATAATACCTGGGGTAGATGCTGACGGCGTTCTGTTATGCTGTACTTCACCCACGACATAACAGCATTGAAAACTTTTTCCTCACTAAGGACATTTAACTCATCGTTAGAGACAATGTCAATGAGTTGATTTACTGGAAGCAGTAAAAACTCCTCATTCTCCATTACCTAGCAATTCAATAAAGTCAAATTAATTGTTTATAAATATTTTTAACAATTGTTTTTTCTTTTTAAAAAGTGCAAATTATTCATACATATCTACTGACTAATTACATTTACTAAGAAGGTTAGGAAACTAACTGTTGAGTGCACACACACACACTAAAGCATTTTAACATACTAAATTAATATAATAAGCAAAAAATAGTTTCACAACGGGAAGGCTTGCAAAACGGTCATTTCATGTCAACTCACCTGGGGTTACCCAGTTCACGTCAGAGATTTTCTTGAAATATTTAAGCAAAAAACTTAATTTTGACTTATTCAGTCATGCAATACAGCTTTAGGATTTTGCATGGCTGAATAAATCAAAATGATGTTTTTGCTTGACTTTTTTACAAGAAAATCTATGACACGAATTGGGAAAGGTTCTTTTTTCTGGGCGAGTTGGCACAGAATGACCTGAAAACATTATTGAAGATAAGTTTAGCTTCCTGTAGACAAAAAAATTTATATTGCAAAAATTAATATTATAATTAAATTCAAGGTGATAAGGCATACAACATTAATTTTATCATAAGTAAAATGTAAAAATTACTCTACAGAATTTTTCTTTAGGAAGACCATTTTATAGTTCTTAGGCATAACAGTGGACAATTCCAATATAACATTCACTTAGTTAGGTTAATTATTTCAAATTCTGTCATTTGGAAATATTCTTCAGGTGCTAAAAATACTATAGATGTTTATTTGTTATTAAGAAGAAAGCTACACAAAGGCATGTTCGTGTTATGGCCATCACGGGTATCAGAAACTAAAATAACTGAAAAGTATGTCTTTTGGAAATCTACTGGGTGTCAGTAAATGAAAATATTCTCTTTAGAATTTTGTATTTAAGAGTTATTTATATCTTCATTTGCATATGCTAAAGGTGACATTCAAAAATAACTAACCACTAGGATAATGTTCAACCATGCCTTCTTATTTTTCCTTATTTTACTTATTTACTTGCTCATTTGTGTTTGTGTATAAAATAAACTTCACAGCTAAAAACACTATCTGAGCACATTGTGCAGAACAGCAGCAACATGTCTGGTGCACAATATAGAATAATAAAAGAAAAAATATACTCAATTAGCTATGAAATGCAAACTTTTAAACTACAATATAGTTATAAAAATGAGTTTAAAGCAGTGCAAAAGCCACTAATGATATGTATAGACATACATATGTGTGTGCATGCTTGTGCATGCAAGTGTTCAGTGTTTAAAAACTAAAAAAAATACACACACACACACACACACATAAGATATGTGAAGAAAACATACCTCTTGAAAATTATGTTGTGTAAATTTGTCAGCAATTCGTAAAAGTTCTCGGCAAGAATGGGTATCGGCAAACGCTCTGATGCCCAAGCAGTTAGAAGGGTCTAATTGTCGCTTTAAGAATTCACAACAAACTTCTTGAATTTCAGCCATTTGAAGTAAACAAGCAGCAGGCAACAAGACTTGCACATTTGTTTCTTCCACAACTATGTGGGAAGTGTATGCAAAATCAATCAGTAGTTCCATGGCATGTTCATCAATATCTCTAATGGTCACCTAAAATGATACATCTAGTATATTAATAACAAAAATTGAGAACTGTTGAAGTCAATTTCTAATAAAATGGCTTGCAAAACAATCAATAAATTTATTCTATACATATAAGAAAAAAATTACACAGTATTTATTTATTAGTTTAAAGCCAAAGTGCAGTCAGGCATCCTAAATCAGTAGCAGGTGATACCAATACTCATTTTTTAGTCCCAAATTAATTAGGAAATTAACATTTGCTTCTATGTTAATCAATATACATATAGTTGAAGTAAAGGGAAATTTAATTTTCTTACTGTTTTTCTGTAAATACATCCTACAAGATTAGTTATATTGGAGTTATCTTTAAAACAGATAATCTTTCTAGATATTCAATGGTTACAAGATTGTAGAAAATATTGGTGGCCAAAATATTCTTTATTTCTATGGTATTGATGAAATCTGATACATAATAGAAAAAGTTGTGATAGTTCATTCGAACAGTTTATTATCCACAAATCTCACCTTCTGACGAACAAACTGGTTAAACACTCTCCATTGTACATAATAGAACAAATATATGTCAATCTTAATCCACCACAAAATTAGTGAACCCTCAAAATGAGCAGGAAGACACATACACGCAAAATTAAATTTGAAAATTAGAGTTCTTTGCAACCAAAAGCATGAGATAAAAAAACACTTACTAATTTGAGTAACTAATAACCTCAATTTTTCATGTTCTGTTAGACATGCACATCTAGTTAGATTTTTGTAGATTGGTAAAGACATTACAGATAATACAAGTAGTCTCAAAATATCAAGTTCTTGTGTGATCAGTCATTTGACACAAGGGTTTTGGAGTTAATTTATGCAAAAACTTCAATGAGGTTTAGCCATTTTCATCTCAAAGCATTACATTTCATAAAGTACAACACATTTGGGTATATTGGAAAAATATTTACTAAGTATATCTTCATTAAACGTGGCAGACCTTTAATAAACAGTACAAGTCTGCTGCACATAAAAAGATGTGTTGGTAAAGTACATGCACTAAAGAAATGTCTGTGGATTGAAGTCATTCTGCTTCAAAATCTGACAAAGTTGTAGCACAAGGTGATGTCCACATGAAGAATAAAAGTTAGCATTTCTTAATTCAAAAATGTATTTCAAATAATATTTATCTTCACTCTCACTACAACTGTTACTCACTGAAAGAATTTCTTTCCCTTTGCCCATCTAAGGATTGATCTGATTGCCCTTGGTAATCAATACCTGTATCCTGACACTCTCTGTCAATGAACCTTCTATTTCAGTACTATATATAAGCACCTCCTTCAAATAATAGTCACTTTTCCAACACTGGCACAATCTGCAGTCTCAAATAGATGACACAAGGATGTACTACAGAGAATACCATTAGTGAACACTCGATTGAGAAAAAAAAAAGACTATATTCTCTGAAGGAGATGCTTATATACAGTACCAAGATCGAGGGTACATCAACACGGGTGAAGAATGTCATGAGGCAGATATTGCTAAAGGCAATTAAATGGGAAATAAAAGATTTGAGCAAGTGAGAAAAATCAGATCAATGCTTAGCAGAAGCCTTGGCAGTGAAGTAATAGCTATAGTGTGAAATGAGGTAAGTGTGTTTTGGAAATAATTATTTCCCATTATACAAAACTCAGCAGAATAGAGACAAGAAAAAGGTTATAATTTGGACATCAAGTTCTTAAAATCATGCTGAATAGCACTCTGTACAAGTTCATAATGTATCCACTTTTAACCCTCACCCATGCTTACAGAGTTGACATGATCACTAGTTAGCACACATTATTATTCCAGATTTAATTTTTCCCTCCTAAATATAGTATGTTTTAAATGTTTAAAAACTTAAAATACTGTCTCAAACCATTAAAAACAATCTACGATATGGCTTGCACACAAACACAACACTTTCCAACCTCTTCATACTAAGACATATAGTCTGACTTTTTTTTTGTAGTACAGTTATAATAAACCTAAAGCATTATGAAAGTTGATAAGGAATATGTCTTTGGCATGCAGTTATTCTAATAACTTGTATGAATGCAAGAAAGAGTATGCAATATGTCAATGTTACATTTGCTTTATCAAATGTCAATGAGGATTTTCACCAAACTAGGCTTATCAGGCTTTGTGGGATATGATAGACATTGAAAGAATTGAGGCAATATTTGTAAACTTCATAAACAGCTATTATTGTACGAGAACTAGATTAATGAATAAATTAGAATTATTATTAATTTTATTAAAGTCACAAATCAGAATTAAGGGTAAGGATTAATACACTATTATTCATTTTTTAACAGTGATTGTTTATTATTACTATTTGAATTAAGAACAGCTAGGAAAGCAACAAGCTAATATTATTGTTCCTGAAGGGAATGAAATAACCATAGCATCAATGGGAGAAAACATTAGTAATTAAAAACATGTATGAGTGAAAGTAAAGAATATGTATTAACCACATTAATCCGTGATGACGAGAAAACCCACTTGTAGTGAAAATATGCATGTAAAAACGGCTGGTAGGGGTTGAGAAAATTTGTATGTAGAGGAGCAAACAATGTTTCAACCTTCTTTGTCATCAGGTTCACCTGGCAATGACCGTAGGTCAAGACATTGTTCACTTCTCTGCATAAAAAAATTTCTCAACCCATACCAGCCATTTTTACATATATATTAACCACGTTATCTGTGCCATACCTAATACCTTCACAGGTCATTTGACCAATACCAGGGCTCATCAAGTCAGCTGGAATACAACTAACATGATAGTGGTCGAAGCCTATTTATATCAACAATTTAAGGAACAACATCTGTTATGGTATAAATTAGTTTAAGTAAATGAACTGTAATTTCATATACATATTTTACAAATTAGAATTTAGGGTAAGGCTTAGTAACATTACTTATTTTAAACACTAGTTTTTATTATTATTTGAATTAACTTTACTGTCATTCAAAAGAATTTGTGACCCAGCTAGCTAATCTTCTGTCAATATAAGAACCTTCGTAATTTTAAGAAAATAAGTGAAAACAAAAAAGCTTATATAACACTGTCAATCACATTACATCTACCATTACTTACAAATTGATATACACTGCAGTATGCACATGTAGTAGACAAAAATAAGGTTTAACTTGGCATAACTTAAATTCACTTCACTGCACATAAGTTTATTAAAATGAAGGCAACAATAAGCAACTCACTCTTATGCTTTCAAATCAAACATTAGGGAAAGTTTGTATTTTACTGTGAGCCAAATGCACCTGTCATCATATTTTAGTACATTATTAAATTATAATAGTGATACTCTGTTCTAGCTTTATTTCTGATAAGCTATGAGAGTAATATCAGCTTAAATTATCATTATTGTTGGGTTTCATAAAGGTAAACAAATGGATAATATTAGTTGACATTCTCACTGCACATATAACTAATTATAATCTTGATCATAAAAATATGTCATACATGCACATGTATCAAAAGATTATGTTGTGTATAAACACTTTTGTAGTCTCTCCACATTGTTAAAAATATTTCACCACATCCAATTGTGCTTTATCTGACAACTGCGACTCTTGAAACAAGCCATGTAGCATGCTTTCAGTTTGAAAAGGCTTGTTCATAAGGTTACATCCAAAGTACATCCTTTCTCCCTGCAGCTTTCCATAAGTTATTTACCATATGAAAACAAAAGGTTCCCGGCACTTGTATTAATAATCTCATTACACAGAATTCTAAATTGTTGTATCTGACAGCATCTTTGATAAATCTTCATATGGAATAGCATGACTATCTCTTTCAATCTCCAGTAAGTATGCAGAAAAGTTGTGGATAAAGTTTTGTAAATGCATGACTTGTGTTGCTTTCCCAGACAGAGATCTTTCATGATTATATTCCACACTGTTGCTTGGATGGCTTTGCCACTCCTCTTTGAGATTGTGGATTCTCCCTAGTTACAGGATGCAACACATTGTTTGCCATGATTTCAGTATGGCTGTTGGAGGTCTCTTTCTGTAGTGACTGATTTCCCAAGTTGATCCATACTGTTTTGTTTTCCAATGCCATAAAATACAAGGTATATTTTTATCTTTAAAATTATAAATCATTGATAAGAAACATTTTTATGGTATGAATGTATGCATATTTTGCATCAAAATGGGCTGTTATATACTCTTTCCAAAAGTAATCAATTTTTGGTGTATCACACTACCTACCAAACAGTGTCAAAATGTAGTCTAATACATAGTATTACAATTTTGTTGGTCATGTTTGACATGATTTTCTCATATGCATATTCAAAATTGTTTTAATTCGAGATACTCAACCTCTGTATACAGTATCAGTTTACCATGTGACTTTCTCGTTTGCACATTAAAAATTGTTTAAAATGAGATAACACAAACACACACACAACATAAAATTTCTAAAATAGTTTTCATTTTATGTGAATCAGAGAATGTTGCATTTTGTTTTACCTTCTTTTAAATAATAAACACAATGCAAAAAGTGATAAAAATTAATTGTTTGCTGCAATTATCTGTCACAAGTTCATTTTCAAGATACTTATCTGCAACTTTCTTACTAGTGACATTAAAAAATATAACAATTACATACCTCAGTTTGGCGACTTTCTGCCAGCTCTCCAGTAAACATTGCATGGAAATATGGAGAACATGCTGATAAAATAACTCTGTGAGCAAACAGTTTTCGAGAACCAACTATCAAAACAACATCACAGAGCTCTCTGTGTTTACGTAGAAGGTTAATCTTATCCAGGGTATACCTGGGATGCTTTTCAGATGTGTACTCCAGTCTTGCTGGTGAAGGGGGCCGTTCAAAGTTGCTATGAATGATTTCCCCCATGATTATTCATCTGGAATTATTGAAAATGCAAGCACACTTACACACTGTACTTCCACCAATCAGGTATACAAACATCAAGAAATTATTTTACAACTATAGTATTCTATAAACTTTCCATGTTACTAGAATGTGTCTGACATTTACACCTTAGTCACAATTCTACTGATGCTACATGCTATTTAAGGTAGTGATATTTCTAACATTATAACCATGTAGTTGAATCATAAAACGTTCCCAACCAAGTGATATATAAATATTTCTTAAACCACAAGTCTGTTCAAGAAATAAAGCATTTACTGATATCTGTTTAACTACATGCATTTATAGGTATTTATGAAATGAAAAATATTACAAATCAGAAATGTTTTCATATTTAATAAGTTCTCACTTTTCAGCTGTTGCTCTGAAAGGTGTAGTCATCTGATGCACAAACTATGTGCGAACTTCAATCATATTTTACAATGGGATATAAACATGTCAAAAATCTATACATTTCAGATAACTTTCAAACAGTAAATACATAACTTTATTTAAAGATGTTATTTCCAACTGATGCAAAAGTATACAAGTATAAAAACACTTCTTGAAATCTGAAATGTACGGTACAATTAAATTATTTTTAGTTCAACAAATTATCTTACAATCATAGCATTTTCAAAACTTTTCACATCTTATTATATATTCTATTTACAATGGTATGGTAATTTAAATGTAGGTGTACAAAATGTTGTGGGAAGAACAGAAACTGCAGTTATTACCAAGCTAGCCTTGAATTTTTGACTTATAAAAAAACACAAGTATATATATGTTTACATACTAAAAATAATACTTTACTAATCTTCAACTGATAAAAAAAACTAAGTCACTCAACCTTCTTCAGCAATTAACACACATTAGACAATTTACAGTTTCTCTTTTATGATTAATTAACAATTTTAATTAACATAAAATTATATATATAATGTTTATGACAGTAAACACACAACCCAGATCAGAGATTTTTCAAATGATGTTTAATTTTTATATTTCACTTCATGCATTCATAAAGTTAACTAATGTTCATTTTGGCAATAACATTACTGGATAAGAAATACATTTTAAAGGAGTTAGGCCTAAATTATTGCATAACTCTTATTTCATTTTAGAATAAGTGATTTTTATATTTGAAAATAAAGTTGTGTTTTGAATTAAAACATGTTGAATAGGCCCAAACAGGAAAGTCATTGTACAGGGTGGCCCGTAAGTCCCTACCCATCCATATGTTATTATGTTATATTCAATTACACATGTATTATAAATTTGTTTCTTTTTTTTTTCAGAGAAATATGGCCGATATAAGCCCATTTACACTTGAAAAGCGTAATGTGACAAGTACGTCGGTACATGAGCACAAGAATACTGGTGACACCATACAGATACACTGGATACATAAGATATATGGATGAGTATGGACTTACGGGCCACCCTGTACAATTGTGCTTCCTAAAACAAGAATACAAGAAATACTAAATATGCTCCTATACTATACAGTAATTACTTCTATCACAACTCAAGCAATCTGATATTTAAATTATAAGAGCTTGCTATGCATTTCATGTTTCTTTAAGTGGATAACCTAGATTGGCCTTTAGGTTTGTTGTCAGCCTTAAATTTTATGCTAAATAGCATGAAAGATCTGGTTATAAATAATATATAAACTAATAATTAATTTCATATATAAAGCTATATAATACTGTTGTCCAGAAATTAAAGACTATTCTAAAACAGCATGAAGTGAGTTACATAATATATTAAGAATTGTCACTATTTTAATGCGTATCTACTACTACAAACACTTTATAACACTAAGAGAGATACAAGTCATGTTTTCTTCTATTTCATGATCTATTCAGCTAATGAAAACTTTAGCATAATGTTTTAGGCATGAGAGCAAATTGGTTTCATAAATTACAAGTGCTTTGATTATAATATTGTGTTACTACATGTGATCCTTGGTTACTGGCCACATATTCCAGAAAGGGAAAAACACTGGTCAACAACATAAGCCTATAAAATAGTAATAATTAAAGAAACTTAATGCTCAAATTACCAACTTGTTTATATATCATTAATTTCCAATAGTTTTCCACAGATTGCATCATAATGAGTATTTTTATAATGCAGCCTATTACAAGACCTAGCATAAAGAAGAGACCAAAATACGAGACCCCAGTAATAACTGGCAAAATTAGTTGGAAATTTTAATTTGTTTGTGAGTCATGCTATTAGAAACACTAAACTAGAAAATTCATGAACTCACAAGCAATTTGGTACATGAATAGTTTAAAACATTAAAAAAAACAATGAGACCCTATTAGTAATTTTTGAGTTAACGAACTGATTGGTCTCAGTATTTAATGTTACTTTCTGTTGGTTGCTACAGAAGCAGGATGGAGACCAAGGAAATAAGAATTTGCTAAAAAGTGGTTAAAATCTCACCTGCTAAGACAACTAACTCAACAATGAATGGATCTTCAGTGTCAAGTCTATATCCAGTACATGTAGCAGCTGTGAAGATGCTACTGTAGCAATAAAAACTTAGATTATTTAGATTTGGGTGAATAAATGGCAGGTAGTTTTTAAGTATAATAAATGCTAGGTAAAGTAAATCATTTGGATGGTAATAGCAAACAAAAGTTAAGAGCAACAAGGACATATTGTTTCCTCTGTTTCTCAGAGTTGAAGCCAAGAAGCTTTTTGGAGGATTGCCAAAAACTAGGCTGTAATCAAAGATGCTAAATTAATTTTAATTCGAAATAAAAAATAAGCAAAAAAAATTAATTTGAAAGAACTGAATGTATGTCAAAAGGAGATTTTATTGTTTTTACTACAGCATTGTTTTTCAATCACAATGCTAAGATTGGGGAGCCACATACTAAAAAGTGTATGGGAACCACTGCTCATTCAAATACTTATCAAAACTTCCCTTAAATGTACTCCATTCACTACTTCTGAAGATAACCCATTCTAAAAGTCAATTATCCTGTTAAAAAAATATAGTTACATGAACTGAATGTGACTCATATTACAAAAATATTTATAGTTATATTCCCTTGTCCTATTATTATCACCTCTAAATATGAACAAAGATGATGCATCAATGCTATCTATTTCCTGAATAGTCTTAAACCTTTCAATCAAATCCACCAATTTCCTTTTTTTTTTGTAATAGAAAATTTCAGACCTTAGCAAGGCCTCATAAGGCAACTGTTACTTCGTAGTCATCATTCTTGTAATTCTCCTCTGATCATATTTATAAATTCCTTTGTAATAAAAGGAGCTTAAGACTGAACTCCAAATGCAACCTAACCGTTGACATTAAACAATGAAATTATAACTTGAATTTAATATTTCTGTGATTTTGATTAAAATCTAAATTCCTATTTGCCCTGCAACTGTTAACAGTACATTGTGTGGATAGCTTGAGATAATGATCAACCAAAAGACCAAGATCCTTTCTTCTAGAATGGTTCGTCATTCCAATCAAAATTAAACTTGTTATGAAAATTATATAACCCTCACATGTGCTAACTTGGATTTATTATCATTAAAAATCATGACATTCATTCACCAAATAATCGATACTGTTTTAGCATCCTCCTCCTTACAGCCACCACCACCGACAATTTTAATATCAACAGTGACTTTTAGTAATTTGATCTGTTCTTAGAACATACATATATTATATGCACAACTTTTCATAACAAAAACTGTTAGGATTTGAATCACATTATGCTGATTAATTATATTTATTATGAATTTCAGGTAAGAATTAATAGTATAATTCTATGTCAATAATGTTCATCAAGAGAGCAAAGGTCTTAACATTTAACTCTCAAGTATCTTAGTTGTAGCATTAATCAATTTCGACTGAACTCAACTTATAACAACCCTCTACTTTCATCCAGTCCCTTTTCTATCAATGAGTTGACTTATCCTTTACACATACACAGATAATTTCATTAATTTATGTGGTACCTTGTTAGATGCTTTCTGAAACTCCACTCATGTACCTTCATTCATCTACGTAAGTAGTAACTTCTTCAAAGAATGCTGAAAGATTAGTATGGCCAGATTTTCCCTTAGTGAAACCATGCTGACAAGGTAGCAAAATAAGACTTCCAAAACATTTTCCTACCAACAGCATAAGGCTGATATGCTTATAATTACAAGGGCAATTTGTATCACCTCTCTTGAATAAAAATGTAGCATCAGAAAAGTTCCAATATTCTGGCACCTACCCACTATTCAAGGATATATAAGTTCTTCATTATTACCAAAAAATCGTAGCAAGTGACCAACATATCCAATCCTTAACCTCCGTCAAAACTTTTGTAGAAATATTATCTAGCCCAGGAGCTATAACATTCTTTTAAGTTCTCAATTTTGTTCATAAATGAGGAATTTATGTCACTTATCTTTTTTATTTTCCTTCTTACAAACAACTGTTTACGATGAAGAATATTGATCACATAACTATTAATCAAAATTGAAGAAAAACACAGAATGTTGTTATCTAGGTATTCCACAATCATCACAAATAAGCCTTCCTTTGTAATTTATCAAAGGCCTTGTTCCTACCTCAATATTTTGCATATCCTTATTGCATTTAAGAAAATCCTTGTTCTCAATTTTTACATTTTCAATAAATGTTCTTTATATACCTTTTTAATTTCCTACTTTGATAAATATTTATAAGTAAAACTGGGCAATTTAAATGATAAACCAATATAATAAATTACCCACAAGCAGTGATTTCACTAACATGTCAAAGTAATTAATTAATAGAAATTACAATTATATTCATTAATGAAAAAGTGTTTCCAATTATTAATATTTTTGATTATCCTAACAACTAAACTGATTTGCAGAAAAATAATAAAATAATTGACAATTTGGTTATTACTATCTCATTTCATTTATTTAAATAATCAAATTATTTCTGTTATATTTGTTTGTTATTTACCACAAGGCCACATAATATGCTAATTTGAGCTAATGATTAGAAAGATAGCAACCTTAGAGTAACATTACTCCCAACTTTTTGTTCTTCTTGAACTGCTGACTAGGGAAAAGCAGTTTGGCATCATCCCCAACCAATTGTTAGTTGTTCATCCTCTGGTTTAACAAACCATGTACTTGTTGTTTAACTACCCAACTCTCATTATAAAGTCTGGCTTTGTGTTTTTTTTTTTTTTTTAATGTTTAGCTCATTAGGCAGAAGAGATGCACAAAGAAGTCCCTCACACTTAAATTGTATCTCATAAGTTCTATGAATTATTAGAAAATAGCAATTTTATTCTTTTTCACAGAATCATGGTGTCTTACAAACAAATACCACTAAAGCTAATATAAAATATTTTTTCACTGTAATATTCCCACTTCAGAAGATTCACAAAACTTCTAATTGCATAATGGCAGATATACAAAATTGTTTTCTTTCTTTCTGCCAACATATGGTTGGTAATAGTACCACATTTTCTAACTGCTTCAACATTTTGCACTTGTTGATTTGCTACTTATCATGTTAATTTTTATATATTAGAATGTGATAAAAATCCTCAACTAAGTCAATGACAAAAATGATTGAAAGAAATTCAAAGCTTAAATTTTGATCTAATATTTACCTTTGTAATCACACAGTTACAAAATAAAGTCTAAGGCAAAATACCATTCCTAGATCCTTTTATTTACAATACAAAATTACTATTAGATTTCTAAGTAATTATGTCCAGTAGTGACAATGCATTTACAAAACAGAAAATACTGTTTATTGTTTGTTTCTTCTCCGCATGACTGAGTCTGTCGACAGTAAGATTACTCATTTGGTTATTTACTCTAGTAGTCTATATTGGTATACCTTATGTGGAGTTAAAGTTATTTACACTTAAGATTTTTTTTAAAATTATGATACCACATACATATGCATTATTAATAATGCTTCTACTCTTCCAGAATGCCATGTTCATTCACTGAAACCGAAATAATTATTCATACCATTTAACACTTACAGTTAGTGACTTACCGAATCTAAAAAAATAACATAGAATAACAAAATTTCAGTGAAGTGTCACAGATTGAATACTAAATTCCTGTCTAAATCATAAATAAATATCTTTTACGACTCAAAAAACACCCTTTTACGTGATAAATTACGTTTAACGCGATCTCACAGTCACAACAAAATTTACCTGAATAGATGGCTCTGCCTTACATTTCAATGTTGTGCAGCGCCCTCTGATTTTAACTTCTCAACATTTGTTTGTTTTATATTAAGCAAAGCACAAAGTTGCTCATAGAGTTAGTTATCTGTGTTGTGACTATAGCAAAAATCAAACCAAAAATTTAGCGCCAAGTACTCATTCTTATTGTTAAGTAATTGCAGGTAATTATAAAGAGAAAATAATATGTGATAAAATATATAGTTTCCCGTCATGGGGATGAAAGTTTCAGGCCCGGTATGGCCAGGTGGTTGAGACATTCGGCTCGTAATCTGAGGGTCTCAAGTTCGAATCTCCATCACACCAAACATGCTCACCCTTTCAGTGGTGGGGTCGTTATAATGTTACGGCATATTCCATTATTCGTTGATAGAAGAGTAGTTCAAGAGCTGGCGGTGAGTGGTGATGACTAACTGTCTTCCTTCTAGTCTTACACTGCTAAATTAGGGACGGCTAGCACAGATAGCGCTCGAGTAGCTTTGTGCAAAATTCAAAACAAAAGATATAGATATAAACAGTAAAGCGTAACAATAGTAGGAAAAAATGATGATAAATTATATCAACGAACATATACTATTTAAAACATTTTAAAAGTGTAATTTGTGCCTGTTACTGATTATCGCAGTAGTATTTTCTTAAATCAACTTTTGGCCAAGTATTAGTGTCAGTATTTTCAACTTGGTTTGTTGGGCTATCTTTGAAAATTTGAAGCTTATTGAGCGACTTCACACCTTAAACCTCGATCAGCAACTCGGTATAGCACCTCTGGGTTGTACATACATGACACATCTTATGACTAATATTAGTGGAAAGTTTGTAACTACCGAAACTATTCAGTATCAAATTAATGACATTTTCCAATACATTTATTTACCCACACCATTCAATTATAAAGTTAAATTTCATTATTATTGCGTTTTGATTATAAAAAATAATATGTTGACTTTTTTGAGTCCATATAAATTCTTATGCTAAACTGCACTTTTCCAGGATATGAAGTAATTAATTATGTAATAATTTTAGTGCATGATGTAAATAAATTTGTGATTAACACCTCCCAGCTGTTAAAATATCAGTGTGGAACTTCCCGAGGAAACCTTATGTTTTGAGTAGAATTTATAAATCTGTTAAGTGTAACCATGATTTTTATATATGGCGTTTTTAGTTGTCTTTCACTCACGGGTATTTACACAGGATTTGAAAAATATGTAGTACTGATGATAACAATTTATTTCTCTGAATTACCAAGTAGATAAATTGTTAAAAATATTAAAAAATAAACACGAAGAACAATAGATTATCGAATTGTTATTTGACTACTTGTCATTGGATTATGCTGGTTTGGGTGGAATTTCACCCTGACCAGAAACTATGAGCAAGAATGAATATAAATAACAAAACAAGGTTTCTTATCGTGGTGGAATAGCTTAAAAGTGCCATTTAGCCATCAGAATATATTTAAATATACCTTTATTTAAACAACTAGACTTTTTGATAATTTTGGAATTAAATGAAGTTTTTAATCTCGTATTAGTTTGTATAATTATTGTAAGAAATAAGCAAAGTTTTTAAGAATGATTGAAAACTTTGTTATGAAATTTATGATGTTTAACACTCCTACGAAAAGTGGGGCCTAATAGGCTCCAGAGGAACTTGAAAGGTTATTAATATTAGGCTAATAATTTTGTATTTAAATGAAATTGCCATTTAAATCCATTAATGAATGGATTAACGAGATTCCCACTGTCCCTATCTACTATCTAGCAAAACCACAGCCAGGGGAACGGGCTTGGAGAAATCAGGACTAGAAACGTCTTTTCGTAGGAGTGTTAAATAAGAGGAATTATAAATAAGAAATATAAATATAAGAAAATATCGATTACTCACATAGAAAAAAAAGGTTTCTACACATCAGATCAACTTCAAATGTTTTTTTTTTTTTATTTTCTACCCCGGTGGTACAACAGTAAATCTACGGATTTACAAAGCTAAAATCAAGAGTTCGATTTCGCTTGGTGGACTCAGCCCGATGTGACTTTGCTATAACAAAAACACCCACAACATTTCGTTTTCAGTAATGCAAACTCTTCTAGTAATGTAATATATGTTAGCTTAACCAATGATAAATTTCAGAGGTTTTCTGTATTGGCATTTGTTTGTTTTTTAATGTTTCTCTAAGTGCTTATGTCTGTACAAGTTCATTAATATGTGTACACTGTGGAAATCATACAGCATTTACAAATTTTCTTGGGATCCGATAAAGGGCTGTTATGTTATCAGCGTAATAAAAAAGATTATGTAAAAATATTTTTTGTTTATGAATTTCGCGCAAAGCTACGCAAAGTCGAGCCGTCCCTAATTTAGAACTGTAAGACTAGAGGGAAAGCAGCTAGTCATCACCACCCACCGCCAACTCTTGGACTATTCTTACCAACGAATAGTGGAATTGACCATCACATTCTAACTCCCCCACGACTGAAAGGGTAGGCATGTTTGGTGTAACAAGGATTTGAAGCCGCGACCCTCTTACGACGAGTCTAGCGCTATGTAAAAAGAAACAAATCATATTATAACGTTACATTATAATTTAGTAAAGACAATATGGAAATTAAAGAGCATAAACACACAGTCTTGTTAGTTATTATTATAAATATGTTTAGCAGAAATAACTACTTGAAAACGGGTATGTGTGTATGTGTTTTTATATAGTAAAGCTACATCCGGCTATCTGCTGAAACCACCGATCATTTCTGAAAACAGTATTGATGACTTGTTTCGTTATTACACAACTTTAAGCTTTATGTGCAAGAAAATCTCTAGAGTTTGAAAAAGTTGATCCTGCTTCAATCATCAATATCGTTTTAATTTGATTGATTGGGAAAATTCCAAGCTAGAGTAATTATACAATGATAGAAAAAAAAGTCATTGCTTTATCCGAATTTTTTTCACACTTTCTTAGCTCTTATAATTCTTTTACCAGATTTTGCTTTGCGAAAATATTAAAATTAGTGAAGAAACGGTTATAGACATTACATGGTAAAAAATATTCATGCTTCAGTTATTCAAACATGTATATATATGTGTGATTTTATTAACAAACCAATCGTGACAAACGATTTACAGTAGATAATAACAAATACTTGACAAATACGAAAATGATTTCTCAGTAGAAAAACCTAAATTTAAAGATAGCACCACCAATTTAATTCACATAAAGTGGTCACGGAGTTTGTTTTTTATTGTGTCCATTCTGGTCTTGATAAGTGTTTGAAATCGCCATAACATAGAATGTATAAGGAACTGAATGTAGACAGAGTTGACTTCATGATGTCATACATACATTAGAGCTTCCTTCAGTTCCTAAGTGTTCCTCGGTTTATTCTCTTGCATTTTGTTACCCATTATCTTCCAGCAGCTTTCAATAGGGTTGAGAATTTGGTTTTTTTCTGGCCAGCATAGTGTCTTGATTCTTTACTTTTGAAGGTCGTTAGGGAGTTCGACTCGCAATTCGCGGGTCGCGGGTTCGAATATGGTCGCTCTTTTAGTCGTTGGGGCGTTATTGTGTGACGAGCAATATCTTTATACGTTGGTGGAAGAATAACCCAAGCGTTAGCGATGGGTGGTGATGACTAGCTGCCTTCCCTCTAATATTACACTGCTAAATTAGGGAAGGCTGGCACAGATAGCCCTCGTGTAATTTTACGCGAAATTCAAAAGAAAACAAACAACAAAATAAAACGTAAGATATTATGTCAATACCCGTTCAGGTTGAATTTTGATAATATCACTTTGTTATACATTTCTTCAGCTCAGTCAGGAAGCTCTTTGGACCAGTTGAGTTTCGTCTTTCTTGATCGTCTTGCTGGGAGATCAGCTGAAAACAGGCAAGATTAGACAGTGCACATGGTAACAGTCATTATTATAGTTTTCTACCACACTCTTCTGAAATCTTTGTACAATAATCGACGAATCTCTAGGATCATTTCAGTACATGATAGTTAGCTACTGTGAAGTCTTTCTTCCCACCCATTTCCTTTCACCATCCAACACAAATGGTCTCTTTATATCTCTGCATCAAGTGACCCATAGTAAACTGGTTAAATTTAATTTTTATGTCAGTCTACATTGTCTAAAGTCCATCTTTGCTCAGAGAAGCAACGAATTTTTTTTCTCTCTAGAGTTAACAGCCCTTAGCCAATGTAGCATCAAATACGCGTTGTAGCAAATAGACTTCTAAACTACCCTCAGTAAGAACTTCTATTTATAGCGGAGAAAACGGCTGATGCGATATCCAGAGAGCCTATAAAGTTGTTGACGTAATAATAATACAGTAGTACATCATCCATGAAACACATTTTCAACCATACACAACAGAGGGTGATTTAATTAACAGTGTGAAAAAACTGAATGATGCAAAAAAATGTTCCACTACTATAAATGAAAAGCTGAAAAAAATATTTCATTTAAAATATTTTCATAAAGCACTTTTGTAACTGTCACAAAAAGTGACTTAAAGAGAATACTTTTGTTTTTAACTCACTTAAACCGTCGTACGAGGAATTGTATTTGTAAATTCATTAGTTATTTCGAAAATAATTTCGAAAGTATGACATAAGTTACATCATGTTACATGTTATTGCATTCAGTAGAGGTTATAAGATTTTGTGTCCCGTGTTCCAAGATATGTAAAAACGAAGTCACGTGTAACTATCCTCTGGTACCTTCTATTACTTCGAATATCACACAACAGTGAGAATTGAGGCCCCTAGAAGTGTCCTGAATGTTTTACGATATTATAGTACACTGATATTTTAGATCCGCGATAGTGTCCTGGTAGTTCTATAATATTACGGAATAGTAAGATTTGTAGCCTTCCTATGGCAGTTTTATAATACTAGGGTATGGTAGGGTTTATAGCCTGTCTAAGGCGGTTTTATAATATTAGTGGAAAGTAAGGTTTGTAGCCTGCCTATGGAAGTGCTTTGACAGTTCTATAATATTAGGGGACGACAAGGTTTGTAGCCTGTATGTGGCAGAGTTTTTAGTTGTCCTACCAAATCAAGTTACATCGTGTATATGGCAGTGTTTTTAGTTGTCCTACGAAATCAAGTTACATTGTGTCAAACAGTGCTTGAATTAGGTCCTGGCGGATTTTATCAGTAATTTCAGTTTTTTAATCTCCCACTGTGTGGGTCTTTATTCTGCCTTTGGTCAGTTACGTACAATAAAATAAATAACTTCTGTCTTTGATGTTGTTGTTTTGTTTGTTTTGGAATTTTGCACAAAGCTACACGAGGACTATTTGTGCTAGCCGTCCCTAATTTAGCAGTGTAAGACTAGAGGGAAGGCAGCTAGTCATCACCACCCACCGCCAACTCTTGGGCTTCTCTTTTACCAACGAATAGTGGGATTAACCGTCACATTATAACGCCCCCACGGTTGAAAGGGCGAGCATGTTTGGCGCAACGGGGATGCGAACCCGCGACCCTCAGATTACGAGTCGCACGCCTTAACACGCTTGGCCATGACGGGCCTGTTTTGTTTTAATTGCACTAATTATGAAAACATTTTTGGTGTAAATGTATGTCACATTTTTAGGCATATCAAAATAATTAGTAACAAAAGTAGAAATAAAAGTAATTTTTGATAATTATGTGTGGATATTTAAGTTATTTTAATAAGAACTGTATAACGTACGTTATAAATTAACATACAATTAATCTTTATTGCAGATCATCAAAATTCTACAAAACAAATGAGGATTCTTTTATATACAAAGCAGTGACAGCATTAAAACGGTAAGCACATGAGTGTTGTCTATTGGTGTAACTTCATCTGATTGGGTCTGTACACTGATATTTAGTCACTCATTTTCAACCCTTAATTGTTGAGAAGACAGAATTGACGCACGTTTGTTTTACTTGTTTACAAAGCATTTAATCAGATATGTTTTTCTTCATAAACTGTGGCCTTAGGAATGATATGTTTTATTTACAACATAAAATTTTAGTTTTCAGTGCATTCGTGCCAAAATTAAAACATATACTGCGAATGGGGATACCAATATCTTATGAAAAATGAAAAGTTATTTTAAACTTATGTTAGGGGTATGCATAATACAGGAATATAGTATTCTGGTACTCAGTTACTTTCTGTAGAAGGTTGAATATGTTATAATAAAATAATCTTGAAAATGGTATATATTGGAACTACATTTTAACATTGTGTAACGTTGTGCAGATGGTATTGTGCTACTGTAAGATAGGAATAACTCTTGTACTTAATATGCTTGAAAGAAAAAAAAAAGAATATGAATCAACTTAGAGCACCCAGACCTTCCGAATAGAAATCTGAAACAAGTCGTACACCAGCCATGATAAGCAAGTGTGGTATCTTGCAACAGATGAGAACTCACGAATACAAAGGTCAAGGGTAAAAGCTGTTCTTATACTTCAGGCAACGTAAACAAAAACCATCTCCTTCTGGAAAAGCAACACAAACCGCGTATAAACAAGGTGCTTTCACGATATATCTATTTCATCACTGCATACTTCAAACAGCCGGAGAACCAAATGGGTATCCAAACTATCCAATTAGAAGCTGTGCAATCTGATATAGTGAAACAGGCGCTGGGAAACTGTCGTTCTCATACACTAATGTATTATGGAAAGTCTACAGGGAGGAATGGTATAATTTAAACAAGACTTTTCAAAGACAGAATCTTTGACAGTGAAAAGTATAGCGTACGTCTTTTGTAAAAATATCAGACGGAATGTAACCATTGAGGTTATATGGACTATAAAAAGTGGTGAGGTTTCCTAAAAATAAATAAAATAAAAACAACGTTTTGGTGTTATAAGGTCTTTTATTTCGTGTATGAATATGTCTTCTATACACCAATTGCACTACAGAAAGTAAATAATAAATAACTCTTGGCGGTATGTTTTAACACATTTCGTACTATATCAAATGCATTTAAATCTGATTTATTCTATATTTCTTGTTCTATATGTTTTGGAAATCTATTTCATTATCATTTCAGGTGACTTCCATCATACTGTCTTTGTATAGGATCGTTCAACTTTTGTTGCGCTAGTCATAATCAATTTCACGAAGTAAATTCAGTGGTTGCATAATTACTGAAAATCATTTTTATTTATTAGGATTTTAATCAGGAATTTCAGAGCACTTACAAAATCCAACAGAGTCTTCAAGACACTGAATACCTAAGTATTTGCAAGACACTCGTTGAAAAACAAGGATATTACTTCATTCCAGAAGTCTCAGTGTTCTATAAGACTGTACGACAGACAAGATACTGCCAAAGACCACAAATCTCTGTGCCCATAAAAACATAAGACAGCTAAAATGATGGGTCACATACCTCACTGTTCTGTAATACCCAAGATAACGAAGGACAGTCACAAAAAATTGTAACATTTATACGTGCTGTTTGTCTTTGGCAACAGTACATAAAATGATACACATTACATTTCAATAAGCACAAGAAACATTGATTCTCGTTCTCAGATATTGTAAACTACAGTGAATACGTGAAAACGTGTCTAGTCATAAAGACTTGTTTGTTTATTGCACAATAAAGACGGGTTTCTTTGTTGCACAATAAAGACTTGTTTCTTTGTTGCACAATAAAGACTGGTTTGTTTTTTGCACAATAAAGACTCCTTTGTTTGTTGCAAAATAAAGTATTTGTGCTCTTCCTACCGAAGTTTTAAAATTTTATTATGTGTGTTTTTCAAAATCGCGCAAAGCTACACGAGGGCTACCTGCGCTAGCCGTCCCTAATTTAGAAGTGCAAGACTAGAGAGAAGGCAACTAGTCATCACCACCGACCGCCAGCTCTTGAACTACTCTTTTATCAACGAATAGTGGGATTAAGCGTCACATTATAACGCTTCCATGGCTGAAAGGGCGAGCATGTTTGGTGTGACGGGTATTCGACTCCGCAACCCTCGGATTACGAGTCGAGCGCCATAACCCACCGAGTCATGCCGGGCTAAAACTTTATTATTAGCATTGTAAGCAACTAAGTTATGGAGAGAGGCCTCTTTCAGACACAATTAAAACTTATCAATGAGCTTGTGTGTGTGTGTGTTTTCTTATAACAAACCCACATCGGGCTATCTGATGAGACCACCGAGGGGAATCAAACCCTGATTTTGCGTTGTAAATCCGTAGACTTACCGTTGTGCAAGCGGGGGGCCTTATAAATGAATGAAACTTCTTTTGAAAGACACGTAGAAAACGTAATAAAAATTGACTATATTTTTAAATGTTAATGGAAATGCTTATCATACGACCGTACACATTAAAATTTTTTGTAAAAATTATTTATATTTTTAATCATAAAAAACATGCATCACATTTAAGGCCTAAGTGTCCCTACTTTCGGATTCTTGGATCTCTATAAATGAAATGGAAGAAATGTCCCTGAGTAAATGAAATGGAAGATATGTCCCTCAAAAAATCAAAACAACATTTTTTCGACAACCGATATTTACTACATATTAGGTTTTTATTAATATTTTATCTTTTTTTTTTCATAAATAAATGTTTCTTACTATTGAATGCACAGAATTCAAGAATGTTTAGAACTGCATTTATAGTTACCAAACTTAACACTAGGATATATATAATTACATGTATATATATATATATATATATTTAGAGAACGCTATTACTGATAAAGTTAAGTAGATTAAAACAAATTCGGAAGGAAGGACTGCGTTTAAAACGGCAAATCCAAACCTCTGACTAATTGTATCAGTTTGTTATAACATAAAAACAAGTCGAAACAAAAATAAATTAAAAAATGCTGTACAAATTGTTACGCTTCCAGTGTACAGACTATAATGTGGGATATAAAATGTACCCTAGCTTATGGAGGTGACTAGAGAATAGGACCCACATTGCGGTGGGGATACACTGTCTATCAGTCTTAACCTCCATTCGCCATTCTCACATAAAAAAAATAATATAACTTGTACCCTGGGATCCTTTCAATTAGTACAGCGTTTTTTGTTTTCTATTTCATTTTTGTTTCAACTTGTGTTTGGTTATAACAAACTATTATATATATATATAAATTTCCCATAGAACTTACCACTTCGAGACAAGATTGATTGAATCTACGTCAAAACATTTGGGCCGATGAAATAAAACGTTACGGTATAGTATAATAGAGTTAAAAGTTTAAAATATCTATTTCAGTATTTTTTGTTATTATGTCGAGAGGGAAAATGTTCTAGAATTTTTATGTTATGATATTCATTTGCAAGCAAACTTTCAGACATGTTTCGAGAACAATGCTGAGCTATAAGGGTGCGAAACACAAATACCTTAGTTTTCTAATTCCACTTAATAAAGTGTTTTAGTTTTTTCAATTTTTCGCAATTTATTTGAAGTTTTAATTTTTATAAATGAGCCTACGTTTGTGCGTAATGCTATTACTATTACTATTGTTATCATTTGTGCTATTTAACATCAGTTGGGATATTAATTTGAATAATTTGAGCATATGTATAATAAAAAATCAATAAATTAAATCCGCTATGAATCAATCTATTTTGGTTTGGATACTAACTGAAAAGCTTAATTACATGATTCAAGTAATATGTAGCAATTATACATTGCCGCGCCTAGTGACTCAAAGTCTAAGGGATTATCACACTAAAAATTGGGGTCAGATAGACCATTGTGTATCTTTATATATAAACTAACAGTTGCATGTATATGTCCCTCGCTAGGACAGAAGTAGGTCTACAAATTTATACCGTTAAAATTAAGAGTTCGAGTCTCCGTGGTGGACACAGCAAATAGCTCGATGTGGCTTGGATATAAAAAAAAATACGTGTATTTAGTTTGTTTTTGAATTTCGCGCAAAACTACTTGAGGGCTGTCTGTGCTAGCCGTCCCTAATTTAGTAGTGTAAGACTAGAAGGAAGGCAGCTAGTCATCACCACCCACTGCCAACTCTGGGGCCACTCTTTTTACCAACAAATAGTGGGATTGACCGTAACATTATAAAGCCCCGAAGGCTGAAAGGGCGACCATGTTTGGTGTGACGGGGATTCGAACCCGCGTCCCTCAGATTACGAGTCGAACGCCTTAACACGCTTGGCCATGCCGGGCCACGTGTAATAGAAAATTATAATGGTCAAAAGTACCTAAAGAGTGAAATAACTGATGTGAGTACACACTTACTTTTAACAATCCCTGTATTTTAGAGATCAACTAAAAGCTTCTGGAAAAAAATATATCTGATATAGTTAAAAATAGAAGACTAAATTGGTACCGATCTTTGAGTTGGATGTTGTTGGGCATTACCGTAAAATGTTTTCGTCTGAATGAACTATTAGGTCTACTCAACTTCTGTAACCTGATTTTTTCATCTACTTCACTGCTAATTTTGGTTACTAATTTTGCCGAAGCAAAACGTTTAGATGTAACTAATAAAAATATTTTCTTTTTTTTACCGAAGAAGTGGATAAACCGAAAAAATAGAAAACTCTAGTTAATGGTAAATTTCGAGAATACGTATGATTTGTTTGTTTGTTGTAACAGATTTACTATTATATTTTTTTATCTTAATATCAGTGATTGTTTTCGTTAAATAGATATTTAGAAATGGATGTAACTTGTATTGTTAAATGTGTATTGTGAAATTCCCGCCTATTCACTAAAGTTGTGGAAGATTCTCGAGCGTAAGAATTACCAATGTATATATGTAAGTAAATACCAGCATTGTTGCCTTGGCTGAAATTTTTAGAAATTTTCCTCCCAAGCTTCTAAACTAGGGGGTGGCCAAACTTGCGTAACGTAAGAGCCACATACGATGAACTTCAGATGTTTGAGAGTTGCAAGACATAAACAAATATCAGACACGCGTTTTTATTGTAGCATGCATATTTTGTAACATAAATCTTTTATAAATTTTAAGAACTACATGTACGTAATTGTAATTATTCATGTATGTAGTTTTTAAACTGTTAATTTGTATTAGTTTCAATAATCACAAAGTACACATACATATAACAAATGTTTTTAAAATCCTGGCTGATTATTGTTTTAACTATATTGAGCGCATTTAATACGGTAATGAACTAAGTAAACATCTAAGAAAAATATGCAAACTTGCATTTCATTAACATTAAACGAGACTGCCAAAAATATAAATAAAAGGGGTGAAAACAGATATTTTTAATGATATTTATTTGTCTTAGTAAATATCTGGTCAAAACATGGAGGAAAATATGTAAAACAATAAAATTAGAGATATTTCAATCAAAGACCGCATCACAAAATTATCAGGCTATTTACTGCTAGTAGAGGTCTTGTAAGTTTCCATCTTGGTTGTGAGTCGTTGAAATTCCGGCTGATATGTTGTCAAGGCTGAACGAATTAGCTCCGTCAGGTGTTGATTTGTAAGGATTGCACGATGCTTCGACTCTACAAACTTTATTACAGAGTACAGTGATTCACAGCAGTATGTTGTGCTGAAAATTGAGATGAGTCGCATTCTGGTTTTCTTCAGTTAAGGATATTTTATTTCTGGAACTTGCTTCCAGAACTCAATTGTAGAATGAGATTTATGGATCATCTTTAAACCCAGGTCCTCCTATAGTTCTATTAGATCCATTTCTACATCACATGATTCTGTAACCAAAGGATCGAGAATTGGACAGCCATCATTGATCACATCAACCATGATTGGATTTACAAGAAAGGCGAAGCAGGGCTTCACCTTCTGCAAGTCCTCAAACCTCTGTGGGGAATTATCAAGCAGTGCTTGTAACTTATCTTTTATTATTTACTCTCCTTTTAAGACTGGCAAAGTAACTGGAGTTTCTTGACAATATATTTCTTTGAAAAATCATTATTTTATTCTGAAAGCTGAAAATTGTCTGAGTAAGATCAGAAACAATCTTGTCCTTCCACTGAAGTGCCAAGTTGAGAGTTTGTAGATGATTCATCATACCAGTAAGGAACATTAGATTTTGCATCCATTCATCATTTCCCAGTTGAGGATAGAATCGTTTATTTTCTTCAAGAAAAGCAATTATAAACTCCAACAGATCCACAAACCTAGTTAAGACATTACTGGTTGACAGCTACCTCACTGGGTTTATCTTCAAGCTCCAGTTCTTCAATAAAATCTTTGAACTTCCAATTTAAGCGTATGAAATTACATACGAACAAATTCCGTCAGTTGTGGTTTGTCCGTATTTGTATGTTTATAGATTCGTCAAGGACTAAGCTGAATGCAAGGGAATTAGTTAAATCATTTTGCCTGCAACGTCAGCACTGATCTGGGAGATATGTTTCTCTATGGTGCGGTGTGAAGCTGGTGTTTGTGCTATTAGTCACTGGTTTTGTGTTGTTTGAATATCACACTGCAACAACTTCAGCTATATTCTTCTTAACAAAGTCACCATCAGAATATGGGTGTTTAGCACGAGCAATATTTCGTGATATAACAAAACTAGCTTCAGTCATTGTATCAGTTTCCTTACTGAACGTTGTCGACAGTGTCTGCTGGCTATTTAGTGATGATTTTAACATAGTAAATTTGTTTTTCCGTAATTCTGATTTCGGTGGATAATCAGACAAAATGTTTTTGTGATTTGTTTCATTGTGGCGTTTCAAGTCACTGGCTTTGTAATGACTGAGCAACACATTACAGATAAGACACAAAAGTTTACCTCCTTTAACGATGATTGAAAAATCTTCCTCCCACTCTGGCTGAAAATTTCTGTTTTTATCTTCATACTTTCGCTTCTTACAATTTGGTGGCGTCATCTTTCTTCACAAAATTTTCACAGACACTTCTAAAAATTAAAGTGAAAAGAAACAATAAGCTCCAACACGCGTAATGCAACCAAACTCTACAGCCCATTATCACATTAACACTCTGCTAATTTCACTGCCCGCAACACAGCCACACACGCCACAATAAAGCAACCGAAAGCCACGCCCACTAAAACTAACATTGTCAGCACCGGTTTGTATGATTACTGATTCTCCAGCACAATTCCTCTGTAATCCTTGCTGATCTGAAATTTCTTTAATCCCTAACTCAAATCTAGCATTAAAATTAGGATTTAAATTCTTAAATATATTTACTCATCATGAAAATTAAACTTACGTTTTAATCCAGTGGACTCTCAGTTTATACACAGTAAATAATTATAAAGCTTGAAAATATTTTGTTTACCTTTTATATTAATTGTGATGCAAAAAAGGAGTTTAGCCAACATATTCCCGCAAGCTGCAGCTTGGCCACCCCTATTATAAACCAACGCCACATGCCAAGAGTTGCCACAGGCGGTATACTATAAACCTCTGAAGCTGTAACTGTGATTAGCATTTATTAATTGGAAAACTACAGATATTTGGCCAGGAACGTTTATTGTTTTCGAACATTAGAAACCATTTAGCTTCAACGCATTAACAACAGCTTGTTTGTTTTTGAATTTTGCACAAAGCTACACGAGGGCTATCTGCGCTAGCCGTCCATAATTTAGCAGTGTAAGACTAGAGGGAAAGCAGCTAGCCATCACCACCCACCGCCAACTCTTGGGCTACTCTTTTACCAACGAATAGTGGGATTGGCTGCACATTATAACGCCCCTACGGCTGAAAAGGCGAACATGTTTGGTGCGACTGGGATTCGAACCCATGACCCTCAGATTACGAGTCGAACGCCTTATCCCACCTGGCCATGCCGGGCCCAGAAAATAGGGAAGGCAACCATTCGACAGCATCCCCCAACTGAAGAGGCTCTACTTTTAATTGTATATCAGAATTCACTGTCATTTTTAAAATGCATTTACTCGCAGATGAGAATTTAAAGCGTTTTTGGTTGCTTTACGTTCTGAGATCGTTGGAACAGCAGTTTGATACGCTAACCACAAGGATAACTCTCAGACCCAGAGGTCAAGCACATTTACGCCAGTTTACCCATTTTGAATTTTCAGTGGCAAGTGCATTATTGAATTTTGGAAACGGATATTTAAATACCAATTTTAGATTAAAGAAATATTCGATTAAACTACAGTATACCTTTTAAGCTTACGAAAATGGTAAAAGAAGTTATTGAACGCACTTAATAAAGTCGAAAATGATTTTTTAAAACTCGAGAATCAAGAATTATTCGACTTACAAAGAAAAAATAAAAAATCGAATTCATTGTGTTTTAGCAACGTTTATCATGACACAAATCACCACTGTTTGATTATAATAGCTATCGAAGTCTCCTTAATCATACTAGCTGTTCCAACCAAGTAAAATAATATAGCTCTATTTTTTTCAAGACTAGAGAAAAAACAACAGCTGCTAGGTTATTTATGTATTTAATCCATAAACTTCTTCATGAAAGTGTATTATTATATTCCTGTAGTTATAAAAGAAAATAAATACAGAAGACTGAATATGAGCTTAAACAAGGAATCCTTGTCTACGTTGAGAATATTTTACATAATACATTTTTGTTTGCTACTCTTTTGCGAAACGTTTACTTAAAGTCTACATTTTGTTTACATCGCTAAAAGTATATATCTAATTTTTTATCTGTTGTATGGGATATTTATGAAATCCAGCATATGATTTTCACAGTGCAAAACTTATATCTTCAAAGATTTATGGCCAAGAATTCTACCTAATAATTTTGGCGACAAGTAGTAATAATGATAATTTTTGAATGAGAGTACTTAATATATTTTTTTTATGATTGCGTAAAACTTTATCTAATCCAAGTAAAACATTAGAAAGGGTGTCACTGTCAACGTAAATGAAATAGGTCAATAATGTATGTTTCTGTGCATTTAGTTCAAGATTAGGAGGGCAACTGAACAAACAAGAATAAAAAAATAGAAACGAATGGGGGCTCGTGGTGTCAACTATCAGATGAAGTATTTATACTTTATGTTATGTCAAATGTTCGTAACGTATCACAGCGCTAATCTTATGTCACATGTCATGCCTAGCTTCAAGCTTCTACTCGAGAAAGTGGGTGACCTAAATTTTTGGTCACGTGCCACACAATTACGTAGTGCTAGTTGTTCTACGGTTGCCTCATATTCCATGAATCATTTTTAATACGATGTTTAATTATTATTTGTGAACCAAATAAGGGGAAATATTATTTTAAAAAAATTCTGAATGTTGTTTTTATACGTAAGTATGTAGAAATTATACTATTATACCCCATCGATTTAGAGTCTGTTATCTTTTTTTTTAATTCAGCAGAAAAACTAATTTTTCACAAGTTTTGCTACCGAAAAAATCACACTTCCACATTTTTCACCAAACCTTATTTCTCTCTTCGTTTTTGTCGAATCCGATATGTATGTGTATGTGTCTTTACTTACAGCAAAGCCGCATCGGATTCTCTCCTGAGTTTCTCGAGGGGAATGGAACCCCCCATTTTAGTGTTGTAAATCCATAGACTTACTGCTGTACCAGCGGGAGACGAATCCGATACTCCGATATACATGTATTTTATGGTTTTTTCGTTTGTTGCTGTTTTTATGAATTAAACAGAACTTATAAGAAATGAAATAATATTACGATCATCTATTTAAACTCAACAATTATGTTACGTATTAAATACGATGGTTACAGTCCAACGATGGTTACTCTTTCTCTTTTTTTGCCGAACATTTTCAGTATAATAAAACAAAGGATGGAATAAAACAGTAGAAAATTAAACTTTGGGTTAAAAATAAAATAAGGATAAATTTTATTACACAAATAGCACTAGTGTAGCTATGAATAAGATAAAGTTTATTACAGAAATAGCACTAGTGCAGCTATGAATAAGGATAAAGTTTATTACACAAATAGCATTAGTGTAACTATGAATATGATAACGTTTATTACACAAATAGCACTGGTGTAGCTATGAATATGATAAAGTTTATTACACAAATAGCACTAGTGCAGCTATGAATATGATAACGTTTATTACACAAATAGCACTAGTGTAGCTATGAATATGATAAAGTTTATTACACAAATAGCACTAGTGCAGCTATGAATATGATAAAGTTTATTACACAAATAGCACTAGTGTAGCTATGAATATGATAAAGTTTATTACACAAATAGCACTAGTGTAACTATGAATAAGGATAAAGTTTATTACACAAATAGCATTAGTGTAGCTATGAATATGATAACGTTTATTACACAAATAGCACTAGTGTAACTATGAATATGATAACGTTTATTACACAAATAGCACTAGTGTAACTATGAATAAGGATAAAGTTTATTACACAAATAGCACTAGTGTAACTATGAATAAGGATAAAGTTTATTACACAAATAGCACTAGTGTAACTATGAATAAGGATAAAGTTTATTATACAAATAGCACTGGTGTAGCTATGAATATGATAACGTTTATTACACAAATAGCACTAGTGTAACTATGAATATGATAAAGTTTATTACACAAATAGCACTAGTGTAACTATGAATATGATAACGTTTATTACACAAATAGCACTAGTGTAACTATGAATATGATAACGTTTATTACACAAATAGCACTAGTGTAACTATGAATAAGGATAAAGTTTATTACACAAATAGCACTAGTGTAACTATGAATAAGGATAAAGTTTATTACACAAATAGCACTAGTGTAGCTATGAATATGATAACGTTTATTATACAAATAGCACTGGTGTAGCTATGAATATGATAACGTTTATTACACAAATAGCACTGGTGTAGCTATGAATATGATAACGTTTATTACACAAATAGCACTAGTGTAACTATGAATATGATAAAGGTTATTACACAAATAGCACTAGTGTAACTATGAATATGATAAAGGTTATTACACATATAGCACTAGTGTAGCTATAAATATGATAACGTTTATTACACAAATAGCACTAGTGTAACTATGAATATGATAACGTTTATTACACAAATAGCACTAGTGTAACTATGAATATGATAACGTTTATTACACAAATAGCACTAGTGTAACTATGAATATGATAACGTTTATTACACAAATAGCACTAGTGTAACTATGAATAAGGATAAAGGTTATTACACAAATAGCACTAGTGTAACTATGAATATGATAAAGGTTATTACACAAATAGCACTAGTGTAACTATGAATATGATAACGTTTATTACACAAATAGCACTAGTGTAACTATGAATATGATAACGTTTATTTCACAAATAGCACTAGTGTAACTATGAATAAGGATAAAGTTTATTACACAAATAGCACTAGTGTAACTATGAATAAGGATAAAGTTTATTACACAAATAGCACTAGTGTAACTATGAATATGATAACGTTTATTATACAAATAGCACTAGTGTAGCTATGAATATGATAACGTTTATTACACAAATAGCACTGGTGTAGCTATGAATATGATAACGTTTATTACACAAATAGCACTAGTGTAGCTATGAATATGATAAAGTTTATTACACAAATAGCACTAGTGTAGCTATGAATATGATAAAGTTTATTACACAAATAGCACTAGTGTAGCTATGAATATGATAAAGTTTATTACACAAATAGCACTAGTGTAGCTATGAATATGATAAAGTTTATTACACAAATAGCACTAGTGTGACTATGACTACGATTTCATCTTCTTACCTACAAATCCTTACCTCACATTTGCAAACGTTCAATAATTTATTTTATTCGTTGTCATTCGGCTGAGCATGGCCAGGTGATTAAGGCACTCGACTCGTAATCCTAGGATCGCGGGTTCGAATCCCCCTTCATTGCTTGTCCTTTCAGTTGTGGGGGCGTTATAATGTGTTGGTCAATCCCACTGTTCGTTGGTAAAACAGTAACCCAAGAGTTGGCGGTGGGTGATGATGACTAGCTGCCTTCTCTCGTCTTACACTGCTAAATTATGGACGGCTAACGCAGATAGCCCTCGTGTAGCTTTGTGCGAAATCCAAACGTTATCTTTCCATTGTTTTCTAATTGTATTAGATCGTGATTTTCGTACAATAAATAATAAGAGATTTTTAAAGTGACTACAATTCAGTAACGATCAATGATGTTTTATTTGAAACTCTTTATCAGTACTTTTCAAAGGTAAAGAAGGAAACACGGTTGTAGTAAATAATAGGATTTTGACAACACGGATTTATTTGTAAATACCCACGCACTACAGACAAATATATTTTATTAAAATTCATAACGTAATCAGAGAATGAGCAAAGACAGTAATACTTTAACCACGCTTTTATCTTGTGAAATATTTATTAAAGAAGCTGTCAGTTTTTTATAAAGTTTGATTTGTCTTTATATTTGTAAAATAGTGATGTAAAGGTTTTTATATGCCGTGAATCACGTGCTGTCCTTATAGTATCATAACTTTGTTCAAAAAAACGTGTTAGCAGTTTGTGTTTCTGTGTTTTAGCGAATTAAATCCCGAATTTTAGTCCGAAACTTATCACCGACCCACCGAAGAGGCCAACACTTTGAAAGCAGCCTATGGACAAAAGTTAAAAGTTTGCTGAAAATATCACTGAATGAATAAATGAAAGTTCAACAAAGTTATTAATATTTCTTTCTATTGTTACATTAAATTTTACCCTCTTATCGTATGAAACGTGTATACAAAATTTGGTGAGTCTTTTGGATTCCCATACATCTGAAATTTGTAGAAACGGTCTCACTTGTCCCAACAATTTCAACACCACTCAAAAATAGTTGCTTACTACTATGTTATAAACTTGACGACCAATTTTAACTTCTCTGTTTTTTTTATCTCGATGTGCTAATTTGTCGTTTAGGTGCTTAAAAATTTATATTTTTTATGACAACTGTTTCTATTTAGTAGAATTTTAAATATTTTCAACTAAATCGAAATAACTGTCTCTTTTTATCGGGCTTAACAAACACCCAAGCAGTGTTTACTTTCACTTTCACTTGACTCGTGAACAACGAAATACGACGAGTTTTCATTGGCCCAAACATTGGGCTGTTAATAGGTCACTAGGCCTGCAAGCATTAGCGCCATGTGACATAGACCCTACTACTGTGTAGTATAGACAACCAGCGTGTTCGATTATAGACAAAATGTACCTCTTGTTCCTGTCGTTCACGTGTCAGATCCGGAGTCGCGAGGTCTTAACTGCTCGTGACATGATATAACTTACTGAGTATATATTAAATGAGCATTGCTTTATAGGTAGTATTCAAAGTATCGGAAATATTAGTGTTTATATTGAAACATGGTGAAGTTTAGCAAATCGTAGTTGTGGTGAGAAACTAATTATTATTTAAAATGATGGCTACAACAAGTGTTATAAACAGTGCTTCTTGCTACATGTCGACCGCACAAATGTCTAATTTCAAAAATACAAGATCAATGTTTTCTACCCCTTCACCCGTGGCTCCAAGCGGTCATTTCCAATTTGAGCCACCGGACACTAAAGAAGTGATCGAGGAATTGTGTCCGGTGTGCGGAGACAAAGTTTCTGGCTATCATTACGGGCTGTTGACCTGTGAGTCATGCAAAGGATTTTTTAAGAGGACTGTTCAGAACAAAAAGGTGTACACGTGCGTCGCTGAGAGAAATTGTCATATTGACAAAACTCAGAGAAAACGTTGTCCGTATTGTCGTTTCCAAAAATGCCTGGATGTCGGTATGAAACTTGAAGGCAAGTATATTGCTAAATCATATAAAAACATTAAATGTGTTTTTAAGTTATTCCAAGCCGTAATTTTACACTTCTGTTATATAAACAACCTCCATTTTTGTCTGCCTTCAATGCAATTTCAGCTGCCTTTGGAAATTAAGTTAAAATATTTTAGGTTTTATGTTTACGTATGAAACGTTAATAATACTTGGGTGTTGTTTTTTTTTAATTTCGCACAAAGCTACTCGAGGGCTATCTGTGCTAGTCGTCCCTAATTTAGCAGTGTAAGACAAGAGGGAAGACAGCTAGTCATCACCACCCACCGCCAACTTTTGGGCTACTTTTTTACCAACGAATAGTGGGATTGATTGTAAAATTATAACGCCCTCACGGCTAAAAGGGCGAGCATGTTTGGCGCGACGGGGATGCGAACCCGCGACCCTCAGATTACAAGTCGCACGCCTTAACACGCTTGGCCATGCCGGGCCTAATAATACTCGTCTAGTGGAAATTAACATCTTACTCCACGTTGTCCCAGTACATACTTTTTGTTGCATAATAAAAACAATTTTCCAGATTGAATTTAATTTGTAGTTTAATATGTTTTAAATTTGTTTAGATTACACAAAATTATTAATAGTTGTTGTTGTTGTTTTCTTAACGCTGCCTTAGCGCAATATATCAATATATCAAGCTGTAATAATATAACTTATATAAAAAAAGTTCGTCTGTCATGTAGAGCACGCGATATTAATGAGGTTACCTCCAAGGTGTTTTCTTTTTCACTCAGAACAAACACACTTTCCAAAACTCGAGCGAAATCGAAAATTGGCCTAGTTGTGATAGAAGTGGTGACCCACAGACTAAGAATACAGGTTCGACTGACACAGAGAGAACGATTTAGTAGGTCACTACGAGATAACGTATATTATAAATATAAATATACTGT
Source organism: Tachypleus tridentatus (assembly GCF_004210375.1). NCBI lineage: Eukaryota > Metazoa > Arthropoda > Merostomata > Xiphosura > Limulidae > Tachypleus > Tachypleus tridentatus. Next base: position 20,065,218 of record NC_134830.1, read on the forward strand.
AATAATAACATTAAAAGCTAAAGTAAAGTGGGGTCAAGAGTGCAACGTTTCGGGCGCCGTTAATTTCAGCAGTTTTATGTGTAAACAGAAATAAATACAGTAAACAGAATAGATTCAGAAGATTGACAATCTGTTTAAAATACGACATACATAGATTTTTGCTGACTGATATATGGATAAACTTTGTAGATTGCTAGTTTTCGCTACGAATGCAGCATACACTAAATCAAATAAAACAAGCGTTTTCAAGGAAACCACAAATACACCTAAACACAGTACTCTCATTTAAATATAAGTTCTAGAAAATTTGTATATCAATTTTCTAACTTTCATTTTAAAGTCTTAATTTGAAAACACTGGTTACTGTTTTTTTTGTTGTTTTTTTTTTAATTTCACGCAAAGCTACTTGAGGGCTATCTGCACTAGCCATCTCTAATTTAGTAGTGTTAGACTAGAGGAAAGGCAGCTAGTGATCACCACCCACCGCCAACTCTTAGGGTACTCTTTTACCAACAAATAGTTGGATTTACCGTCACATTATAACGCCCCCACGGCTGAAAGAGCGAGCACGTTTGGTGTGGCGGGGATTCGAACTCGTGACTTTCAGATTACGAGTTGAGCGTCCTAACCACCTGGCTACGCGAGGCGAAGGTAGTGATTTATCTAAATAATTGCTTTGGAGCTAGGATTGTGTACTGTATTAATCTGTGGTTGACGCTGAATGGCTCTTAGACTTATTAAGATGTAAAAATTCGGTTATTAATTGGATAATACACAATCGTATACATTGTGGAGCAAACCTTCTATTATAAGTTCTAAAATCTAACAAAAAACTTTCTCCATTTCTACTCTTTTAAGCACATGATACACATCAGGTTATTTTGCTAAGACTAGAGTTCGAATCCCAACTGTTTTCTGGTAACTTAGCAATTTATTTTAACTCGGACATTGCCTTATGGTTAGAGTGGTGGACTGGGAATCGAAAGATACAAGGTTAGACTACATAGCGATACCGTTGAATACACACTGCACTTTCAGCTGTAAGTGTGTTACAAAAGGTTCTGTAAATTTCGTTATTCTGCTCAAAGTTCGACTAACCCTTTCTTTTCATCAGTAGTTCGTAATTACAAAGTTTTATACCTGAAGCCGAGAGGTCTTTTTTTGTGGTCGTTTAGCTCCACTTGTATATGGTGCTGTTCAAATTGAAAATTTCAGTACCAGCACTGAAAAACAAAAAAAAAACTTTTAAATATATTTCAAAGCAATTACTTCACCTTTGCCAGTTTCCTGAATGTCGACCTCGTTGAGCCGAATTTACACTATAATAGTCAACTCACTAAGTTTAAATAGTATCTGTATATTATGGAGAATAATATATCACTATTTATTTGCCTTCATTTAATTTATATGTAAAACGGCTCGTTTGGGTTTATCAAACGGTAAAACGGTAGGTGAATCTGACGATGACCGAAGAAGGTCGAAACGTTGTTCGCTCCTCTACGTAAACATTTTTCTCAACCCAAACGAGCCGTTTTTACATATATATTTTTCTCTATAAGTGGGTTTTCTCGACATCACTGATCTTCATTTAATTTGTTATCAACACTCAATTGATTCAGTGCTAGAACCACCCATTCTTTAATAGACTTAAATTTTAATACATTCAATCATCCTAAAACATTGCTTATGTATTTTACACTGATTCATTCTCAAGTTAGTTCAAGATTCAACATTTGAAAGGGTCTATCATTCGAGCAATATCCTAACTAATTTATTAATCAACTGAGAAAGACCTAACGCTCATAATAGTCATCCCTATGTTTGGGTTAATTACCAAAAGAAACTTAGGCAGTGTAACAGATTTATCGTTGTACATTTATTTTAGTGCCTACGCTTGTTTCTCTATAGTTTTCTTTTTTTTTTTGCATGTGACGTGTATTATTGACCGTATCGCGCAAGTCCCGCTTGTTTTCGAAATTTGTAGAATGTTCTTGAGTGTAAGAATCTTCAACATACTAGGTGGGTAATACTAGTGGTTGGCAGTATTGTTGCAAATGAACTTTGGTGAATGTTCTAAAGGCTCGCGTGATTGGTTTATAAAAACCGACGCGCCAGAAGATAAATATATAATTATTTTTGAACAGCTACAGTCAGTGTGCTATAGGTCTCGGAAACTATAATTGTGATTGATGTTAATAATCGGAGTTTGAGCAAGAACGTTTATAGATTTCGTATATTACAAACCATTCAACTTTAGTAAATTATATCAGGCGTTATTATTTCTACGAGGACATGAAATATCTTCGGTGAAAGGAGTCATCTTGTATCCTGTGTGAGGCTATCCAAGAAAAGATATCGTTAGCTTAAGCAAGGTGTAACAAAATTAACTCAGAATTAATTTACTCATCGATAAAATATTCACTTCTAAACCAAATGTAAAACTCAGCATTGTCTGTAAATTTGTAAAACTTTTGTATATAAGCCGTCATTTGTAATAACTATTAATAATAACCGTTAATTACAAATTGTACTTTTTGTTTGTTTGTATATTAAAATATATTTATATTAAAAAGAAAACTGTGTGTATCAATCTTATTGGCAAATACCATAAATTTAATACATATTAACATTTAATTAACTTTTAAATTCAAATTTCTCGCTATTTGAATTAGTAATGCGTTAAAATATGTAACATAATAAATTGGAAACTTGTCCGAAATAAATTATAATACGTAACACAATCAACTGGGGGCTCATGTCCGAGATCTAAATCAGAGACAAAATCCGAAATAAATTAAAATTAAAACAATAATTCAATTTATATTTATTAGTGCTAAAAAGTTTTGATCATGTCTAATTATCAAGATTTCTTGAATCACCCTTCCACGAACAACTAGAAAAATATAACAAAAGTGAACTGCTCGAAATTGCTGAAATTTTGGAATTAGAGGTTAAAAATCAATGAAAAAAATGAACTAAAAGCCGCATTGTTGAGATATCGGTCGATGATGATTCGTTGTCTGAGGTAACATTAGGGGAACTACCCTACTGTCTCCACTAACCAATCAGAGTTCAATGATAAAGACAGGTTAGAAATCCAGTTAAAGCTCAAAAAATAGAGCTCGAAGGAGCCCGTATACAGGCCGATATGAAGAAAGAGCAAGCTCGATAGAAAGTAAACATCTACAGGCCAAATAACCCTATATCGAAACCCAGAAAGAGTAAGCACATAACGAATCGTAAAGAGAAAGTAAACGTCTCGAGGCCAAACAAGCTCTTTTTGAAGCTGAGAAAGAAATTAGGTTGAAAGAAATGGAGACTCAACACTGATCGACCAAGGCAAAATGACAACATTGAACTCAGTTGATATATTAAAGTACAACCATTTAATGAAAATGAAGTTGATAAGTATTTCCAATATTTTGAAAAGGTTGCCTAAACCACGGAATAGCCAACCGAAAAATGGTCATTATTATTATTATTATTATTACATAGTGTTTTGAATGGCAAAGGCCAAGAAGCTTATGCTGCTCTCTCTCTAAAAGATTGCATCAGTTATGATATATGATAAGGTTAAAGCAGTTATTCTCAAATCATACGAGTCAGTACTGGAGGCTTGTTATTCTCAAAGCATACGAGTCAGTACTGGAGGCTTATTGCCAAAAGTTTCGAGGTTATCGTAAGCAAGATAGCCAACTTATATGGAATTCGCCCACGGAAAAAAAGGTTTATTTTGATCGGTGGTGTAATTCTATGCATATTGGCAACAGTTTCGATAAACTAAGACAATTACATCTAATTGAGGAATTCAAATGCTGTACAAGTGACGACCTCACACGTATTTGGACGAAACGAAAGTTGAAACGCTACAGGAAGCAGCTGTTCTTTCAGATGATTACACTTTAACACATAAAACCACTTTTCATAAAAAGAGATTTCTGCCAGCTTAGTAAAAACCTGTACCTGTTCAGTTCACTAAAGTTGTGGATTCTTCTAAAAAATCCAGCTCCTTTGGTTTGAAATCTTGAGACGGTCATGATAAAACTTTATCAAAACCATCAAAGCCTGTCTGTTATTTTTGTAAAAAGCCTGGTTATGTTATGTCCGATTGTTGGAGTTTATAAAGGAAAAATGAAAAGGAGGTAACACCCGATGCTCTTATGTCCACATATGGACGTAGTTTCACCAGATCATCCGATACTGTTGATTTGATCGCTAACAAAACTGTTGTAGATGGAAAGGAATTTAGACCTTTTGTATCTGTTGGTTCTGTGTCTTTAACGAAGAACACTGCTAATTCCATACTTATATTTTTATGTGATACTGGGGTAGCTCAACCATTGTTGTTAGAAGATCAACTTTAAATTCGAGCTCTGCCACTGGTGAATCTATCATGACTCAGGGTATAAAGGGTGGTTTTATTAATGTCCCCTTTTCATAATAGCTGTCTAACATCAGATCTAGCTTTGGGACCAATTGTGGTTGGAGTAAGACCTACTCTGCCAATTAAGGGCGTTTGTTATTGATGGGAAACGATTTGGCTGGGGGGGGGGAGTGATTTGTTGCCGAATCCAAAATGAGAAGTGAGCCGATAAATGCTTCATCTAAGGATGATGTTGCTGTTGAGGAAGTGTTTCCTTTGTATGCAGTGATTCGAGCTAAGGCAATGAAATTAATTTAAAAACAAATGATAGACACATGATCAGAGAACGACATTATAGATTTGTTACAGACATAATAGACACGTGTTCAAAGGACGACATTACAGATTTGTTACAGACATGATAGACACATGATCAAAGGGCGACATTACAGATTTGTTTGACATTTTTTGGGCCAGACATGGATCTTCTAAATGCTTGTCCGACTGACAAGTGTTTAATGAATGGCAATGTTGGACGTGAAGGAAGTTCTGTTTCATAAAAGCAAACTTATCCATCAGCAAGAAAAGAATCTTCAGATCTCTTAACTATTTAAATATATACTTCCAGAGAAAGAACTGGAGAAAGTTCAAAATGGTTACTTTTGCAAAAATGGTGTGCTCGTGAGAAAATAGAGACCACCCATTGTTCCAGGTTTATTTGATGGGGCTGTAGTCTATCAACTCGTTGTTCTAAAAACATATTATTCACAAATATTGAAAGTTCCCAGAGAACTTTCCATGGAGATGAATTATGTATGAGTAAGACATATGACAAAATTATGAGATATTTCTTTGGCCAAAAATTGGGCAAGATGTTTCTCATTTTTGTAAAACTTGTCATATATGTCAACGGGCAAAAAGACCTAATAAACAATTTCTGTTACTCCTTTGAAATCTATCCCAACGTTCGACAAATATCCCAGTCATATAATAATTGATTGTGTTAAGCCAAAAAGATAACATTTGTGTTTAAGCACTTTCGCGTGCTGTGTAATTTTATTATCATAAGGTTATTTGTATTGTATTATATATTGTCGTGTTTTTGAAAGTGTATGAATTTTTTACCATTTTTAATAATTTGTTATTAGCACACACACACACATATACATAATATCTTAGTTAAAATTGTCCAATGCCAATTTTTAATTCTCTACACTTATTTTGGTGTCTGCACTAGTTTCTGTATAGTTTTCTTTTTTGCATGTGAATTATATTCTTGATTGTGTATTTTGCAAGTCCCGCTTTTTCTCGAAATTTGTAGAACGTTCTTGGGTGTAAGAATCTACAACATATTACGTGGGTATGTAATACTAATGATTGACAGTATTGTTTCAAACGAACTTTCGGGAGTGTTCTAGAGGCTCGCGTGATTGATTGGTATGTAAAAACCGACGCTTCTAGAAACAAATAGATAATTATTATTGAACAACTACAGTCAATGTGCTATAGGCCTCGGAAGCTATAACTGTGATTAACACCTCTTAATCTGAAAGTACAATATTTGACCAGGAACGTTAATAGATTTCAAATATTGCAAACCATTCAACTTTAGTGAATTACTTCAAGGGTTATTATTTATACGAGGGCATTAAATATCTTCGCTGAAAGAAGTCAGCTTGTACTCTGTGTGAGGCTATTCAAGAAAAGAAATCGTTAGCTAAGACAAGGTGTAATAAAATCAACTCAAAATTAATTTGCTCACTGATAAAATATTCGCTTCTAGACCAGATATAAAACTTAGTACTGTCTGTCTCCGAAGACATAAGATATTGTCGCTGAGTCCTTTGCTGAGACATTTGTAAGTCTACGGATTTACAACGCTAAAATAAGAGGTTCGTGTCACGTCGGTGGACACAGCAAGTAGTCAGATGTGGTTTTACGATAAGAAAAAAAACACACGCACACAAACACAAATACTGGTGAAACTTTAAGTGTGTTTTAAGATTAGCCAGCCGTCAAAAAAAAGTGTATTTATGTATCAACAAAGAATTAATTTCCTGTCCGTGAATGTCGATAAAAGATTCAGTTCCAGACTAGATATAAGGCTCAGTATTATTTGCAAGTTTATGAAACTCTTGTATATAAACCTTAATTTGTAATAACTATTAGTAATAACTGTTATTATAAATTGTTTTGTTTATTTGTTTCTATATTAAAATATATCTGTGTTAAAAAATGAAAATTGTGTGTGTTGATCTTGTTGACAAATATCATTAATTTACCACATATTAACATTTAATTAACTTCTAAATTCAAACTTCCGGTTATTGGAAATAGTAATACGTTAACATACGTAACATAATAAATCGGAGACTCATCCAAAATAAATTATATTACCTACTATGCAGTCAGCAGCAAATTCCAGCAAAAGTGCTTTATCCAGTTTTTAACCAAATAGAGGGCTTGACTGTGCTTGTCTACAACTGAAGGAACAGATAATATTTAGAGCCATCGCAAGGCAAACATTGGACATTCTGGTTTATAGGATGGCTGGTATGAATATTTAAACTTTAATTAAAATAAAGTACAGAACAACATTTCGATCTTCTTAGTTCATGTTCAGGTTAACACAGAGAGTTTGTAAATAACCATTGACATGCGCGTGTCTTATGGACGAGAATGTAAACGGGTACTGGATTGTAGAGGGCGTTTCAGTTAGATGTTTGGTAATTAATTATTATAGGTAAATTTAAATTTATTTAATATTGGTTTAAAAAACACCTTTACACCTATACTCATAATATTTTTCTGTCATTATAATAACAGTGTTATACTATTGTACTTCTTTGCAAATTATCATGAAGTATACATTTTATTTCCTTTTTATATCGAATTACATTTTCTTTACATTAGTTCATGAATAAGACCACAGAGTGAAAAATATACTTTGCACACGGATGTTTTTGAAGACTGCTTTTTGTGGTTTGCAGTGTACTATAAACAGAGGGTTTGTTTTCACAAAGAAGAAAAAAAAGGTCAAAGTTCTCACCCAGTTCATCCTTTTGCTGATTATTTATAATCCTCAAAAGAATCTAAAGTTTGCTCATTACTTCATCGTGCCAAAATATATATAAATTATTTGCTCTATTAAAAACTAAGTTCCTACCACCTATTTTAGCAGTTTAATTGTCATTCGTATAATATATTACGGCAACACATTTCAGTTTGGACATTTTTAGCAGACACCATTTTATGCTATTACTAGTAATAAATGAATTTTTTTAGTTACATCGATAACTCTGAATCGTAGTTTTCGCCACTGTTGATTAACTTTCAACCGCGTTATTTTAGTGTTTTAGACATTTTTCTACGCTGTTAAAGAATGTTATTATAATACTATTTTTCTGTCTATAAATTTCAAGTTCACTCTTATTTTTGAATTTCACATGTAAGTCCACAGAAATTTATTTCTACATTATTCAGACTTGCATGTACATGTTTTCTCCTTTCGAAATATTCTAATTTCTTCTGTTAATACAAAAGCTGGAATTTTATTTTGATAAGCTACAAAAATGTATACTTTATTCATTGAAAATATACAAACATAGTTTAGTTTAGTTTAAATTTCGCGCAAAGCTATACGAGAGGTATCTGCGCTAGCCGTCCCTAATTTAGCAGTGTAAGACTAGAAGGTTTGGTTTTTGTTTTGAAATTCGCGCAAAGCTACACGAGAGGTATCTACGCAAGCCGTCCCTAATATAGCAGTGTAAGACTAGAGGGAGGGCAGCTAGTCATCAGCACCTACCGCCAACTCTTGGGCTATTCTTTTACCGACGAATAATGGGATTGACTGAAACATTATAACGCCCCATGGATGAAAGGGCGAGCATGTTTGGTGTGATGGGGATTCCAACTCGCCATCTTCAGATTACGAGTTGAGTGTCTTAACCACCTGGCCATGCCGGGCCCTGCAAACGTAGTATACATCCAAAAGTGTATGAGTAGTTTACCTTTGTCACAAATCGTGCAATCCAAAAGTCACTTATAAAGTAGTGAGGTTATAAATGATTTTTACTTCATATATGTTGTTGATAATCAAAAACCAGGTTTAAAATCTATACTTTACTCAAACCACTAAGTTTTTATTCACAATCAATGCGTATATTATTTTAACTATTAGGTTTAACTACTCAGAATGTTTTTCACTCATTTCATTACGTGAGATACAGAAATAATTACATTAATCAACCGAATGCCACTTTATTTCAATGAGAAAAAACAACTGGTATTTTGTATCTTTAAAATATCGAATTAACTAGCACAAAAAGTACATCAATAGCTACAGTGAATTCTATAATGATTGAATTTGTGTGTTTTCGAATTTTTACCTCTAACTCCTTTCTGTTTTAGAGGTAGCAGGACTAAATTTAGTGTGCGAACTCCTGATGGCCCAGGGATAGAAGGGGAAGTTCTTATCTATATCGTATATTTCCATTGCCAAGGGAGAACAAAACACTCCCAGAAAGTTACAGACACAGTAGAGGTATAAGAATAGGTTTCACAGGGTCACTGAACATGAATCTAGCATTGAATTTTGTGTTCCTGACCGCCCCCTCTAGATCTCGGGGTGTCCTAACATGATTTGTTTTGAGGTACAACCTGGATAATGAATGGGTTTGACAGGTGCACTGACGTTTCTGTGAATCATGAAAGCGTCTGAACCCACTAATAGAGGGCTGTTATATTTTACTATTCGTTATAATTGTTATTAATTCACCCAAGTTTTATAGATTTTTACTTCTTGTATCACTCATCTATAACATAGTCGTGTTTTTACTACAAACATTTAGATGGTGCCAACCACTGTTTCATTTTTAGTTTTTACTGGATATTGTCGAAATATCGATAATTAATCACATTGACCACAAATAGTGTCAATGTTTTTAGATACTACCAGATATTACCGAGTTATCGGTAATCAATTACATTTGGTACTGTCAGTAACAGTATGAAACGTTAATAATACTTGTTTTCTTTTTGTTTTGTTTTTAATTTCGCACAAAGCTACTCGAGGACTATTTGTGCTAGCCGTCCCTAATTTAGCAGTGTAAGACTAGAGGGAAGGCAGCTAGTCATCACCACCCACCACCAACTCTTGGGCTACTCTTTTTACCAACGAATAGTGGGATTGACCGTAACATTATAATGCCCTCACGGCTAAAAGGGCGAGCATGTTTGGCGCGACAGGGATGCGAACCCGCGACCCTCAGATTATGAGTCGCACGCCTTAACCAACCTGGTCATGCCGGGTCTTGGACGAGCAGTATACGATTACGTTAGCTCGCGCCACATTTTAAGTGAAGTATACATGGAATACTAGTGTGATAGAAGTAGAGGAAGCTAATTCGACTTGCCAGCTGAAATTCGAAAGCAATTGAATAAGTCTAAGTGGATTTTTTGACAAAAAGAAGAGAACTATACAGTGTTTATGATATGCCAATATAAAGAAGTGTTAAGAAGTTGTTGTACATACGTTTAACTAGTTCCGAATATAAAGATTATTTTGAAAACATATAAAGGAAGTACTGTTCGTTTATTTTTTAATTCATCGTCAACAAATCACAGACACCTACTGTAGAATAATCCTAAGCTCAACAACAACAACAACATAATATATATTCATACTCTGCAGATGTATAAATAAGTAAAAGCCTTTAATTAATAATTGGCATAAAAACTTTAACATCTGGCAGTTGAGTTATTGGTAATTAATTACATTGGATGCTATTAGAAACAGTGCTATTTTTCAGATGTTACCAGATATTTTCGAATTATCAGTAATTAATTATATTGGATACTATGAGAAACATTGTTAGGTGGTACTTGAAACATCATCAATTCCTAATTCTAATTGAACAGATTAAAATTTTTAATTGGTAAAATGTAATGTCGTTAAAAACATTACGATTATTAATTTTCTAGAAAAGTTAATTCACTCAATTAAACAGTAACAACTGAAATTTCGAATTATCCACTATCGTCTTTCACAACAGAAACGTCTTGCTTTCGGAATACAACTGTATGCAAAACCGACAGCTTGAAATCTTATTTTATTCTGTTTTCGCGTCTAAAAGTTATTTATACAGTAATTTCTAAACTCAGCTTGTAATAATATTTATAACAACAAAGCTGTTGCTTGGTGGTTTTATTAAGTTAGTTACTGTACACAGTTCTCTAAGTGTTTGGTTTGTTTTTTTAATTTCGCGCAAAACTACACGAGGGCAGGCAGCTAGTCATCACCATCCTCCGCCAACTCTTGGGCTACACTTTTACCAACGAATAGTAGGATTGATCATAACATTAAAGCGCCCACATGGCTCAAAAAGCGAGAATGTTTAGTGTGACGGGGATTGAAACCCGCGACCCTCAGATTACGAGTCGAACGCCTTAACCCACCTGGCCATGCTGGACCAGACTGACCGTCAATAGTTCCTTATTCTCTAAGGTATCAAATAATGTGATAATGTTACTTTTACAATGGGCCTACAGTTGAAAGCCCGTTGTTTAGCGGCATCAAATGTCAAACTAGAAAAACCTTTATCACCACTCAGGCCATTCAGGAATTCTCCTAAATAATTACCTTCATTTTCAAACATTCACCACGTAGAACTTCATTTTGGCACATTCGCCATATAAATTGTGTTTTTTTTTTCTTATAGCAAAACCACATCGGGTTATCTGCTGAGCCCACCGAGGGGGATCGATCCGCTGATTTTAGCGTTGTAAATCCGAAGATATACCGCTATACTAGCGGGGGACACGCCATATAAATATCTTAATTTCGGTAGGTTCACTTAGTGCTTTCTGTACAATCACGACATGACTCTCACCATTTCGAGACATTAATCATGCAACTGTGTTCATTTTAGTATATTCACCGGCTAAATACATTGATTTTAAAACAAATGTAAAACTTGGTACATTCACCGCACATCTAACTTAATTTCTGTTTATTAGATATTCAAATATTATTATTTACATTTACCAGTCAGTTTTATTTCCGGAAATTCACTACATTTTGGCTCATTCACTGTATAAATATTGTCTTTCTGTACACTTACCACAACATGACTTTCACTTCGATACTTTAACCACATAAATAACTTTGTTCCCATACATTCATTACATAATTAGTTACGTTTTGATTCACTTATCACGGCATTAGCTCATGTAGATATATTTACAACTTAGCTAGCTTAATTTTGACACATTCACCAAGTAAATATCTTGATTTTGTGGTAAATTTGCCATCTAATAAGTTTCATTTCGATACATTCATTACCTAATAGCTCTATCTGGATACATTCAACATACAACTAAATATTATTTTATTCTATTCTCCACGTATCTAGATTCTGTGTTTGGTAAAAATCACAAAAACTTACCATCTCTTCGATACATTCATCACCAAAATAGTTTCCTTTTGGTACACTCAACAATTCTACATGTAACTAGCTTAACGTACGTACGTCATGATGTCATTAGTTCATTTCAGTACATTTACCTCAACTATCAAAGTTCTATCGCCATGTATTCACCACGTAACTAGTTCCAGTTTCATGCGTCTACCACAGAAGTAACTTCATTTTGGTACATTTACCATGTAATTAGCTTTAGTTTTGTAAATTCACCATGTAAATGCCATTATTGCGGTATATTACCTCGTAACATTCTCCATTTCGTAAATTACCAAAATTTAGCGTAATTAACTTCTTTTTCTAAAAATTCACCACACAAGTATCTTCCTATCAGTACTTTCCTGAACTAGGTATATTTAGAACATTCTCCAGTGAAGTCCCAGTAGCACAGCGGCAATTCTGTGGATTTATAACGATGAACATGGTCTCTGATACGGCGTTTATGTTCCTTTGAGGGCCTGGCATGGCCTAGCGCGTTAAGGCGTGCGCTTCGTAATCTGAGAGTCGCGGGTTCGCGCCCGAGTCGTGCCAAACATGGTCGCCCTCCCAGCCGTGGGAACGTTATAATGTGACGGTCAATCCCACTATTCGTTGGTAAAAGAGTAGCCCAAGAGTTGGCGGTGGGTGGTGATGACTAGCTGCCTTCCCTCTAGTCTTACACTGCTAAATTAGGGACGGCTAGCACAGATAGCCCTCGAGTAGCTTTGTGCGAAATTCCAAAAACAACAACAACAAAAACAGTTCCTTTGCGTATCTCTGTTTAACTAGCAACAAACAAATCTCACATAACTGATTTCACTCAGGTACATTTCTTTCATAAACAGCTTGAATTTGGTGCATACGTCATTTAATTAATTACGGTAAATTTTTGTAGTCATTTCTGTTAATTGCTAAGAAAAAGATACGTTGGTTGAGTAAAATTGGTAAATAATAACAATAAGCATAGTGTTTAATAGGATTCGAGAATGTGAGGTTTAGAAATGTCAGATTAGGCTTAGAGAGTGAAATTCTGGTTTACCGACAGTTTAGCCTATTGGTAATTAATAAAACAGACCAAATATGTTATCTTACAATATAAAAACACCTTAAGAATATTTGTTTGCGTTTCTTATTTAAAATTCAACTGAATTACTTTTCGAGAGGATAAAATAGTGATAAAGCAGTGTAATATATGTAAGTAACGTTAGGGTAAATTAACAGTAATGTCTATAAAGTTGTAACCGGAAAATTATATACCTTAAAAATAAGAAAGTAGGACATTTAGACACCTAATAATTGTCTACTTATCCGGTTACCATGTGAATCAAGTAACGGAATAAATATAAAATTTAATAAAATAGGCCTAGATTTATATAGTTGACATAATGGAGTAAATTAAACTGGTAATTTAGTAAGCCTTAATATATACAGACTATATAATAGAGAAAATTATTATAACCATTATTTTATTTTATACTAAACAATTGATGTGTAAATGTTATACTTCGCTATTTGTTTAGGTGTCCAGTTGTCCTGGATTCCAATTAGCTAGGATAGATACAAGAAATGGGTTTTTTTTGGGAACTCGGAACTGTATTTTCTTTTAAGGAAGCTAGTAATGAAGACATGCAATTAATATACAGAGTTTGCAGTTTTGAGTAGAGATAAAAGTTAAAGTTAGAAAGAGCACTTATAGTAATATGACTAGAAATAGTGAATTTAATTGTATTTCTGTTAAGTTACATTTTAAGCCTTTACTTTGTGCAGATTAGAAATTAAGAAAGAGAATGAAAACAAGATTGACAAAGAGGGTAGAATAGTTTGAGTGGTAAAAAGGGAGAATGTAATTGGATTATGTTATCCAGAGACAATAGTGAAGGATGTAACTGACTGAGCAGCTGATACAATATATGGTGTTACCAATAATGCAGTCTTTATAGCGTACCTAGGGGCTCATTAGGTAGGTCAGATGAGTTAACTGATAAATACAAGAGACTGATAAAGACAGTTAAAGAAAGATTAATCCTGTCAAAGATCGCACCGAAATTTAATTATGGGGTTGAAATTATAAGTATGTCATTAAAGTTGAATCATAGACATAGGATAATATTAAGGTCGAGCAGGTTGGCCTTTGAATTAGTGGGATCAGTTAAATATGAGATCAAGGTTTTTTTGAATTGATTTATACTTAAATTAGGAAAGGCTAACTTATTTGTAAGGGCTGTTAACTTACTTACAATGGCTTCTTTAAACCAGGATTAGACAGTGAAGAAAAAAATATATTTAGATAAAATCATTGTGCAAGAACAAAGTAAGGAAGTAGTTTTTAATGATAGACAAAAATTATTATTATTGCAACGCTAGAATAGAAGTATAAGAAATAGAACAGATATCTTTAGAACGTTGGTTAGAACAAGATATTTTGGTTTAATGGGAATAACTGAAGTGTGGTCATGTGAAGACACTTTGATGACAGGAGTTTCTTTGATAAGGACAGAATACTTAAAAAGGGAGGTATGAATGGTATATACCAAGTATGAGTTGCATTCTTCTTAAGTTAGGGATATCAAAGCTAAATGCAATGAGGTTGATTCTATTTGGGGTTTACGTTTGTGGTGATAAGGGAAATAGGCTTCTAGTTAAAACGTCTAAAGATCACCAAATAACACACGAATTTCATGAGAAACTATTCACCTGTTGTTAAGATAATAATTATGCGTAATATTAATTTCAGATTGGAAAATGTTAAAATTACATTTTAAGACAAGTTCTTAGAAACTGTTCTGATGATTTTCTTCACCGTTAGTCATGGAACCTACACAATTTTATTTTAGATTTAGTGTTAATTTTCAACAGGAATGATTGATAAAACGAAGACTGGAGAACACCAGGGTGAAAGTGATCATTTCTTAATTTGGTTTGAGTTTTGTTATATGTGAGGATAAGGAATAATGAAATACTGGGTCCAGATTTCACAAATAAAAATTGAAGGAAAGAGACATAAATTATCAATCATGAATTGTGCAACTGAATTAATTGGAAATAGTGATCAGATAAAAACAACTTAAAAATAAATATGTTAAAATATCTAAATAAGCTTTGTTTGTTCGTTTATAGTTAAGCACAAAGCTACATAATAGGCTATTTGTGCTCTGCCCGCCTCGGGTATCAAAACTCAATTTCTAGCATTGTAAGTCCCCAAACATACCGCTGTGCCATTGGAGCTCAAGATTTTCATGGAGAACATTGGATGGCTGTAAATTTCAGGACATTAACCACATAACTAGCTCCGTTTAGATACATTCATCCCGTCAATAGACCCTTTCGGTATATTAGTCATGTAACTAGCTTTATGTCAGTACATCAGCCACGTAACTAGCTTTGTTTCGATACACTTACCACGTAACTACTTTTATTTCGGTACAGAACTGTAAATGTACCACTTTGACATACTCATCACATATATTGCTTTGTTTTGATACTTCCACATTATAACTAGTTTCGCTTAAGTGTTTTAGCTACACAAGTTTTCGGTACATTCACCACGTAACTAGTTTTATTTCAGTAAATTTACCTTTAAAATAGTTTTATTTTGGTATATTCTTTACTTAACTGGCATTGTTTCGGTACTTTCACAGGGTAATTTACTTCACTTCCGTACACTCGGTACATTTATCACTTAAACAGCTTTGTTTCGGTTACACCCCACATAAATAGCTTCACTTTGGAACACCTAAAACATAACTAGCTTAATTTCAGCACATATAAATGAGTTTCACTTTAATAAATCTAAACCCTGGATGGCCAGGTGGGTTAAGGGATTCAACTCCTAATCTGAGGGTCGTGGGTTCGAATCTCGAATTTTAATACACTCAACAATCGGTTTAATTTCACGATATTTATCGCGGAATTAACTTCTATTCGGTACATTCGTCAAATAACTAGCTTCGTTCAGGTATGTTCACCAAGTAAGTAGCTTCATTCGTTTTTTCAAGTTCGAATAAAATTTATACGTTTTTACCTCCGGCCTGGCATGGCCTAGCGCGTAAGGCGTGCGACTCGTAATCCGAGGGTCGCGCCCGCGTCGCGCCAAACATGCTCGCCCTCCCAGCTGTTAGGGCGTTATAATGTAACGGTCAATCCCACTATTCATTGGTAAAAGAGTAGCCCAATAGTTGGCGGTGGGTGGTGATGACTAGCTGCCTTCCCTCTAGTCTTACACTGCTAAATTAGGGACGGCTAGCACAGATAGCCCTCGAGTAGCTTTGTGCGAAATTCCAAAACAAACAAACAAAATACCTTTTATAATTAGAGTTTATACTTTACTTTTCTATTTTTTATACAGTTTTGTGCAATGATGGTTGTATTGAAAGAAAAACTATTTTTGTATTTTTACTAATTGCCGAAAAACGCTGTTTCAAAATAAAACTAGTAAAATTTAGATTCATTAGGTATTTGCTACAAAATGGCGTTTTTCATTGGATCTAGGCATACATAATGCCCATTTGTGAAGCGAATATAACTTAATATTAGCAATTCTATCTATACCAAAGTGTTGTCGTTTGATGGAGAAAAGCCAGTTTATAACTAAGCGGACAACCTTGCAATGAGGACGTGGCTGGAACAGCCCAAATTGCCCTGATGATGCAGCATATTTCGACAAGTTGTGATGTCGCTTTTAAAAGTTTCAAGTGTCAATCTAGTTCTGTTCGTGGTGACAGAGAAAAATGTTGACAAGCTTAGAATTCGGGGAGCATAGGAACAATATCTATCTGTTCATGTAGTGTAACAGTAGATAGTTAAAATGTAGTTATGGTAACCACCGTTCCGCTGCGATTTTATATCGGCTTTAGTTGTCACGCGATATTGCTGGTTTGCGTATTAAAAACGGTTTTAATGTAACATACTCAGCATTGTAGATGTAGTGATACTAAACTCCAAATTTATAGTTATTTATATGACCTACAGTCACATTTATGTAAATTCATGTTAGAGTAATCAAAAGCTAATTTTACTTTTTGTATTCAACTAATTTCCATGAACATTAGAAAAACCGGTTGAAAATTACGTCATGAATTTCATCCTGCCTTTGTTTTACTGCTACAGGGCTTTGTTATAAGTTGTTTTATAACCAGTAACCTGAGCTAGTCTTGCTAAGTTGTTAATTACATATTATTATTTAGAACACAGTTCTTTGGCATCAATAGGATTGTTCCAGGTAAATTATATAAGGTTCACGAGAGAACATCTAATAAACCAGCATACAAGCGAAGAAACCCATTTCGGATCAAAGATCACCCGTCATATTTGGTTCAATGGTAAATTAACATATACCCCTCTTGGAAACAGTATTTCTTGTGGTGAATATCGTTAATATCTTACACCAGTTCATAACTAAAAGTAATCCCGATTTTATGTAATAATGATAAAAATAATTAACAACATTTATATTGTCAACATTGTTAAATAAGACCAAAACATAAAATTTGCCATTTTTTTATTACAGGATAAACTAGTTTTTAAACAACCTTAACTTTGTGGTTTACGGATAAGAGTTTAATAGTTTAGACCTAACTTTGATTAAACATTTGAATCATTTTATCAGAACTATTAATATTTACTGCGTAAATTTTAAGAAAAGAATCAGTAATTATTTTCAAAACTTACTTGCAAACCACATTTTCAATATTTGCACTTCAGCGCCATAACTTTCTAACCAATCAAGTGATAATACACTGGACAGCATTGCACAGAGATAACTGAGAAAATTTAGATCTAGTATAATGCAGATCCAACGGGCAGACATCCGTTTCCCCAAGTTATATTATTGTAATAATATGTATACAATAACAGGATACATACGTTACGAAATAAAAGTAAACCCTCGTTATTTACAAAACTATTAGTCTCACAAGAAATATGAAGAAAATTATTAGAAAAACAGTTCTTACCATAACCCCTTTATCTTTTTTTAAACAAAAACATTTATTATCAACGGCTATACGTACGACATAAAAAGCAAACGTATCATTTAGGCTAACCGAAACATTCTACAAAAGGTTGTAATCTTAAGCACATAATTTGCCACATGTGTCTAAAAGCCACAAAATATTTTATGTCATTCCGGATTTAAATACGAATTACGTCATTATACTTGTTTAAACATCAGTCAAAGTGAAGTCACACGGTACTCGAGTTTTTTCCTCTTTGACCAAACACGTAAGAATAAACAACTCAACGACACCATGTTTACATCTAAAGTTGGTGTCCAACAGGCAGCAGTAGTGACCTCTCTCGTGTTCAACCTGTACATAAATTTAAAATTTTTCTTCTATCAATAGTTTAGCTATTCGCAGTTTTCTGATAATGTCTTGTCTGACTTAATTCATCTATTAAATGTGTCCCAATTATCTTTAAAACTGGTATGATAGGAGGAGACCTAATCTCAACTCAAGTAAAATAAATATGCTTGTATTTTATGAATAAATTCACTATAAACAGGAGAGCCATAAGAAAATTAAATGTTTATGAATAACACTGAAGAACCCTATATTAGACTACTTTAAGTTTCTTTGAATAACTTGAAAAAAACAACTTTCAGTATTCTGACTTACAATATTTGTAATAAAGATGTCATTATAATATCGAAATTCTTAAAACGTATAGACCAGTTTTGTGAAATGTTCTTCCAATAGTAGCTAAAAAATTTTTAAACAGAAAGTACAAAATCATGCACTTAAACTGGCAACTGAATAATATTAAATTATAAACAGAACGAAATCAGGTATTTTATATGGTATCTGAGTAATTTAACCTACAGAAAGTACACGATCATGCACTTCAGCTGCCAACTAAACACGTCGCAATACGTCAACCTGACAATGTATATTATACTATAATTAATCTTAAATTCATTAAGTTACTGTAAAGTTCTTAAAAAATTTAATGTCAAACAGCTTATTAACTTTTTAAAACACATTCATTACAATCCACAGGTATGTTCTAGCTACCCCTAATTTCACCTTACAAACATTCTTCAGACTTATTCGGATAAAAGTTAATAAACTATTTTAAAAATAACAATTGTGACCCTAAAGTAGAGGCTAATACAAGATTCTAAAACAAAACCTAAACAAAAACACTCTCAGACATTGTCCCCAACCAATATTCATGTTAATCTGAATAGGGATAACGACAAGTAAAACATCTGCTCCTCAATATTCTAGGACCACTCTTCAACATACCATCTTATTGATTGTTTTCTAACCTTAGAAAGTTATTGACAATGAGCTGTTCCAGATAGTGTTAGTTGGCACTGGGTCGTTAAGATTGGTATTTGTTGACAGCGGACTCTAACGTTTGGCGTTTGTAAAAAGAAGAGTGTTACAGATGGTGTCAACTGACGACAGTTTATTGTTGTGGTTGGTTGATAATGAGCTATTATGAATAGAGTTGTTTGACAGTGAGCTGCTACGGGTGGTGTTGTTTGACAGTGAGCTGCTACGGGTGGTGTTGTTTGACAGTGAGCTGCTACGGATGGTGTTGTTTGACAGTGAGCTGCTACGGATGGTGTTGTTTGACAGTGAGCTGCTACGGATGGTGTTGTTTGACAGTGAGCTGCTACGGGTGGTGTTGTTTGACAGTGAGCTGCTACGAGTGGTGTTGTTTGACAGTGAGCTGCTACGGGTGGTGTTGTTTGACAGTGAGCTGCTACGGATGGTGTTGTTTGACAGTGAGCTGCTACGGGTGGTGTTGTTTGACAGTGAGCTGCTACAGTGACGGGTGGTGTTGTTTGACAGTGAGCTACGGGTGCTACAGGGTGGTGTTGTTTGACAGTGAGCTGCTACGGATGGTGTTGTTTGACAGTGAGCTGCTACGGGTGGTGTTGTTTGACACTGAGCTGCTACGGGTGGTGTTGTTTGACACTGAGCTGCTACGGATGGTGTTGTTTGACAGTGAGCTGCTACGGATGGTGTTGTTTGACAGTGAGCTGCTACGGGTGGTGTTGTTTGACAGTGAGCTGCTACGGATGGTGTTGTTTGACAGTGAGCTACTACGGGTGGTGTTGTTTGACAGTGAGCTGCTACGGATGGTGTTGTTTGACAGTGAGCTGCTACGGGTGGTGTTGTTTGACAGTGAGCTGCTACGGGTGGTGTTGTTTGACAGTGAGCTGCTACGGATGGTGTTGTTTGACAGTGAGCTGCTACGGGTGGTGTTGTTTGACAGTGACCTACTACGGATGGTGTTGTTTGACAGTGAGCTGCTACGGATGGTGTTGTTTGACAGTGACCTACTACGGATGGTGTTGTTTGACAGTGACCTACTACGGATGGTGTTGTTTGACAGTGACCTACTACGGGTGGTGGTGTTTGACAGTGAGCTGCTACGGATGGTGTTGTTTGACAGTGAGCTGCTACGGATGGTGTTGTTTGACAGTGAGCTGCTACGGATGGTGTTGTTTGACAGTGAACTGTTATGGATGGTGTTGTTTGACAGTGACCTACTACGGATGGTGTTGTTTGACAGTGAGCTGCTACGGATGGCGTTGTTTGACAGTGAACTGTTACAGATGGTGTTAGTTAACGTTGGAATGCTATTTATATGTTATTTGACAAATTGACTGTTACACGTGTTATTGGTTGACATCGGGCTGTTACGTACGGTGTTAGTTGATGAATGGGCTGTTACAGATAGTGTTGTTTGACAGGTAACTGTTACGGATGGTGTTGGTTGAATTCAAGCTGTTATGGCTGTGTTGTTTGACAAATGGACTGTTACAGGTGGCATTCACTGACAGGGAATTGTAACGGATGGTGTTGATTAGCAGTGGGTTGTTACGAGTGGTTATGATTGACATCGGGTTTTTGTGGATGGTACTGATTTGCAGGAGCTCTTTTGGTGGTGTTCACAGGTAGCTGTTATTAGTAGAGAATGAATACTACAACACAATGCTCTACATTACTTACATTAAAGTAAATCCTTATTTAAAACTTTTTAAAGTGTTTTAACAACCATGTCATGGATTGTATTTTATTTTTAATTGTTTATATAAATAATATGTTAAGGAACAATACGAATACTGGAATATCAACTTTTGGAGATAAATTTCTTATTTTCCTTCCATTAGACTATTTTCAATAACAAATAACTCAAAAACTAAGCCATATACACACGTTATTGTTCTCTTCCGTTTTATATTAGGTTTCTTCGCAGAGTTTGTTACCATCTTTGTGTCTGAAGTATTCGGCCCGATATGGTTAGGGCGCTCGATTTATAATCTGAGGGTCGTGGGTTCAAATCCCCGTCACACCAAATATGCTCATCCTTTCAGACGTTGAGACGTTATAATGTGACGGTAAATTTCACTATTCGTTGGTAAAAGAGTAACCCAAGAGTTGGCGGTGGGTAGTAATGAGGAGCTGCCTTCCCTCCAGTCTTTTACTGCTATATTAGGGACGGCTAGCGCAGGTAGCGTTTTTGTAGCTTTGCGCGAAATTCAGAACAGTAAATTGATATATATATATATTTGTATGTGTATGAATACATATATACATTTACAAATGTTCTCAAAATTCAAAACAAATCTAAAGCATGTTTGCCAAATCTTTTAAATGCTGTAATTAACGCTTTCCTTCCTATTAATACTAAAAGCTAGGAAATCGTTTTTGCTCTCTATAGAATATGATCAATTCAAATGTTATAAACAGTTTATTTCCAACGATGATTCTACACTGGAATTGTTTAGTTTTCACAACTCCTTAAGAGTAATTTAAATATTTACTTGGGATATTCTACAACTACACGATTTCCCCTATTCCGATAGTCATGTTTCTCTTTATTCGCAACTAATGTATACATTAAAATGTTAAATATAACAAATAGCGCTACATAATGTTATTACCAATAGCAGTATTTACTATGTTATAAAGACCATTACTTATCGTATTTTAACACGAAATTTTTAGGGTAATTGGAAAACCAACAATGTTACATAGTAAATATTGCTATGTTTGAGATGTCAATTCAGACTTCTAACTATCTTCTGGAAATAGGTGTTATTGTGATCGGTTACATCTCTTTATAACTATGTATAAAGTTTGCCTCACTTTCTGAGTTAATTCTCGAGATAACATAAGAAACTTAAATATGTAATGAATGAATGACAACTGAAAGTTCCAACTGGTTATTAGTTGCTACTGTTCACACATCAGTGTCGCTGACAATAGCTCTCATTAGAAAAGCCCTTACATGGCTATAAAGTTTTGCACTCGGTTAAGAGTGATGTATCTCAGACATTACATTGTCGATTGAATTGAAAGTCACAGAATATGACCATTATGTCATATAAGACACAAAGGTTTAAAAATTTGCTGCTAGGTA
This sequence comes from Tachypleus tridentatus, assembly GCF_004210375.1. Classification (NCBI taxonomy): domain Eukaryota; kingdom Metazoa; phylum Arthropoda; class Merostomata; order Xiphosura; family Limulidae; genus Tachypleus; species Tachypleus tridentatus. Next base: position 20,087,418 of record NC_134830.1, read on the forward strand.
ATGATTACTGTACTAATAAACTTATGTAAAAGCACAACCTGTGAACACAGGTAAATGAATAAGAAACATGAGTCAGCAAGAGACCCAGTTTTGGAAATAACTAAGAAGAAATAATACAGAAGTATTGTATCAGTATTGCGCCACCTGGCGTTAAATTATTTTTCTGTCCTTGTATTTCACATGTCACAGAGTTATACTCCATGAATTTCAATTCATTCGACACTTTCATGTCTGAGTTATACCCTTGTGAACTGGTTCAAAACTTTATAACCTCCCTCTGTAAGTCATAATTAAGAATGTTGTTATAACAATACTTGTATAAGTTATTTTTATGGTACTAAGTTTTATCTGAATTTAAGTGTATATATTTGTGTGAACCATTTTTCACCATGACTAATGTGTGTAAAAATTGACTGTAATAAGAGCATAGGATACTCAACATACTGAAGGCTTTTGTTGGAGATGCTTTTGAAATATCTTTCTTACGTTCAGTTGAATGATTATTATAGATAGTGTTAGCATCAGTTTGATGTTCAAAAGGCTTTATCTGAAGTGGTTTATCTAAAATTAAACAATAAATTAAAGTGTACTTCATGTGTTGTCTCTAACCGACAGATGAGTTTGATTACACATATTCACAAGATGCATTTCATGTCTTTTCTTTTAAATGATACATACCTGTTACACAACCGACAAATTAACTCTAACAATTAACCGTAGAATTACATTAACCTTCTTAGTTTTGTCCTATTATCTTGGTGATACGACCAATATAATATAGACAGCTTTTTTATTTTATTACAACTGTTTCTGAGAAACATATTGTAAAAGTATTTAAAGTACAGTTAAGTTTGAGGTCAAGGTTATGTTTTAGTGCAAAGCTATTCAGTAGGTTACTTGAGATTTGTACACTGTGAGGAATAGAGTTTGGAATTTTAATCATTGTAATTTTGTAAAGTTATCTCTGATCCATCTCAGGGCTCTAAAGTATTTTGTTTGTTTTGAATTTCGCGCAAAGCTACTCGAGGGCTATCTGCGCTAGCAGTCCCTAATTTAGCAGTGCAAGACTAGAGGGAAGGCACCTAGTCATCACCACCCACCGTCAACTCTTGGGCTATTCTCTTACCAACGAATAGTGAGATTGACCGTCACATTATAGCGCCCCCACGGTTGAAAGGGCGAGCATATTTGGTGCGACCGGGATTCGAACCCGCGACCCGGCTCTAAATTAAAAAAAACAAACAAAGTCGTTTCTGTGTAATCCATTTTTACAGGAATGAAAAAGTTAAGTGTATTTTTTTCTGGCAAGCTTAGTTGATAGTGATAATGAAGAATAATTTCGCAAGTTCTCAGGATATGATCGTCATAACATGTAAGATATAATAACACAAAAACACTAGGTGGCATGCTCTCGATTCTATGTATATGAAAGGAAAACCTGTGAAAGATGTTTCCGACGCCACTTGTTGGCTGCTCGCAGATTTAACTTAATCAGGTTTCGACAATGTAGTACATAGTTTTATCTTTTATTTTATATTTTTCCCCAAATTTTAAATTTTCCCACGGGCTCTAAATACACAGGTTGCCAGAAATCACCAGGGGCGGGTCGAAAATAAACAAAATTTCTGAGCGCCCCCTGTTATATGTGATCCTGAACTTCAGTTGGAGGGCGGATAATTTTAAATCGAACAACTGTCACGCTCTGTCTTTCTGTTCGTATTTATTACAGGTAGCTACAATCGTCTGTAACAAGTACTTTTCTTCACAGTTTTGAATAACCAAGGTATCTATCTACTAGACAGACGCTAAACTAGAAGCAAATTCTACTTTGTAATATTTGTAGCATGAATCTCTAAGTATCTGGCTTTCGATAAAGCTGTTGACTGATGTCTTATTCATGTGTAAACTGTAAGTAAAACAACATCAAATTCTTGAACACAGAACTCAACAACTTAGTCCTAAATTGATTTTATAGTACATAATGTATGCAAGTTCTCTTTACGGTAGAATTCTGAGGTTTCGTGATTTTAATCTAAACCATTATGATATTTTAATATTTAGTTATCACATTTTACTCGCTTTTTAAATACTATCTTATGTAGATATACATATATGTAATATATGGTTATAACTTTTTCGGTTTCATTATTTCTCAAATACTCATTTTTAACTTTATTTTGCACCTTATATTTACAATTAGGATATTACAAATATCATGCTCCCTCATTTTAAAAGCTATTGAATATTCTTGTACGATATACAATTTTTTAATTATCAGATTTATCACTGCTGTGTTATTATTTTTCAAAAAGACACAACCAGAACAAACATAATAGGGTATCGTATTCAGTTTCATCATTTACTTTAGACACAACCAGTACAAACATAATATGGTTTTGGAAATTTTGAATTCAACTATAATTGTACTGGCTAGTCGTTTTCAAACGTTTTCTTTTAACGTTTGGAAACAAATGTGCCATATCAACCGCTGGTAAATAAAACCACGTGACACGTGGTAGTGCGAAGAAACGTGTTTTATGACGCAATCATTTTCTAGCATTTCAATGGTTTGATTCTTAGTACAGATCCAGGCCCATTCATGTTAATGTTTAGCAACGTACTTCTCATAATGCCAGTGAGATTCTTTGGGTTTCGTAAACAGATAATAGGTTTATTTCATCAAGTAATCATGCTGTGTGTGGCATAAGTATTTTTACCTGAATTAAACAGCGAAATATTTTCATAAAATAAGTTATACTAATTAAAACATTTAATCTTGGACTACAACCTTTCGTGTATACAATTATTTTTAAAACAAAACTTCTACAGATTTGGGGTCCGCAAAACCAAAAAGAGTGGTGCTTGAATTATTAAAGTTTGAGACCCGTTGTTATAAAACATTCACTTCTAACTTATATATTTCTGTAAAATGAAAATTGAATTTTACTTATTACTTGTCTTAAAGGCCCGGCATGGCCAAGTAATCAGAGCGCTTCACTCGTAATATGTATGTAGCGAATTCGAATCCCCCTCACACGAAACATGCTCGCCCTTTCAGCCGTGGAGGCATTATAATGTAATGGTCAATCCCACTATTCGTTGGTAAAAGAGTAGCCTAAGAGTTGGCTGTGGGTGGTGATGATTATCTGCCTTTACTCCAATCTTACACTGCTAAATTAGTGACGGCTAGCGCAAATAGCCCTCGTGTAGCTTTGCGCGAAATTCAAACAAACAAACAAACTTCTCTAAAATAAAGTTGCAACTTTTATATACTTTTGATACTTGAACTTTTAACACGTTATTTACAACCGTTGTTTAATTTTTGTATTATTAAATAGAATTTGGGCTTTTCACTTGTCATTAGACTGACATAATCATTTAAATCATACAGATAAACATGTATGCCACCACAGCTCAAATCTTGAGGTGATTTGAACATCTTTAGAAATATAAAAATATTTTCTCCCATTTAATCTGTTAGTCAAATAACTAAATCACCTATTTATTCAGAAATAGTTAAAAACTAAGTCTCATAAGCGACCCAGAGGGTCATTAAATGAATAAATTAAAACAAGTAATTTATAAAAGCGAAGTTGTAAATTTCTCGATTAAAAATATTAGATTGTATAACTATTTAGAATATGCTGTGCCGCACATCTACATCCGTGTAACTCACACACACACACACGAGTAATGAGAAATAGAATGAAAAATTCAAAGCTTACTAGATGAATAAATCATAACAGCAAATGTTACGAGAAATTTTAACAATAAATATGCAGCACGATGATGTGACAGGACAAAATATTGGAAGGTAGAAAATGAATATATTTCATGACGTTAACTCAACATAGAAAATGTATTTATGCCCAAGTAATAATACTGAGTTACCCTTGGAAAAATTGGAGCTATACTGAGATACACAGACAAAAGGTTGCGTTTCGTGTTACGACTGAGGTTTGGCTTGGCAATTCTCATTTATCTCCTGCACGGACGTTTAACTACCTGCGACGACATTAGTCTCAGGTTTAACTCTCCCCTTAACAAGAATTGAAACAAAAAATGGTTCTTGTTTGTCTAATGTCATACATGGCTGAGCTAACCACCATTTGGTACACGTTGTGGGTCAGAGGATTTACATTTCAATATTAATAATATTCTCAGTCTACTAACCCTAATCACTTTATAGAAATCTATTAACATCCTGAATATCCAGGCTTAATAAACTATGTTTATAAACTTCATATCGATTTACTAACTTACTCGTAAGCAAATAAAATATTTTGCAAAAATATCTAGTTCCAGAAGTAACATACGTTTGCAAAACAATTTGAGAGCCTACGCTAATTTTTCTGTTTATTTGAATTATCAACTGAAAGAACACTAAAAACAGATAAGCCTATATACGCATATTTCGAGCATCCTTTCTACACTTTTCAGAACAGGGACTTAATATTTTTGTTCTATCGAAATATTGAATAAACTCGTTATATTAGCCTTTCGAGAATTTCACTGCGGATTTATGGTTTTAAATTTTACAAATATATAAAAAAATGATTCTCTTGAATAAGTTGTACAGTACCTATTTAGTAATTTATTATTAGTACAGCGTGTGTTTTTTAATAGCAAAACCACATCGGACTATATCCTGAGTCTACCGAGGGGAAGCGAACCCCTAATTTTAGCATTGTAAATCTATAGACTTACCACTATACCGGAGGTGGACATTTTTAGTTTAGAGCAGAGGATATACACACTGGAGTTTGTTGTTGTTTTTTTCCTTTCTCGGAAAACACGAACAAAAATTTAAATACTCCTGGAAACAAGCAAGCAATAAACATACAGGACTCTCAAACAATACATAGGAGTTTTAAACAGCATATAGGACTCTCAAACAACATATAGAAGTCTAAAACAACATATAGGAGTATCAAACAACACATACGACTTTCAAACAACACATACGACTCTCAAACAACACATAGAACTTTCAAACAACACATAGGAGTCTCAACAACACATAGGAGTCTCAAACAACATATAGGAGTCTTATACAATGGGTAATGCCAAATAAATTATGATTTTTGTTGGTGATGCAAAACATTATCTCAGGTAACACCGAAAGAAATGCGAATAAGTTGACAATGCGCTAGTGATTTAAATGTAAGTCTTTTAACTTACACAAACCATTAAGCGTTGTTTACCTACTGTCTTATAGTTTTATCAAAGTACGATTTAACTAAGTTATTTAGTCAGTTTATTTATTTTCTCAGATTTTTAGTTAACTCATAAAACCTTCAGAAATAGCATAGCGGAACTTTGTGCAAGCAAGACACAGTTATGACAGTTTTAACAGTCTCTTTATCTATCAAGTTATGGTTTCACCACACTTTATGTAAGCTTAGTCGTCGTCGTCTTGGTGGAAAATAAATCTCCTACCAATGAGTTGCGTTCGTGAGAAAAATGACATGATGGGTCGGAATCTGCCTGTACTTGCAAGCAATTAGGATGCCATCAATTTTATATATATCCCGCTTTAATGCTGAAATACTTCTAATGGGAATGTGTATGCGCTAAATACCATTGAAGAGAACCGTAATCCCTCATACAATGGGACCACGCATTCTGTTACCGTTATGTTAAAACGACGGGTTTATCATTAAACGTTAAAAGTAAACAAACCAAAGTAGTGACTAGGCTGGCAAAACTACCGTCGTTTAAAACTTTGATACTAGAAACTAAAGTGTTCCTAAAGTATTTAACGCCATATTTTGTCATACAAACTACTCTTAAGTATCATGAAACGAGCCTGCAATACTAGTCAAAAAGTATAGAACTTGTATCTAAACAAAATCAAAAGGATTTTGTATATTTTTGCACGAAGTATCAACAAACATGTAATAAAAAACGTAGAAAGTTTCTATAAACACTTCTTATAACACTACCAACTGATGCACAGCACTCGTGTATTTCAAACCAAGGATGATCCAACACACACAGCACTCGTATTTATCGCTAGCTTGGATAATCACCAGCGTTATTGGTTGAAATGCATTCCCAAACTTGTACCGAATATTTATCATGCTGTAGGCCTTGTACATTATCGTCTCCGTCATTCAGCGAACTGTCCTTGGCTGTTACAGAACAATTCAGACTTGAATTCATTCTATAAAGCACATGTCTTCAGCTATGCTTCTTCCACTGTTTCAATCTTTTGTTGTGTTTACATCTTCTTATCAGTGGGTTTTAAAAGCTTCGCTTCCATTACTACAAATCTGTGCTTACGTGTTCCTTACTGTTCTGAAGACACCATTCAAATTAATATTTTATCGCAACGTCGCTGAAAAGATCCCAACAGACTGCTTCTTTCTAATGAATAACATAATTAACATTACCTTTGGAGGGTTTTTGTTTTCCATCTGAATAATTTCTAACCTAAAAGATCTCAGTGTCACGCAACCTCTTTTGAATCTTGTATACAGCTCTACTGAAGCGTGTAAGGCTTGTTATGCAATATTTCAGTCCTAAGAAATGATAAGTGAATTACAATACTACTACTGAGCATAGTATAACTGTATGTACTTTTATAGGCTTTATACTGGTGCAGCACTTCCTGATTGATGAGAATCACTCACAGTTTAAACTATCAACATGTGACTCTTCTCTACTGTAGTTTATTTTCTAACACTAAAAGGATGAAATTCCCAACATATTGTTTTCTTCTATGCTCTTTTCTTCGTCTTATCCGTAATCATTTCCGTTAATATATCATATTTTGCGAAGATAAATTGAGCCACGGAACTTGGAAGAAGCAAGATTTTGAAATATAAATGCACTGTTAATCTTCGATATTTAAAATCAACTGTGTACATACGAAATCTCAAGTGTGTAGTACAGATTGGTATCCTATATAGATGACAATACAGGAGCACAGCCAACGTGAAGGGGTTCTATACTCAACACATATTTCACTTGCTGCATTTTAGGACTATATTTTATTTCGTTATAATTTGCATCTAATACAACACAAGATACAATCACCTCTTTTTTAATATAACTTTCTTTCATAGTATTTATTTTAATGTTTAGTATATCTATAATATATTATATTTTACTACAAAGATTATTTTGTATTGCTAGTTTAGTTTATAGAATTATGACTAACTTAATTGTTCGAACTATGTGAGATATTTGGATTATGCCTGAAAATATTGTTAAAGTGATAGTATGTATTTGACGAAACCATGCGTTTTCACCTTCACTAGTTTGTTTGTTTGTTTGTTTTGAATTTCGCGCAAAGCTACGCAAGGGCTATCTGCGCTAACTATCCCTAATTTAGCAGTGTAAGACTAGAGGGAAGGCAGCTAGTCATCACCAACCCCCACCAACACTTAAGGCTGCTCTTTTTACCAACGAATAGTGGGATTGACCGCACATTATAACGCTTCCACAGCTGAAAGAACGGACATGTTTGGTTGACGTGGCTTCGAACCCGCGACCTTCAGATTACGATGTGTGTGTATATGAATGTTAATAAAGGCTAAGAGAACTTAATAAAATAAGAGGCAAAAGGCATACGCTTCATTATTAACACGTTATAAGTTGAATGACGTTTTAACCTAACCACTTTTGTTGGTTATCATAATAGCCAAAAGTCTTATGTTTTCCTATGACCCTAGTGCTTTCGAAGGGTCTACATTTTGAAAGCGCTTAGGTTATAAGGTTTTTATTGTTTTATACTAAACCTTTTTGAACCTACTTATTTCTCTGACATCGTTAATGTTATGTTTTCTTTCTAAAAACATATATTTCTGATTTTATCTGTTATAGACATTTTTAAATAGATTGTGCACAATGTACAGCTTGAATTAAGTTACACTTAACACGAAAATAATTTTATAAATTATTTATTTCACTTTCCTATAGATATGAACACAGTTCTGAGTTTATATTTCATAAGAAAATGAGCTTCAACAATACAGTAAAGATATATCTTTACATCATTCTCCTGATGAAAGCTTGTTTATTTGTTTGTGTTTTTTTAATTTAGCGCAAAGCTACACGAGGACTATCTGCGCTAGCCGTCCCTAATTTAGCAGTGTAAGGATTGAAAGGGCAAGCATGTTTGGTGCGACGGAGATTCGAACCCACGACCCTCAGATTATGAATCGAACGCCTTAACATACCTGGCCATGCCGGGCCCTGGTGAAAGCAATGCACCTATAAAAGATAGTAAAGATAATAGATTCGTTAATGAGTATGGCTAGATAAATATCTTATTCTTACGTTTGTTTGTTTGTTTTTGTTTTTTGAATTTCACGCAAAGTTACTAGAGGGCTATCTGCACTTATATTCTTACGTTCTTACTTATAAAGGGCCCGGCATGGCCAGGTGGTTAAGGCACTCGACTCGTAAACATGCTCGCCTTTGAGCCGTGGGGGCGTTATAATGTTACGGTCAATCCCACTATTCGTTGGTAAAAGAGAGTTGAAGAGTTGGCGGTGGGTGGTGATGACTAGCTGCTTTTCTTCTAGTCTTACACTGCTAAATTAGGGACGGCTGGCACAGATAGCTCTCGTGTAGCTATGCGCGAAATTCAGAAACAAAAACAAACACACACACACCTGTAGAGAATACACATATGCCATGAAACGTTTATGAAATATCTATTTATCAACTATTGTCATTTTTTATAGCTGTTAGACCAGACAGAATGAGAGGAGGCCGAAACAAATTTGGACCAATGTATAAAAGGGAGAGGGCACGTAAGTTGCAGTTGTTACGACAAAAGCAGATGATGCAGTTTCAGTGCCTACCGTCTCAGTGTGAAATGGCACCTTCCAGTTCTTTTCTATCTCCTTCTTTGTCAGCTACAGTTACAGCCCCTTATATGTATTCCCCAGAACCAACTCAGGTGAAACAAGAACTGATTCAGATTCCTCAGCTGAGCTCGTCCACAAGCTCCGCCGACTCATCTTCTCTTTTAGTTTTATCAACTACTACCCAATCCCATATATCTCTACCCACACAACTGACCAACAATTATCATCAGTCTTCTGATCCTTATCTGACAGACATCAGCAAAACAACATGGATGACTGCTCATAATTCACCCAACTCAGCTTCAAATTCCATAGTTCATCACTCTGCATATTTACCCAAACCTTACTACTGTGATCCTGGTCCATCCTCAGCTGGACCAGTTCCCTTATTAACAGGGGGAAACAAAATTCCAGAACTAATATGTGAGTTACAGATGTCGCTACTTGATGACAAAAACTGGCAAAGCCTTCTTTTCGGTCTCCTTCAGAATCAGACGTATAACCAGTGCGAAGTTGATCTCTTTGAGCTTATGTGCAAAGTGATAGATCAATTTCTCTTTGCTCAAGTTGACTGGGCTAGAAATACCATCTTCTTCAGGGACCTGAAAGTAAGCTTTTACTTGATTTTAAAGTAATTTGTGATCATGTTTGCCAATGAAATATGTGGTTATTAAACTATAAACTAGTCTTTTTCAGCTCTCACTACATAAGTACTTTATGAAAATGAAATTACATTGATTTTAAGAATGTACAATCTTCTATGAGATCGAGGGCCTGTTATGTTTGTCTATTCTACTATCTCTGAATGCTAATGTTTATTTCCCAGTATATTTACAAATAAGTTAAAATATTTTTAAGTAGTCTAAAACAACATAATCGCCATCGGTGTCAATGACTACATTGGCAAAACTGAGTTTGCAGTATAGTTTTAGAAGGAATGCTTAGTTGCTTGAATCGAACACCGAATTTATCAGAAATTAATACAACTTTTATCTCTTTAACTGGTTTAAAATTTGATCACTGATATAGGAATTAAAAGTTTAGATATCTAAATTATAAAACTATACTAATGTAGCTTAATTGTAAAACTATACTAATCTAGCTTAATTATAAAACTATATTAATGTAGCTTAATTATAAAACTATACTAATGTAGCTTAATTGTAAAACTATATTAATCTAGCTTAATTATAAAACTATACTAATGTAGCTTAATTATAAAACTATACTAATGTAGCTTAATTATAAAACTATACTGAGGTAGCTTAATTATAAAACTATACTAATGGAGCTTAATTGTAAAACTATACTAATGTAGCTTAATTATAAAACTATACTAATGTAACTTAATTATAAAACTATACTGAGGTAGCTTAATTGTAAAACTATACTGATGTAGCTTAATTATAAAACTATACTGATGTAGCTTAATTATAAAACTATACTAATGTAGCTTAATTGTAAAACTATACTGATGTAGCTTAATTGTAAAACTATACTGATGTAGCTTAATTATAAAATTATACAAATGTAGCTTAATTATAAAACAATACTGATGTAGCTTAATTGTAAAACTATACTGATGTAGCTTAATTATAAAATTATACAAATGTAGCTTAATTATAAAACAATACTGATGTAGCTTAATTATAAAACTATACTGATGTAGCTTAATTATAAAACCATACTGATGTAGCTTAATTATAAAACTATACTAATGTAACTTAATTATAAAACTATACTGAGGTAGCTTAATTGTAAAACTATACTGATGTAGCTTAATTGTAAAACTATACTGATGTAGCTTAATTGTAAAATTATACTAATGTAGCTTAATTATAAAACAATACTGATGTAGCTTAATTATAAAACTATACTGATGTAGCTTAATTATAAAACCATACTGATGTAGCTTAATTATAAAACTATACTGATGTAGCTTAATTATAAAATTATACTAATGTAGCTTAATTATAAAACAATACTGATGTAGCTTAATTATAAAACTATACTGATGTAGCTTAATTATAAAATTATACTAATGTAGCTTAATTATAAAACAATACTGATGTAGCTTAATTATAAAACTATACTGATTGTAGCTTAATTATAAAACAATACTGATGTAGCTTAATTATAAAACTATACTGATTGTAGCTTAATTATAAAACAATACTGATGTAGCTTAATTATAAAACTATACTGATGTAGCTTAATTATAAAACCATACTGATGTAGCTTAATTATAAAACTATACTGATGTAGCTTAATTATAAAACAATACTAATGTAGCTTAATTATAAAACTATACTAATGTAGCTTTTTACTTGAAAACAAATATACTGAAGTAACACCAGAGAAAGCCAATTACCATTTTGTTTTAATTGAACATGACTAATTGTGTGGCTTGTATTGTCTACTAAATAGAATTTTACTTCGCAATTGTCAACTATGTATCATGTTTGTCTGAATAACTGTACTGTTTAAAAGCAATGATACCAATCTTGGAGATACATTGAATCAGACTTTACTAAATAAAGACTGGTTCGTAAACTGAAAATTCTTATCTTCGTTACAGTTACCTAATAATACTTTGATTTCTGTGCGAGAAACAAAAAAAATCAGTGTTTGGTATTAGTTGAAGGCAATTGGTAGATTTGTTCATGACACTGTCTGTGGTTTGATTTCAGATAAAATAGCTCATAAACATCCTATTTAAACATAAAACCTGTTCGTTTAACATTTTCAAGCTATCCAAAATTCATAAACATTCAGTGGCTTTTTTTCTAAACTGGATTTCTTCTAATTATGCTCTCGAGCCGGGTTTTAATCGTGGTACTAAGTATTTGACGATGTTTGATAACATAAAGTTATAAAAAAATCAATTGAATGTGTGTGAAATGCCTAAAATGATAAACTAAAGATTTGTTTATATCTTATAGAATTATAAAATATTGATTATCTGCATATGATTTTCTTAACATCCTTCTTAATTATTTCGATATGTCCATAAAGAATTGTCTAATTTAATTAAAATGGACGTTGAGACAGCTGAATACAAACTAGACTTTGAATCTTACAGTATTACTCAACAAGGCAGAAAATTTCGTTCTGACTTATGTAGCAAAGATTGACTCAAGTTGACAGTAAACAGATATGTCTTGTGAGTTCAAAACTTCTGTTTTTATCAGTACAAAGATGAAAGTTTTACAAAAGGTTTGTCAGAATAATGAACAAACAGAAGAGAAAAAATGTATTTGTAATTCTTACGAGTTCAAGATTCCAGGTACTTTTCAGAGTTTGAATAATGGTTCTGAAAAAGAAATTTCCAAAAAACTTTAGATACTGCAGGTCTGTATGAAAGAAAAGTCGTAGCATGAGAATGCTATGGATGATACGAATCCTTATGAAGACTGATGCTTGTATGTTTTAATGTATGTGTAACAACGGTGATAAAAAATATTCAGCTACTTAAATTACACTGTCATCAGCATCGCCTCACAAAAGTAATTTTATCTCATTACAAAGTAGTGTGGCCTAAATATCTCACTGTGATGTTTAAGTTATTGACGCTAATAAATTGTTTCTGAAACATACAAATATATGGTCTCCTTCTCATTTGTTAACTGGAGTTAACATGGATCAAATATTAAGGCAGAATGTCAGAAAGAAGAGGGCGCTTAACTTGCAATCTGCGGGAAGCCGTCTCGAACCTCCATCCTGAAACATACTCGCATTTCCAGCCGTGGTGGCGTTATAATGTAACGGTTGGCAGCGTTTGGTGTTGACTAACTACCTTCTCTTCAAGTAGCTTTGTGCGAAATTCAAAAATAAAAATCAGTCAAACAAATAAGTAAAGAAAAAAAATGGTCATTTTACGTTCGACTAAAATCACCTCAGAATTCCAGTGTAATTTATTGAGAAATAAGTGAGACGACAAAAGAAAACAAAAAAGTTATAATTGCAAGTTGTGCAAAACAAATGTATTTTGTGGAAAATAAACAAATGTTTAATAACACATTTAAAACTCTAACTTTAAAAACGTGCAGAAGTCTTCACAAATGAATCGATGTTCTATCCAAAGAAGAAAGAAGATCTTTTGAAAAATCAAGTTGATGTTTGGATAAGCACTTTGGTGGGGATTTGTTAAATACGAAAATCAACAAGTCATGTGTTAAATACAACTGATATAAAGTCGTGGTGGAAAGGCGTATATCAGAACTACATTTGAACATTGTTTGGCGTGTCATAGGTAGTGTGAAACCACAAAACACTGGTCGTTTTGGACAGAATATGTAACAGCCCATTCCGACGTAAAGTATTCATAATTTTAAAACATAAAGACATATTTCGATTGGGATTCAGAATTTTCAAGACAGAGATATCTCTTGTACTTAATGGCATTTCAAAACGGAGGGACGTTAATCACGTTCAGGTAATAGTATCTTCAAGAAAAATACCTGCAACTACTCGTACTATATCTAGAAATGTCGCGTATGAATTTTTTTTTCTGTTAAAACGAGCATTGAAAAATCGCTGTCTTTGTTCACTAAATGGCTTAATAAAAGCCGTCAGTCTTCCGTTGGTACAGCGGTAAGTCTACAGATTTACAACGCTCAAATCAGGGGCTCGATTCCGCTCGGTGGACTCAGCAGATAGCCCGATGTGGCTTTGTTCTTAGAAAAACACACACAAAAGCCGTCAGACAGAAGATGAGCGCTTTGGACCTGACAGCATTACGACGACGTACTCTGCAATATAAACTACGTTGCGGAGTCATTTTCAAAATGCACAATCTTCAGAGAGAGTACGACCGGACATGGCAACATGGACCTCAGTGACATGGTGAAATTACAAAATTTATACGTGGCCAGAAAATATGAGAAAGGCTCAATCTTGTCACTATTGTTATTTTATATTTCTGTTATTATCAACTTTATGTTATAATTAATAATATATTCAACAAGTAATTAGGGAGAGGCCACGAAATGGATGATACAGAGATTTAGTTCGTTATGTATGAACGGTTAATTTTTTGTAGTTTATCGCTACTTTAAGAATCGCTGACTTCCTTCTTTGCAAAACATGTACGTTTTCAGCTATAAAGAGTTTTTAATCGGATAGTTTCAGCATGTTTTTAGTCTTATTTATTTTATGTTCAGGCCCTGTATGGCTAGGTGGGTTAAGGCGTTCGTCTCATAATCTGAGGGTTGCGGGTTCGAATCCCCGTCTCACCAAACATGCTCACCCTTTCAGCCATGGGGGCGTTATAATGTTACGGTCAATCCAACTATTCGTTGGTAAAAGAGTAGCCCAAGAGTTGGCGGTGGGTAGTGGTGATTAGATGTCTTCTCTCTAATCTTGCACTACTAAATTAGGGACGGCTAGCGCAGATAGCCTTCGTGTAGCTTTACGCGAAATTAAAAAAAACAATATTTTGTGTTTTATTTTATATGCAAAAGGGCTCATTTGGGTTGAGAAAATATTTTACATAGAAGAGCGAACAACGTTTCGACCTTCTTCGGTCATCGTCAGGTTCACAAAGAAAGAGGTAATTGACCGGAAGCTGACCACATGTTTGAAAGGGGTTGTGTAACTGAGTGTCGGAATGTAGAGGGCGGTATTAGGTGTTTGAATATATAATTTATTTATTTTATTATATTAATATAGGTATAAAGGCGTTCCTTTATATTGGTTTATTTTGGTTTAAGTTGTTGTATAAGTAAAGCTTCTTTAATTTTGCGTTTGTTTATGTTTATTTCTTTATTTAGTATTTGAGTGTTTTCCATGGTTATGTTGTGTTTATTTGACATGCAGTGTTCGAAAACGTGTGAAGGTGACTTTTTATGTTCTTTGAATCTGGTTTCCATTTTTCTACTTGTTTCTCCAATATAGAAGTCGTGGCAGTTATCACATTGTATTTTATAAATAATGTTGGTGTGGTGTTTGTCAGTGTAGAATGAAATCTTTATAACCATAGCCAAGAAAGAAACTGAACACAAAATATTAAGTGATGTCGAGAAACCCACTTGTTGAGAAATTTCTCAACACGTAGAAAACATTATACGCACACACCCAGACAGAAAGAAAAATCAACCAACAAAAGTAAATATATCTCACGAATCAAAAAATCACGAAACCATATACTGCTATGTACCATATATTTCTGACATCAGCAAACAAATAACCAACATTTGGCAAAAACTAGTAACAAAATATGACATTCCAGTTAATACCAAATTTATTCAAAAACCAGGCACAAAACTGAAATGTCATATTTTGTTACTAATTTTTGCCAAATGTTGGTTATTTGTTTGCTGATGTCAGAAATATATGGTACACAGCAGTATATGGTTTCGTGATTTTTTGATTCGTGAGATATATTTACTTTAGTTGGTTGATTTTGCTTTCTGTCTAGGTGTGTGCGTATAATGTTTTCTACGTGTTGAGAACTTTCTCAACAAGTGGGTTTCTCCACATCACTTAATATTTTGTGTTCAGTTTCTTTCTTGGCTATGGTTATAAAGATTTCATTCTTTAAGCATAGAGTCCTGTTTCGCTTTAGATGCATTTATATCGTCAGTTATGTACAATTTAAAATGTCGCATTCGTTTCAAAAGAGAAAACTTAAGGTCGTTTACTTCTCTTATTATTAAGTTTACAAAATGTGACCAGTATCTCCGCCCAGGAAAGAGAACAAGCATACTTAATGCACCTTTTCGGTTCTTGGAAAACCATTATTTCTGCTTTATCTAAAACCGTGTACGTTTCGAAATTACGCTGATAATGTTCTCCAACTCTAACGCATGAGTTGTCACATATTTAGTTTCACACGTTTGTTTGAAAAAAAAAGCAAGTTCCTACAGATGGCAAGTTTACGTGATTATTCACCACTGACATGCACACTGTTTATCCACAAAAACAGAATTCGTGATTAAACTACCTCATTCCTACTTTTCATGTGTAAATATAATATAACATTATAATTTGAAGTATGAAAAAGAAGAGCGAATTATAGGTTAGACATACACATGTTTCTGGCCAAACGACTTCATGTGTAAGTATCGTATTAGTAAAGACTTCACGGATTGTGGTCATGAATTACTGATTTATCACATATACATTTTTTCTTAGAAGGAAGATCCTTAAACATTGCTTTAAATTAATACAGCAATAATTTGTTTACTTTTAATTTACGCCATTTTCTGTCCTTGAATATTTTACCGAATGTTTTTACCGAATCAAAATTTGACTGTAGCAAATTGCACATGTACCACCTACGTTACGTAAAGAGAAAACTGTGACACTTCACAGTTCATTTGGTAAGCCTGTTTTGAAATTTAGTTTGTTTTACTCGCGATGTAACCTCATCAAAACTTACGATCAATATTTACAATAATGAACAAAACTGTTAACCTTGTATTGAGGAATCGAAAAATTTTCTTGTTTTATAAATGAAAAGTATTCGTCAACCATGTTCCAAAAAAAAAGACAAGTCTTGTTAAAGTTGAAACAAGGTCATCTGGAAACATGATATTACTCTCAAAGTTCAATGAAGTAAAGAAAAGAAACTACAACCAATGCGTTTAGATACAATAACGTATGACAGTTTTATTTGATTTATTACTATTCTAATCGGATACCTTGAATGGCACAACGGTGCGTCTGCGGACTAGACACCGGATTTCGATACCTGTGGTGGGTAGATCACAGATCTGTGTAGCTCTGTGCTTAACTTCAAAAAAACAATCTAATTAGAAATATTATGTTGAAATTGCGTTTTTATATAGTTGTTAGACGGAAATTCGCTTTAAAAGTTTTTTTGGAGACCGATTTATCTTAATACAGTCGTCGCTATAACGGTTACACATAAAACGTAGCAAAACGGTAGAAAATATTGCAATTTTTTCGTACACCACAAAAGCACTGACTAATTAGCTACCTTTATGTACAGACTAGCTGATCTACTAATAATGTTAAACATGGTCCTGCACTTTTCGCTATACGCAGTAATATTTACAGTAAAACGTAAGGATTGGGTTGAAATGTCAGTTATATTTGAACAAACATTTAATTTTAGAATTATGCGCTACATGTAAGAAATCTCGATCATGTAAAAACAGAGCAAAATAAAACCTTTGAACTCCATATAAATACTTTTTGTGTACCAATTTTGCTTGAGGATCATTGTCATTATAGGTTACAGAGTACAAAATTATATATGTTACAAAAAATACAGTTCATCGTATTAATTCCCAAATTCAATAATTTGAGATTTAACTAAAAAAATTTTACGCATTAGCTTTGGTGAAAAGTGGAACATATATAAATATAGTTAAACACGGTCTTGCTTGATCTAAGTACAGATGTAACATAAGTTCGAGAGTTTTGAAATTCGAGTCGCTTATCACTGAGACCGCGAGCACACTGGAAAGTTTGTAAACACAATCTCAAAGTTGGGTTAGATAAGATTCACAGCGTAGAATGTAATGTTAGTAGATTACTAACTTCATGTTCTCTTGTCTATCAGCTCAAAATTAGGGACGACTATGTGCAGATAATCCTTACGTATATTTGTGCGAAATATTTTAAAATAAGTAGATGAATGATTAAGTTACTTGTGAGTATTTTTTCATTAATTACTGGTAACTTTTTCTCTAACTTAAATAAGTATTATAATGTTTCTTTCGTTTCATAATACACTTTAATAATAATGGTTTGAGCAAAATAAGTTATAATAAACTGTAGCTAATATATAGTACATGAACCATTCGGCGAGAGAAATACAATTCTAAATATAATTTAAATAATAATAAAATTTGCGAAGGAAGAGACAGAAAGTAATAATTATACACTAGCAATCTGATTCACTGAACGATTATTTTCTTAACGCAACACCAGGTAGAAAGTGTGCTTGTGTATGTTTTCTTATAGCGAAGCCTCATTGAACTATCTGCTGAGTGCACCGAAGGGGATTGAACTGCTGATTCTAGCGTTGTAAATTCGCAGACTTACCGCTGCACCAGCGGGGCATCCACGTAGAAAGGAAGGGTAAAAAATAATAAAAAATGGTCAGGTTTTCTCAGGTTTAATAAAATTGTAGTTGGGCTATACTTTAAGTCTACACTGCTTATATTTTAAAGAGCGAAGATCACAAAAAAACAAAAACGTTTTTTGCTGACATAAAGTGAACGTCGTGAATTTCGATAAAATCTAAAAGGAATTTCGTTTCATTCTTCGCCTGGTAATAATGCCACCACTTAGGAAAAGCTCAACTTGAAACAGCACAGAAATATATAAAACATTGTTAGTCATTCCTAACCACTTCCGGGTTCGCGCCCGCGTCGCGCTAAACATGCACGCCCTCCCAGCCGTGGGGGTGTATAATGTGACGGTCAATCCCACTATTCGTTGGTAAAAGAGTAGCCCAAGAGTTGGCGGTGGGTGGTGATGACTAGCTACCTTCCCTCTAGTCTTACACTGCTAAATTAGGGACGGCTAGCACAGATAGCCCTCGAGTAGCTTTGTGCGAAATTCCCAAACAAACAAACAAACCTAACCACTTCAAAATCATCCAGAATCCAGTAATTAATTTACTTATAGTCGGTTTTAAGATTAAATACCGTATGTTAAGCTTATTAAAAAAACACACACACACAGTGTATTAAGAGTACTTATTAAATATGGCGCATTAAGCCTTTTAACAAAGATACCACAGTATAAAAGTTTGTTTGTTTGTTCTGAATTTCGCGCAAAGCTACACAGGGGCTATCTGCGGTAGTCGTCCTTAATTTAGAAGTATAAAACTAGAGGGAAGGCAGCTAGTCATAACCACTCACCGCCAACTCTTGAGCTACTCTTTTACCAACAAATAGTGGGATTGACCGTGACATTATAACGCACCCACTACTGAAAGGACGAGCATGCGGTATAAAAGTAGGGAATGGTATAAATTGGGTAAATTCAGAAAGAGCATTTATTTATTTTTATCCTACTACTTGTTTATTTATAAACAGCTGTTAATTATGCTTACAGTGCTGCAAGTAGTGTCGTTCTGATATGATTACGTTTATTACATTTTTCGTTTAGATTTAACATAAATGTTACTTCGTTTTGCTTGAAACTAAATATTGGCAAGAAGGAAATAGTTTAATATATTCAAGGAAAATTAACTGGAAATATTTTTAAACCATTCATCAAGAGACCAGATTTACATTTATTTTATATTTACTGGATAGCGAGAAAACACCTCATTAAGGTCACTTGCGAAAGTAGGATACTAAGCAGTGTTGTAAGAGTTGCAAAGTTGAGATGCTTGGCGAGACGTGCCCATTTTAAAATAGAAATGTTTAAAAGCTGCTAAAAGTAGCTCTCGTGCAGCCCTCAGACGATTAATATAATAATACAATTCACAGTTATAATACAAGTCAAATATTTAAACGTGCAAGTGCCACTGCACGCCCGGTTCTGACGCCTCCGTTAAAGAGAATTTGACGACTTGTTAGACAACTGATTGCTGAAGTTTTCTGTGAAAGTGTACTCTTTTATGGGATACTATGGAGGTTTTGACGACTTGTTAGACAACTGATTACTGAAGTTACCTGAGAAAGTGTGCTCTTTCATGGGATACTATGGAGGTTTTGACGACTTGTTAGACAACTGATTACTGAAGTTACCTGAGAAAGTGTGCTCTTTCATGGGATACTATGGAGGTTTTGACGACTTGTTAGACAACTGATTACTGACGTTTTCTGTGAAAGTGTGCTCTTTCATGAAATACTATGGAGGTTTTGACGACTTGTTAGACAACTGATTACTGAAGTTTTCTGTGAAAGTGTGCTCTTTTATGGGATACTATGGAGGTTTTGACGACTTGTTAGACAGCTGATTACTGAAGTCACCTGAGAAAGTGTGCTCTTTCAAGGGATACTATGGAGGTTTTGACGACTTGTTAGACAACTCATTACTGAAGGTTTCTGAGAAAGTGTGCTTCTTCATGGAATACTATGGAGGTTTTGACGACTTGTCAGACAACTTATTTCTGAAGTTACCTGAGAAAGTGTGCTCTTTCATGGAATACTATGGAGGTTTTGACGACTTGTTAGACAACTGATTACTGAAGTTACCTGAGAAAGTGTGCTCTTTTATGGGATACTATGGAGGTTTTGACGACTTGTTAGACAACTGATTACTGAAGTCACCTGAGAAAGTGTGCTCTTTCATGGGATACTATGGAGGTTTTGACGACTTGTTAGACAACTGATTACTGAAGGTTTCTGAGAAAGTGTGCTTCTTCATGGGATACTATGGAGGTTTTGACGACTTGTTAGACAACTGATTACTGAAGTTACCTGAGAAAGTGTGCTCTTTCATGGGATACTATGGAGGTTTTGACGACTTGTTAGACAACTGATTACTGAAGTTACCTGAGAAAGTGTGCTCTTTTATGGGATACTATGGAGGTTTTGACGACTTGTTAGACAACTGATTACTGAAGTTACCTGAGAAAGTGTGCTCTTTTATGGGATACTATGGAGGTTTTGACGACTTGTTAGACAACTGATTACTGAAGTTTTCTGTGAAAGTGTGCTCTTTCATGAAATACTATGGAGGTTTTGACGACTTGTTAGACAACTGATTACTGAAGTTTCCTGTGAAAGTGTGCTCTTTCATGAAATACTATGGAGGTTTTGACGACTTGTTAGACAACTGATTACTGAAGTTTTCTGTGAAAGTGTGCTCTTTTATGGGATACTATGGAGGTTTTGACGACTTGTTAGACAACTGATTACTGAAGTCACCTGAGAAAGTGTGCTCTTTCATGGGATACTATGGAGGTTTTGACGACTTGTTAG
Source organism: Tachypleus tridentatus (assembly GCF_004210375.1). NCBI lineage: Eukaryota > Metazoa > Arthropoda > Merostomata > Xiphosura > Limulidae > Tachypleus > Tachypleus tridentatus. The sequence goes on from NC_134830.1 coordinate 20,108,095, forward strand.
ACAACTCATTACTGAAGGTTTCTGAGAAAGTGTGCTTCTTCATGGAATACTATGGAGGTTTTGACGACTTGTTAGACAAATGATTACTGAAGTTTTCTGTGAAAGTGTGCTCTTTGATGAAATACAATGGAGGTTTTGACGACTTGTTAGACAACTGATTACTGAAGTTTTCTGAGAAAGTGTGCTCATTCATGGAATACTATGGAGGTTTTGACGACTTGTTAGACAACTGATTACTGAAGTTTTCTGTGAAAGTGTGCTCTTTTATGGGATACTATGGAGGTTTTGACGACTTGTTAGACAACTGATTACTGAAGTCACCTGAGAAAGTGTGCTCTTTCATGGGATACTATGGAGGTTTTGACGACTTGTTAGACAACTGATTACTGAAGGTTTCTGTGAAAGTGTGCTTCTTCATAGGATACTATAGAGGTTTTGACGACTTGTTAGACAAATGATTACTGAAGTTTTCTGTGAAAGTGTGCTCTTTGATGAAATACAATGGAGGTTTTGACGACTTGTTAGACAACTGATTACTGAAGTTTTCTGTGAAAGTGTGCTCTTTGATGGAATACTATGGAGGTTCATGGAATACTATGGAGGTTTTGACGACTTGTTAGACAACTGATTACTGAAGTTTTCTGTGAAAGTGTGCTCTTTGATGGAATACTATGGAGGTTTTGACGACTTGTTAGACAACTGATTACTGAAGTTATCTGTGAAAGTGTGCTCCTTCATAGGATACTATAGAGGTTTTGACGACTTGTTAGACAACTGATTACTGAAGTTTTCTGAGAAAGTATACTCATTCATGGGATATTAAAGATGGGAACGTTTATCTTATAACTTAGTTATTGGTCATACTTCATTATCTTCATTTAATTAAGAAGGAAGAAAATAAGCGTTGTATATTTCATGTGCCTGAGTACTAACTCGTAAACTTAAAATAATCCCATAATTTCTTTATACACGGGTTGATGTAATTATATTCAAGGCATCTCTAAGTATCGTGTAATGGATTTTGTATAAGGATAGTATCGTGTAATGGATTTTGTATAAGGATAGTATCGTGTAATGGATTTTGTATAAGGATAGTATCGTGTAATGGATTTTGTATAAGGATAGTATCGTGTAATGGATTTTGTATAAGGATAGATATATCTATATTTATTGTGTGCACAGAATTTGTATATGGATTAATATACTGTAGTCACTATATTACAGTTGCCACAGTCTGTAAGACTTATTGTAATTGCTTTTATTGTTTAGAGCTTACGTTAGAAGGTCTTTCTAGATGTAGCGGGAACTTTGGGATAATTTGATAGTCCTACTATTATCATATCAAATTTTTAGTGACCTCTCAAATACATGTGAAAAACACAATATTTATAATATACTTAAGTTCTGAGTGTACCATAATTGTATTTTTAAATAAAAACTGACTTTCCCGTCAAGTATCAAATGGACGAACCCAGCAAAAGCAGCAGATTCGCTCAGGAAACAGGATTAGTAGCTCAGAATCTGATAATTCAGTCTTTTTAATGCATATGTGTGAAATAATTAAACTACAGTAAAAAATAAAACAATTTTTTTTATTAAAAGACAAGCAAAACAAAAACGCGGCATACAGTTGCTTCTACTTGAAGGTATTTGGCTCCAAAGCTGTTTTTCTCTCAGGAGAGTCTTCATCACACTAAACAAGATGGTCTTAAAATAAGTTTTGCTTCAAAGAATTGCAAGTAGAACTAAACTAAAAAAATGTGCCTAATTTCAAAAGAGAAACTTGGTTTCTTTGTCCATTCGTCAGCGTCGTCTCGTGAACTTATCAAGGGGTTGCATTGATCAGCTGTTGCACTCAACCGTTGTAAACATAGCCAGCAAAGAATATTGCAGTCGCTAATCCTTTCAACGTGAAGTTATTAAGTAACTGCAATATTCTCTTTGGCAGAATAGATATTATCTATTAAAGAACATAAAGAAGCAAAGCAACAAGAAATAACAGTCTGGATCATGTGTTTATGCTAAAACAGTAAACAAATCAAACGAGAAATTTCTAAAATTCCTGTATAACTAAAGCAATTAAGAAACATGCTACGCCTGCATACTACAGTAACATACAATCTTATTGTTTGCTTAAAATGTTTAATATAGTATTTTTGGCTTTTGATAATCATTTATGGCAGCACTTTGTTTTTAAGAGACACGTAAATTAAATAGCATTCTGAAACTAATCGAACTCTATCAGCCGACCACTACATTACATCATATTTAAAAAACCACAGTCGTCTCCTGCTTGTATAGCGGTAGGTTTACGGATTTACAATGCGAAAATTAGGGGTTCGATTCCCATCCATGAACTCGGCAGATAGCCTGATGTGGCTTTGCTATAAGAAAAACACACACAAACCCAAAGTCCAGGAGCCCTACTAAATAGACCACTCAGCTTGGGTATATAATATTAAATTTCTTATTAGAGAACCACTAACTTAGCGACTTATGAGTAAACAAAAGAAAAAAGGAAGAGACAGAGTTATAGGGTAATATATTTAGCCATGGCAACCAGCCAAGCAGAATGTGTACACTTTCACTGATTACTTCATACTTAATATCCTGAAATATGGGTCACTTTAGTCACGATTCTTTGACTTCGCGCCAGAATATTTCTGTTCTTTGGGTATCGGTTTCATTTTCTGTGTTAATTGCTTTTTATACGTAATTGCAAACCATCGTGCGTGTTTTATTAATAAATGCTAGAATAAGTTATTTATTCCTTCTGTCTTTGGAATGTACAAAGTAAAAAACAGAACACTATGAAAGTAAACTGAAGAAATTAACATAAAGGGTTTAACAAAGTTATAATGTAAAGAAATTGGGTAAACTGATATTATTCGATGATTTATAATTAAATTAGGCCCGTCATGGTCAGGTGGGTTAAGGTGTTCGACTAGTAATCTGAGGGTCGCGGGTTCGAATCCCCGTCACACCAAACATGCTCGCCCTTTCAGCCGTGGAGACGTTGTAATGTGACGGTCAATCCCACTATTCGTTAGTAAAGGAGTAGTCCAAGAGTTGGCGATGGGTGGTGATAAGTAGGTGCCTTCCCTCTAGTCTTACACTGCTAAATTAGGGACGGTTAGCTCAGATAGCCCTCGAGTAGCTTCGCGCGCAATTAAAAACAAACAAACAAATAATTAAATTTAAACACACATACACTGAGACAGGATAAATAGCATGTGAACACTTTTTTCGGTACCTTAGACTCTTATTTTGATTAATTTGAAAAACTGAAGCAACTGGTGGATAAATAAAAAAGAAGAAGAAAAGCATCTAAAGTCTAAATAGGATTTAAGTTTTATAATTTTGATTATCATAATAATCGGACTTTAAAAATTTGAATTATTTGAACGTATGTTTGCAATAATATATTTCAAGGTAAGTAAAATAACGACATATATATAATAATATATCTTTATTCGCTCAATATTTCACAAATTCAATTGAGACCAAAATGAAACACCGTCACCAGTTAATTAAATATTGATATACGTGTCTAAAAGATTCAGGTCATAGCAAAGTAAAATAAACCTAAAATTAACAAATATAAAGTTTGGTCTCTAGTATAGGAATCTTTGTGGCATTTGTAACATTTTAATATGTTTGAACTGTGTGGAAATCTCTTTACATTTTCGTAATAGTTTAAACATATATTTCGACATTGTTTTTTGCAGGTATTAATATAACAGGATGAAATGATACTTACAAGAATAAAGATATATTTTATATACGTAATATATCCTATGCTAAATCCTGTGATTTTATTAGAACACCCGTTGATTCTTACTTGTTACTTACAAGCTGACATACCTATCAACTGACTTGGATTGATTACTCTTTATTAAATCAATGTAAGTTTAACAGCAATCACATATTTCACGGTAATAACTCGAACATGAACTTTATCTCAAAGTTTTAAGATTATAACAAAGTTTCTTCACAGGCAACATTTGCAGTTTGCTTTCATCTACCAACAAATAAAGATTCTGTGGTGACCCCCCCTTGAATACATTACATCTCACTGACCATGACAAAAGCATGATTGTTTGAGAAGAGATCCATCAGTTTTTATTTACTTTAACCTCGAATGCCTTTAAAATATTCAACACTGTCTAAAGCGTCAACCTGCTGTCAAAATTAAAATTGACTCATTTAGCTGAGAGTAATTAACAAACAAGGTTGAGTTCAACTTTGGCCCCTTAAGACATTTCCCATAGTTCGTGCTGGTTACATACAAAGTTTGGTTGAAATTAGCTCAACAGGCTAGGAAGAATCATGGAGCAAACATATTTCGTATTTGTATGAATAGATTTACTGTGTTGATTCAGTTTGTTTCCACAGCTTACATTTTAAAAAATGTTTGATATTATTTTGATGTTGATATGATCTGGACCGTCTAGATACGTTTACCAATGATCGAGCAACAGACAACAGTGTTCCAATTAACATTAAACCGGATAAGTGAACTTGTAGTGTACTGATAGCTCCTGATGAAACTGTGATAACGAAATATTGAGCTGAGAGATGTACAGTCTGGAAATATAGGTCGTTATTTTATTTACAATAATAGAAATTTCTCATAATAAATTCTAATTTGCATTAAAAATAAAGTTAAGAAAAACAGGTATTTAACTTTTGTTCTTATAATTGAATAATAACGATTATTTAGTTCGAAAATGTTCGTATTTATTAAAAGTATAATTTAAGAAATTTCGCACTTCTCTTGAAAAAGTATGACTTCAGTATTCGTATTAGATGCCTCCCCAGTGGCTCAGCGATATGTCTGCGGACTTACAACGCTAAAAACCGGATTTCGATAGCCGTGGTGGGCAGAGCACAGATAGCCCATTGTGTAACTTTTTGCTTAACTCAAAACAGTAACAATAATTCATATTAGATTTCACAATATTGATTTTCCTACTGAAAGATTCTTACTAGGGTGTATTAAGGAGTTGCTTAAGCTCAGCCATTAAATAAACAATAATAAGGGTCTGCTTCTAATAACAATTTCTCACATAACCAATAGCAGAAAGAGTAACACTATTTTAAATAAGCCATGCATTTACCCAACTCTGGATGGACATGTGTTCATCCAACTGTGGAAGAGCCATTTGTTGATCCAACTATAAGTGTATATGTGTTTATCCAGCTCTGGAAGAGCACGTATTTTTCCAGTTCTGGATGAGTCCGGTGTTTAGCCAACTCTGGATGGGCATGTAATGTATTTTTTTCAAGTCTTGATAAATTGTGTTAATCCAGTTCTAGGTGGCCATATTTTATCCGACACTGGATGGGCACGTAATGCATTTTTTCAAGTTTTGATAAATTGTGTTAATCCAATTCTAGGTAGCTATATTTTATCCAACTCTGGATGAGTTGCGATATTTTATACTTTCCTCTATATATATAAACATCATAGTGTCTTTTTGTAAACACTTTGTTCATGAAAGTCATAAGAATAAGATGTAATCACAAGATACAGGCCACGAAAGCTGTTTTAGAGACAAAGATCGTTTGTTTGTAGTATGAACAAAACTATGGCAAAGCGTATTTCTACAGCAAAGATTCTTCAGTTGTATGATACTTGTGTCATAAATGTAAAACCATATTGTGACGTATCATGACCATGTTTGAATTCATGCAACAAAATGATGACCAACTGTTTTTTCCATCATCAATTGCAAACGTCTGAAATATTGTAAATAAAGTTTTAGAAAAGAATAAAAGTTATAATGAACAGAAGAAAGCTTTAATTTTACAATAATATACACGAAGTCGTAAAAAATACAAGTTTTTATCCCTATAGATGGCTAAAAGTTTGATATAAAAATCCGCCATTATTTTTCAAACAACCTAATACATGTCAAATCATCTTACACCTCACCGCTGATATTTTCAAAGAAATAAGAAGTGTCCATAAAACAATTGTATTGAATTGACCATACTTTTCTGAGAAATTTTCTGTTTTGAAAAAAATACTATTCCGAAATTATCATCCTGGGTCAAAGCCCTTTAATTCATTGTGATAATTGTAATTTACCTACTTTTTTGCCCCATGCATTTATTTACTTGGTATCATGAGTGATGTTGAACGTAGAAGAACTAAAAATGATTCATTCGGTAATTTATTCTTTCACAACAGGTAGGGCCCATACCTGATCAGTTTTTATTATTTCGTATAAAATCTACATCATAGAAACTTATTAGGCCCGTTGAAAACATTTGTTTCAGTGTTAATTTCTATGATTCATAGATTGAAGACAAAATAGACAAGCTTCCACTCTAGTTCAAATTGAATAGTCAGAGTAGCACATTTCAAGTGTGAACTATATCCATAAAGCATGGAATAATTTCGTAAGCTTCAAGTTATTGTTGGTATGATTTACTATAATAATCGATGATAAGAAAGTTGACAGATAAGTAGGTAAAGCAACAAACACATACTTTTATTATTATTTATTATATATGTGTGTCATAAGTACCTTAAATTTAATACTCTTTCGGTGCAACCAGTTTCGAACTATAAGTGCTACTCTTCCGTGTCCTTATACATTGAAAACAGGTTCAACACGTGCACAAAGCAAAGTTGGTTCAATTAAATTAGTTTATTATAGTATGTGCCAGTCACTTTAGCTTAGGAAAACAAGTTCATATATGAATACATAATTAATAATTTGTAAATTACAAATATATCTTTCTATCGCCAGGTGGATGATCAAATGAAACTTCTACAAAGCTCTTGGAGTGAGCTGCTTCTATTGGACCACCTTTACCACCACATCTATAGCTGTATTCAAGAAGAGACAATATTACCAAATGGTCAAAAATTCGATCTTCTTGAAATGGCTTTGTTAGGCCTACGAACTTTGGATGATCAGTTTTATCGTTTAAAAGCTAACTTCCAAGATATAAAATTCGATCGCGCTGAATATATCTGTCTCAAGGTTTTGATTCTACTTAATCCAGGTAAGTTAAAATAGGAATTTGGTAACATGGCTTAAGTTTTAAATCTTATCACATGAATATTGCCAAACAACAATACATCCAAAACGATACATATGCTGTTCATAGTCCTGCCAACATAGAACAAAGAATTACAAGACATTTATACGTTGAGTCAATAGAATGTTCAAAGTGACTTTCAAAAGATTCATTAAAATTAGTATCGGTATATGTTTAAATGTTAAAAATGAGGTCAAGGCCTTATGATTTAAAGGTTATATCACTATTATACAGAATTTAATTATTTGAAATTTGTAATTGCTCCTTGAGAACTTATAAATAACTTACCAAAAGAAAGGAGTTTTATATCGGAATATATGTGTGTGTGTGTTTATGATTTTTTTACACGTTGGTAAAAACAACAACATTTTACATAAAACACATTTTAAACACATATTTCAACGTATTTTGTGAAGGTTAGTTGACATTTAAGTAGCCTTCAGAAGTAAATAGGTATGTCTGAGAATTTACGATGCTAGTAACCGGGATTTGATACAGAGCAAAAACAACCCATTGTCTAGTTTTGTGCTTAACTTATAACAAACAAACATTTAAGTACACTGTTTTTCAACAAGTTTTACAGCAGAACTCAAATAATATAACATTACATTGCAAGATCACAATGTACTAATTTAATACAGTTTATTATAAACCATTGGTTGTGATAATCTGTGCAGCACAGTTAATCTCATACTATTGTGATGCAGTGATCACTTTATTGTCCTCTAGTTCTCTAAACAACTGGTTGATCAGTAGTTGAGATATGAAGAGCACACATTCACCTTACAACATTCCTCTTACACTGAACTCCTATATACCATTGTGATACACTGGTCACATTGTTCATCTCTAGTTCTGTAGACTAGAACTAGTTGATCACCAGTTGAGATATGAAGAGCACACATTCACCTAACAACATTCCTCTTACATTGAACTCCTATATACCATTGTGATACACTGATCACATTATTCATCTCTAATTCTCTAGACAAGAACTAGTTGATCAGTAGTTGAGATATGAAGAGCACACATTCACCTAACACCATTCTTCTTACACTGAACTCCTATATACCATTGTGATGCACTGATCACATTATTCATCTCTAGTTCTCTAGACAACTGGTTGATCAGTAGTTGAGATATGAAGAGCACACATTCACCTAACACCATTCTTCTTACACTGAACTCCTATATACCATTGTGATACACTGATCACATTATTCATCTCTAGTTCTCTAGACAACTGGTTGATCAGTAGTTGAGATATGAAGAGCACACATTCACCTAACACCATTCTTCTTACACTGAACTCCTATATACCATTGTGATACACTGATCACATTATTCATCTCTAGTTCTCTAGACAAGAACTGGTTGATCAGTAGTTGAGATATGAAGAGCACACATTCACCTAACACCATTCTTCTTACACTGAACTCCTATATACCATTGTGATGCACTGATCACATTATTCATCTCTAGTTCTCTAGACAAGAACTAGTTGATCAGTAGTTGAGATATGAAGAGCACACATTCACCTAACACTATTCCTCTTACACTGAACTCCTATATACCATTGTGATACACTGATCACATTATTCATCTCTAGACAAAAGCTGATTGATCAGTAGTTGAAATCTTGACCGACTGTCGATTTCTGATGACAACACTGTGCAGTTAGCAGTCACTATGTAACGCAACTGACCAACCATAACTACATCTTGATTGTCTAATAAACAAATCAATGGTCTGGTAACATATTCTCAAGCTACCCAGTATGGACCTGGGTACAATAGTCGTTTGAATAGTTTAACAACTCTATAGTCGTGAAATTATTCGTCCGTCATCCGCAGGTAATGTCGTCATAAAACATCGAACTTAACTGAGTCAATGATAAAAATACAACAACAAAACCTACAAATTATTATTAAATACCAAGACAAAGCAGAAGCACTGTTTGTTTTTTCAGGAACGTTAACAGGTGTTATGTTTTCTCAGTAAATAGCATGTGAAGCGTGCATACGTCCATATTATACAAGTGCATTTAATAATTATTTTGAAAATCGTGTGAAATGTAAATGTTCGACCTTTTTTAATTTTTTTTTCCTTTGTAAAGTAAGAACAAAAATGCATCCTTTAAGTGATAGATTAAGTGGATACGCACAGGGGAACCTTATATGTTATTATTACTGTTATTATCACTAATTTCAAAGTGTTTTTGTAAATGAACATTTATAACTTGTGGTATTTGTGTTTTCAAAATGCAAGCCACCTTATACGACACATACACTGAACAGTTAAGTCTGAGTCCAGAAGTTCGGACATAACTAGCTCTAGGTGTGAACTGGTGAACACAGTACTTGTCTCGTACAAGAAAACTTGAACCAAATATATTTACTGTCATGGTTATAATTCCTGCACAACTGGAAGTATAATCATGTTCTCGGCTCGAGTCTTGAACCTTTTTATTTTTATCCTTGTAATTTAACCAGTTAAACACGCTCGGCCCAGATTTATATAAAACAGTAGCCAGGAAGTGAAATAAATTACTAATTTACAGAACTGTTACATCAAAACCAAAATATTTAGATAAAGAACTATGGTTGGGCTCTTATTCAGACCTGAGGACAGTTTTGACAAATGTTGTTCAATGAATTGTTTTAAATCAATACTTAACCGTATAACCTGATATACTTCCCTGTTCTATCCTTCCAGAAGTACCACATATAACAAATGTGAAACTGACACAGGAAGCTCACAGACAAACTCAACAGGCGTTACTGGAATACTGTTCTTCTTTCTACCCAGAATATCCGGTAAGATGCGAGAATTTTTATATTAGAGTAATCCTCGTAGTTTGTATGGGAGGAGCGCTTTTGTTTTTCGACTAAACACTGATTCTGTGACATATATATATATATATATATATAACCATTCTACTCAGTAAAGTACCAAGATTCAAAATTATTTTGAGATTTTTAGGATGAATATCGTTTTCCAGTTATTGCTGTAAAATGCTATAGATCTAACAAATGAAGTACATATAACTATAGCTAATTAAAATACAATATTTATTGGTATTATAATAATACATTAAATGTAGCATATGTTTGCTTTAGCTTTGATACAGTTGTGTGTAACTATAGAATTTGGTAATTTGTTTTTAAACTGTGGTCCTTCAAAAAGTATTAAAATTGCATTTTTTAAAACTAAATTATACATAATAAAATAAGTTTATTTTCAGTATAAATTGGTTTATAAAAATCCAGTGAAGTGTGTTTCGTTAAGAAATGAATATGCTAGTTTCCTGCAGAGAGGGTAAAAGACAAAACAGAAGCATTCTCACCCTCCTGAACTGACCACTCGAAGGCAGTGTGAAGAAACCATCTGGTCAGCAGTCACAATTCTCACATAAAAAGGTTTTACGTAAATATATAAGAACAACTTAATTGAAATTGGTATGTTATATAAGCTGTTTTTATGCTCAACCATATATAAAAAAGAAAACTTGTACTCAAAGCGAATTATACTTTGAATATTACTTTTTCTTCTAAATTATTAAGTTTACTTGTATTTTTAACGGAATAGCTCCTCCTGCACCGGTCACTACGAGGTTTTGTAAGTAAATTATAGATATTTTTTCTATAAACAGTTTTAGTGAGTAATTAGTAATAAGCATTTGTTTTTAACTATTCTATTTAAAGTATCTACTAAATATTTTGAGCTACTTAGGTAAGACTGCGTCAAAATCTAGTACTTTCATATAGAGATAAAAACATTTTCCTTTTGTTTGTAAGAAAATTTGAAAATAATTATTCAGTGGAGTTCTATTTTATTATTGATTTAAATTATAAAATATTTATTTTAAATATAAAGAAATGAACACGCAACGATCATATTTTGGGCAATAGTTCTAATATCTTTGGAGCCTGTTCTTCAAAGTTCAGTTCACAGCAAGAAAGTTTGAGTGAATAATAAAATGTTTTGTGTATATTTTACTTGTAGGACAAGTATATTCAGCTTCTTCAAAACCTGTCTGAGGTACGTCTTCTTAGCTCTCAGGCTGAAGACTTTCTTTACTGCAAGCTGTTTGGTGGCGACACAACAACACAAACTCTTCTCACAGAGATGTTGCACACAAGGAAGAAATTATATTAGCTCAAAATATAAAATTCATAAAAAATAATATCTGACGTTGTAAAATTATTGGACTCTAAAATAACTTTTATATTAAAATAGCAAAAGGCATTTGATTAAACCAGTAAGTTAACGAAACTCAAACGTCCTGAATTATATGCATCGAAAATTTTCCAAATGTTGCATAAGTGCAACGATTCATCTGTGGTGGAAGAAAGTAAGCTTTGGTCAAGATTGATTCAAATGAAGCGCATATCTACACAATAGGCTATCTGTGCTCTGCCCACCATAAGTATCGAAACCCGGTTTCTAACTGTGTGAGTTGATGTGCGTTGACTAGTGTATTGTTTTGAAGTTGTGTGGAATGTCAGTGCCTTTGTATTTTTAATAATGTGAGACAATTTTTGTTATTATCGTCATAAAAACAGATTTAAAGATTTACCTAGAGTTTATGAAAACAAGGAAAATATTGCAAGCTGCTTTTTTTTAAACTACTCGATGATTTTATGATTCTTAGAGAAAGCATTATGAAACAAAAGACAAAATATGACATCATCTATTCTTCATCGTTTATCAAAATGGATGTTAGACCTTCGTTTCTGTGTACCTCAGGGAAAAGCATGAAAAAGCCAAAATCAACTGCTAATCATATATCCATCAACACTTAGACTGATTAATTTTTGTACAGAAGTCCTAGCATAGCAAAACAATGCCTACTTATCCTTAAGGATTGGCAGTAAGATTACTGGAGTATAGACGCACATTATGTTAATATAATAATAGTTTGGTAAATGTCTTACGAAGTCGTTCATTTTGAAGAGAAAAACAACACGTCATGTGTATTAGTCCTTGTTTGTCATTTTATTATTAACACTGATAAAGTTTAGTTTCCGCTTTTCATGAATTATAAGAAATGATGAAATGGACAAAAACGTGCAACATTTTGACAGGTTATTTTTGTTGTTGAATTAAAAAGTTATATATATATATATATATAAGCACGCATGAGAATATGTGCCTTTTTCACAGCAGTGAAATTGTTTTTTGAGATTATAATATTTATCTAAATACGTTGTTTTAAAAGAAATTTTGGGCGAAAGGTAGAAAACGGGAATTATGTTCAAATTAAGTATATACAAGGCGCAATTTTATAAGTCGAAATGTTGTGGGTACATGCAGCTGCACATCTGTGGCCAGGACATTTAAGGTAGTATATACCCTTTACATATTGGCCTTTTTCGTACCATGCCTTTTGTATGAAACTATATTGAGACAGGTACAAAGACATATTCTAGCACATGTTGTGTAACGTTACCAATGTGGATAATTTGCATGTTATAAAAATAAAGTAATACAAAAGAAATGCCTTATATTCTGATAACTTTTACAAACATGATTGAATGCTTCTGAAAATGAGTTCAGACTTTGATGGAATAGGATTAATTAGTCCGAATTACGGAAAACGGAAAACTGGTCAAATTACGGCGCTAATGAACATGCCCTCGGTATGGCATATGCTATAGTAAGTTGTTAATAGTCAGTTATTAAAAATCAAACCTGTTATCCGGTTGACGTTGTTACATACTATAGATACGCTAGCAATTCAAATTTCCACCACCTGGGAAGACTATGACGTCAAAAGAACGGACGTTATGAGTTCAAATCCGCTGTAAGAATGTTATTTTTCATATTTTAAGAAAAACTCGTTTAGAAATATCTAAACATAAAACTTTTATTTTTCATACTTTTAAGGGTTTTTTAATTTAGCTAAAACTTTTTTATTTTGCATTGGAAATTGAAAGTAAAGGGGTTAAGAAGTCAAAGTATGTAAAAAATGAACTGTCTTTTTTTTTTTTTTACATTTAAAGGGTATATGCTACCTTAGCATACTACTCACTTTTACCGAAAATAAACACTTGTACAAATTTATTTTATAATATTAGTGAGCAAACCAACCAATAAACAAACAATTTTCTTTTTTTAAAGGACAGAAAGAGTAATAAAATTATTTGAAGACAATACTTGCTAGAAATACTTTTTTATGTATATAAATTAACAGCCAAACATATATTTTTTTTTATTTTAATCATGCTATGAATAACAAACACGGTTTCATATGCATTTGAAAATATGTATTGAATTTCTTATCAGTGTAGAAAGTTTGTGACATACACTCTCTAGCATTTAAAACTATTATGAAACCCAGTTTCGTTAACTGGAAACTTGTGATATCTGATATTAACGTTAAGCTATAGAAAATGCTTTGTTCTGTTATTACAGGAACGGATGGCGTTTTATTTAAACAAAGAAACATCAAACTTTTTTTAAAAGTTCGCACCTCTGGAGAGAGAGTAAAACAAAGGCCTTGCTAAAAATTCTAATTGGAAGCCGATCTATAATTTAACCGTCTCTGCCGAAGAGACTAAACTAAAAATGCCGGCTTCTACTGTCAGGCTTAACACATGATACTGAATGGAGCACAACATTTTTAATATATTATTCAACATGTTTGTAGTACAAAGTAAAGTTTATAGTTAAGGATATAATAATGGAAATGGAGAATATGTACAAATGAAAGCTGATAATTACTTATTGGTTTTAATTGAAATATTAACTGGAAAATAAATTTTTCTGACAGAGCTTGGTATATACAACACAAAACTTTATAAAAACTATAACGTATTAGTAATGGTCACAACCTTTGTTCTTAATGTTTCATTATAGGTAATCCACACATCGACTATTTGTGCTTTGTATACTGTGGACAGATTTTGGCGTTTTCATTCTGTAAACATACCATAATATCCTCTGCAAAAGAAGATATACTTCTGTTATTGGAAAAAATCTATTAATTAATTAAATTATGTTGAATAACTTTGAATTAGGTGGTCTTTTTGTTTTTATTAACGCTACTATAAAGCACACAAGATGTATACAAGTCATTATAAATTGCTTGTATATATATATACAAAACATTTTCTACACATGAATAACGACAAACGAGGTCACCTGTGTTTGCATAAATACCTTCTCGAATTGTTTAGACAATATAAGAAAAAAATACAAAATACATTCCGATAATATATTACTACATACACTCCAATATTATCCAATGATACACGTTCCTATATTACACTATTATAAAATCCCATATTACACTGTTACATATACACACCGATATTATAATATTATACGCTGATCGTATATTTGGTTTGGTTTGTTTTGAATTGCACGCAAAGCTACTCGAAGGCTATCTGCGCTAGCCGTCCCTAATTTGGCAGTGTAACCCTAGAGGGAAGGCAGTTACTCATCACCATCCACCGCCAACTCTTGGGCTACTCTTTTAGCACGAATAGTGTGATTGATCGAAACATAATAACGCCCCCGCAGCTGAAAGGGCGAGCATGTTTGGTGTGACGGGAATTCGTAAACGTGACCCTCAGATTATGAGTCTAATGCCTTAACTAACTAGCCACGCCGGGCCTGATCATATATAAATAATATTTAATATATACTATAATTTAACTGCAAAAACTTGTACATTTCATAAATAAACGAAATAATTTACTGAAATATTTCAAAATATTGACAATGTGTTTTAAAATATAACTATATAAGAAAGCCAAATGTTACAAATAAAATGAAAATAGAGAATATTTACAAATGAAAACGAATAATTTTCTCTGGCATAGTTTGACAAAGATCAAAGAATCTTACAAAACTATAGCATTTAAGAACTATTCATCACTTTAAATTTCATTTATTTGAGCTCAGATACTGGCACATCATAGGCCAAAAGAAAGATTTTTCTGTCATGTGAAAAGCTAGACTTTAAGACTTCATTCATTCTATATACAGCTGAGGCCAGAAACTAACGTATCTAGAGTGCTAGACTTCAAGCTTTAGTTATTTTGTATACAGCTGAGACCAAAAAGCAATACATCAAAGGCCAAGCTGTAGCAATATTTATACTTTGATTTTAGCATGCTTCGGCTAAGACAGTAAGCTCTTTTATTGGCCTAAATGTAACCTTAAAGAGCTCACCAAATAGGCTTAACTCACTGGCTTAAACACTTTTCTTTGGTTTGAAGAAAAATAAAGATTTATTTGTGAAAACCACATCTTACTGTCTGATATGTTCATTGTATGGAATCAAGCCCCGGGTTTTAGCTTTGTAAGTCTATAAACCTGCCTTTGTCAAAACATAAATATCCTTAAAAACTAAAACAATAATAAATGTTCAGACTAGACATAAATTTTAGTCACGATAATTTATTTGCATCTTTATCATTCAGAAACTCGCAATATAAACTAGGTTTGATATATGCAATGTATAAATATGTGAACGTTTAAAAAAAAGTGCAATAACTGTAAATAAAGTTCCAAAATGAACTAAGTTTAAAGTACGAAGTAAATAATGTATAATATTCACTATTAGTAACATGGTTCAATCAATATACATACTACCACTGTGGCTCAACGATAAATCTGATGGTTAAAAATCGAGTTTCGAAACAATCCCTGATGAAGCTTTACGCTCAGCAGCAAACAAAAACTAATCAATGTATATTATTAAACATAATATAAAATGATTGCACTACAACTGTTAGGTATTAGACCTTCAGTATTGTACACGAATAATACAACAGGGCATCTTATACAATAATGATAATACAGTAAGTCAAAAGATAGTAATTGCTACAACTGGTAGAAGTCACTGTAAAAAAAAAAAAAAAAAAGACCCTTAAAACATTATTTGACATGAGAAAAACCATCTTTATCATTGATTATTAGAAATTAAACCATTTTATAATAAAACATAACCAATAGTTACATCATAATAATAAGCTTTAACAATGATTAATCCAGATAATTAATTATTTTACACAATAATACTCATAAGTAAAGATTCAGTTTAGTTTAATATTAATTTTTTAGGATGGACTCTTCAGCTGTGACTAATACATGATAAAAATGATAATTTAAACACACAAGAAGAATACAACCAAACTTATAATGTTACAATGCTAAACACATCTAGGAAGAAAAAAAACCAGCTTTAACATAAAATTAATCTTTATTTTATGTAACACAAATCGTGTTTCTGGATAGTATGTGTTATTTCTTAATTGCTTATGTTGTAAAAGTTCAGAAAATGGCCATTATTCCCTTCAAAATTTGCTCTTGTGACCTAGATAATGAAATTTAGAAATTAACCTATTTTGTATGTAAAAACGGGCAAATTTTCACATATTCATTCACATAAGATCGGAATAAAACAACATATGGATCAAGATTTACATGTATTTATATTAAAGTTATAGAAAAATGAACAAAAATGTTTAAAAATAAGTAGTTTTTCGAGATTTGCAAAGTAATGTAAATCACGTTCACGTATCAGTCCCCAAATAGTCTCCCATAATGTTTTCGTTATACGCTCTTTGGTAGCGGCGTTCAACGTCCAGTATATCTTTGTGGAAGCGTTCGACTTGCTTCTCTGAGTATGCTTCCGTGTTTACCTTGATTTTATCAAGATGAACGTCAAGGATATGGACTTTCAGGGACGTCCTGCAGCTCATTTTTCCGTAGTTCTTCACCAGAGCCTCAACCAGTTCCACATAATTTTCGGCCTTCTGATTGCCCAAGAAGCCCAGAACCATACGACAAAGCTGCCACAAGCTGTTTTTATTTTCCAACCGAGCTTCTTGCGGAATTCTTGGCACTCCAGGATCTTTATTTGTGGACATTTATTTAAATGTCTGAAGTTAATTCACTGAAGTTAAACGGTTTGTAATGTTCTAAATCTACAATCAGCGAGCATCTACATTAACAGTTAGCCAGGCATCAGCTAATCCAATAAAATAAACTGATGTGAAAATAGGGCCTCCACCTCGATGCTGGCTAAGTAATTGCCACATAACAGACTCAACGGCACGAGTATCGAAAGCTAGTTTCTAACGGTGTGAGTCTGCATACATACTGCTTTGCCAATAAGGGGGCTACACTAGTTCAAATGACATTCTCAGAAGATTGCTACAGAGTTGAGAGAGGCTTAGACCCTGTGTAACTATTTATCTGAGTCACCTCTCTCGTTGGAAAAATAAATCAGACATTTGTATTTTTATGAAGACATTAAATGTTGTCACCAAGCCCCCCACTGGGACAGCGGTAAGTATATGGATTTACATCGCTAAAATCAGAGGTTCGTGTCACCTCGGTGAACACAACAGATAGACAGATATGGTTTTATTATAAGAAAAAACACACGTATTGTCGCCGGTGAAACTGAAACTTACGGGTGTTTTAAGATTAGTTAGCCGTCAAAAGAAGTGTATATGTGTATCAACAAAGAATTAATTTCCTGTCCGTGAATGTCGATAAAATATTCAGTTCCAGACCGGATATAACACTCAATATTATTTGTAAGTTTATTAAATTCTTGTATGTAAACCTTAATTTGTAATAACCGTTATTATAAATTGTATTTTTTATTTGTTTGTATATTAAAATATATTTGTGTTAAAAATGAAAATTGTGTGTAATAATGTTGTTGGCAAATGTCATAAATTTAATTCATATTAATATTTAATTGACTTATAAGCTCAAAGTTCCGGTTATTTAAAATAGCAATACATCAACATATGTAACATAATAAATCGGAAACTCGTCCGAAACAAATTACAACACTAGATAACAGAATTTTTACTTTTTCTTGTTTCTGGGCTAAAAGTGTTATTTCCCAATCGTTTATGCATAAAGTATATAGAAAAGACCCATTTTTCTCTTCCAACTTTGCTTTTGTGACCTGGGTAATGAAATTTTCAAATTTACCCATTTTCCAGAACATTCCAGGTACATTCAGTGCTGAGTGGCTGAAAGAGAACTTTCTCGAACTTACAAGAATTTTCAAGAACTTTCTAGGATGTTGTAGAACTTAAGAATTCTCAAGAACCTTTTGGAATTTTCCAGGACTTTCTATAGTAATATTAATACAGGAGCTCACCTCTCCAGGTTAGCTCTAGCTGCCCAAGTGAACACATAGACCTATCTAATTTTATCAGAGACGGCATCAAGAAGCTACAAACATTCTCCACACGCATTCAGAAGCCTAAAAACTGTGCTGCTCCATAACGGGAATAGGTATCCGTCTCTTCTCCTGGTTCGTTCGGTGCACCTTAAAGAAGAATACAACAGCGTCAAGACCTTGCCAGAAGCTTTAAAGTATGTTGAGTATAGCTGGGAGGTTATCGGAGACCTCAAAATGGTAGCATTCCTGATGGGTCTTCAAGGAGGCTTTACCAAGTTTCCCTGTTATCTTTGCCTTTGTGACAGCAGGGACACCGCAGCGCACTACATTAGGAAGCACTGGCCACAACGGACCGAGTTCTCTGCGGGGAGACACAATGTCAAGTGTGAGCCACTGGTGGACATCCAGAAGGTGTTGTTCCCACCATTGCACATATAACTGCATCTTATGAAACAATTTGTCACAGCTCTTGATAAGGAGTCTGCAGCCTTCAAGTACCTTCGAGACTATTTCCATAAGCTGTCAGAGGCAAAGGTCAAAGCTGGTGTCTTCGTTGGACCACAAATAAAGATCCTGGAGTGCCAAGAATTCCGCAAGAAGCTCGGTTGGAAAGTAAAAACAGCTTGTTGCAGCTTTGTCGTATGGTTCTGGTCTTCTTGGGCAATCAGAAGGCCGAAAATTATGTGGAACTGGTTGAGGCTCTGGTGAAGAACTACGGAAAAATGAGCTGCAGGACGTCCCTGAAAGTCCATATCCTTGACGTTCATCTTGATAAAATCAAGGTAAACATGGAAGCATACTCAGAGGAGCAAGTCGAACGCTTCCACAAAGATATACTGGACGTTGAACGCAGCTACCAAAGAGCGTGAAACGAAAACATTATGGGAGACTCTATTTGGGGACTGATACGAGAAAGTGATTTACATTACTTTGCAAATCTCGAAAAACTACTTATTTCAAACATTTTTTTTTCATTTTTCTATAACTTTAGTATAAATACATGTAAATCTTGATCCATATGTTATTTCATTCCGATCTTATGTGAATGAATATGTGCTTTTTTGCCTTTTTTTACATACAAAATAGGTTAATTTCTAAATTTCATTATCTAGGTCACAAAAGCAAATTTTGAAGGAAATAATGGCTCTTTTTCTGTACTTTTACAACATAAGCAATTAAGAAATAACACGTACTATCCAGGAACAAAATTTGTTTTAAGTGGTGTTATTAGAGATGTTTCAACTCACTTGGTTAAGTCATTAATAGCAATAATTATGTACCGATTACTTTGTTCAATATTTAGTATGGGCTCCGCAATCCCCATGGCTATTATTTTTCCAAGAGATTAACTAATCAATCCTCTGCTGAAATTTACCCTGTTTCAGCCAGTTCTTTCTATGGGTAGCACTTTCTCTTCAGAGTCTGCATCAGCACCGAATATCTCATCTCAAATGCAACTAGTAAAACCACCATTAAATGTTAACACAGGAAATAACAGTATGAAAACAACAACAAAAAAGCAAGCCTGGTTAACGATCTAGCAATGAAATTAATCAGTGCCCATTTAGGATGTTTTAAATATATTAATAGTGGGTGTTATATAAATGATCTAATCAAGTGAACACCACCAACGCTTTTAAGAGTTACTACCATAACATTTTCTTTAAAAATCATACCCTTTGTCTTTTCATACCAAATGCTATAATTTTTTTAATTATCTTACTTTGTATAAGAGTTACAAGCACGTTAGTGGGTAGAGGCTAACTTGTTTGTGTTTGTTTCAGCTAAATATTATAATTTTGAATTTTACTACGAGAGGCAGCTTGAGAATTTTTTCTCCTCGGTGTGGATTCCTGTACGTGGTGAGGGGACCTCTCAGAAAAGGTAAACTGAAAGTATAGAACCTTGTGTTTGCTGTGCGTGTCGACCCGTGAAGGAAAGGAGAGGATCCTGGTGGTTGAGGGATCTAACCCTAAAAGCACACCACTTTCGCCTTGAATTCCTGTGGACGGGTGGCCTTGGGGTGGCCCCAGGGTCTATTGGTTGGCCCACTTTGGCTAGGATCAACCGAGTGCCAATGTTGGACATTCTCATTGGATGTTGCGGAAAATGATTCTGATGCTCGTGTTTTGGTATAGTGCTCACAAAACCATGATGTTGCTGCAATATCTTTGATTGGCATTGTAGTGCATCCCCTCGTAGAACTCCATGATTTGTGGGGTCAGTGGACATTGAAATGTAATACCTTTATTAGGGATACCCCACTCATGAAAAAATGAAAATGGAAAATGGAAAAAAAGAAACAGATTATCGGAAAACGACCATGCATGGATGACTATATTGTACAGTCACCATCACAATTGGACCCAACACCTCGATTTCTCATTCTGCATTCATTATCTAAGAAATCCTTAGAGCAGGTAGCTCCTTTTTTATTGAAAAGGGATTAGAGGGCTTACTGGCTCCTCCAAGTCAGTAAGAAAGTTATTATCTGGGGATATTTTGGTGGAAACTTCTTCACAACAGCACACCAAACTCCTCTTCAAATCAAAATTCATTGGTAATATACCAATTGAGGTTACTCCCCATGCGACTTTGAATTATTTCAGAGGAGTTATGACTGAGAGAGATTAAAAAAAAACATTCCCGAGTCGGAAATCTTCGTTGGTTTCTCCAACCAAGGCGTTAATACGATACGCCGAATCTTCACCCGTAAAGACGGAATTACGGATCCTACCAATGTTCTACTAACGTTTACATCCACGTCCTCCTGCCACAATCAAAGCAGGTTATCTAAACTGTAAGGTACAGCCAGACATTCCCAACCCTTTCAGATGTTTCAAGTGTTGGTGGTTCGGTCGATTGAAGTAATCATGTCGTGGTTGTTTAATATGTGCTCGTTGTGGTGGGAAAGACCACGACGCCTACGAGTGCGAACTGGAATCACACTGTGTTAAATGTAGTGGCTCACACCCCTCTTGCTCTATTTCTTGCCCTAAGTTGGTGGAGAAAAATGATGTGTAACGCTTGTAGACTATCAACAATATCTCCTACCTAGAAACACAGAAGTTATTGTTCCCCACTCTGTCTCGGACTTAAGTTACTGTACTCTGTTTCACTGCTGCAATGAGATCTCTCCATGCCTTAGACAGAGTCGTTTTCAAGCCAAGCGAAAAGTCTTTTGCCCTCTCTGGTTAAGAAAGTTGACGAGTCAACGTCAACACCCATCTCTGTCCCCGCCATTCCTTCCAGCAGTTCCCAAGATCCACTTCATTTGGCTCTGGCTTCTTTGCATTATCTCGAGTCCATCTTCTTCTCTGGTCCAGGATGCAGAACGATTATTCATTCACGACCTCAGTTGCTAGAATCTTCTTCTAATGACAGAGACCTGCCCACTCGATCTAGAGCAGGATCCATGGAGTTCGATAGACTGCCTTCAAATAAAGAAAAAACGTGATCGAAAACAAAAGGGTTCTCCATCAAATTATCTTTTACATAAAAAAATGCCACATTGATACAGTGGAACTGTCGAGGTTTCCATTCTAATTTAGATGACATCAAGACGCTGATTGATCCTTATCATCCTGTGTGTCTTTCATTACAGGAAACGTTTTCGAGACCTGCCAATATAGTCAACTTATGGCAGTTTTCTTTATATCACAATAACAGGTTGTGTGATGGACGAGAGCATGGAAGTATGGCATTGCTGGTTGACCAGTAAATGCCCGGTCAATCTTTTCCACTCGATACACTCTTAGAGGTTGTAGCTATCTGTGTTTATTTGGGTCATACCAGCACTATCAGTTCTCTCTACCTGTCTCCTGGAGAGACCAATTATCAATCACAATTTGATGCTCTTAACGAGCAGTTGTCATTCTCCTTTTTAATCCTGGGGAACTTTAATTGATATAATTCCCTCTAGGAAGGTGCTGATATTGAAAAGAGGAATAGCTTTATAGAGCATATGCTCTTGGATCACAACTTTTCTCTCTTCAGTACAGGTGTTTATATTTATTTTCATGCACCTAGTCAGTTTTTTACAGCTATTGATCTCTCTGTCTGCTCCCTTTCACTCTTCTTTCACTTTTCATGGATGGGGCAGTAATCATTTTAAGAGAGACTGGCCGTGGTCGATGCCACTTGACCCGCATGCCACGGTAAAAGTTGGATCAGACAAATTTGCCCTTTTTCAATGCTCTCTCAGAACTTGATCCTGCTGTCGTGTGTAAGCCATCGATAGGCGACTTTGTGGTAGCAGTAACTGACTATTATCCAAGCAGCTGTTCAATCTATATCTAAAATTTTGACACGTTTTACACCGTATATTCGTCCATGGTGGAATCCTGCCTGCCACATGTTTTTGAGGCTCTCTGCTGGCCCTGAAGTCACTTTATGTTAGTTCTCGCCCTGTTCTCGTCGATATTCAAAACCGATTGGCCCATTTATCTTTAACAGCTACTTCTATCCAGTTCTTCAGGATATCAGGACATATTCGCTAACACTGCAGCTACGTCTATCTGCTCTGGTGCTACCACTACCTTGCCTCTTCTATACATGAACTATGGTTCTGTATTCACGACTTAGCTATGTGCCAGTTGGCAATCGACTTGGAGTGATCAATGTGATAACAAGATTTTCCGGATAAAACTCTCTGTTGGACTCTTGTTTCCATAAGGACTAGAAGTAGGAAGTTGTTTTAGCTAGACTACACATTGGTCACACTTGTTTAACTCATCGTTTCTTTTCATCTGGGACTGATGCACCAATGTATGGCCTGTGTGATACTTAAGTCTCAGTAGCCCACATTTTACTGTCGTTACGACTCTGAACGAGGGCACCATTTTAGAAATGTTTTCTCCATTGGTTTACCCCTGAAGCTGGACAGTGTCATTGGTAATGGTAACACTGTCTACCTTACATATGTTTTTAATATTTTAAGGGCCTTTGGCATTTTTATATGTATTTAAATTTTTATCTTATGTTAGACCACTGTTTTAACTTCATTTACTTTTACAGTTTATAATAATTTTACTGTAATTTCAATTTTTACCGGTTTTTGGCAGAGCTAGCCTAGTTGCATTGCGCCTTAAAACGCCAAAGAACCAACCATTGAGAATTTTTTTCATACAACGTACACATACCTATATATACCATAATATAACATTTAAAATCAGGAACAGCCTATTGAGTCAAAGAGGCTATCCAATCAATTGAAATTAAACTATTTGTTTTCTCTAGTTTTCTGAAAAAGTACATTCTAATTTAATTTTGCAATGGTTTTGTCAACTATTCAATTATTGTTCCTTCTATAATTTATTTAAACTACACATTTTTAGTTATATTAAAATGCTAACTTACATTCTTGAATTTGAATACGCTTGTATTATTGAACTCTAACGTACAAATATTGATGTTGTGGGAGATTGTGTAAATTAGCTAGTCACATGATATTTAACCTTTTAGTAGAACAACTGAATGAAAACCCTCCCTTGATCTTGTTTGTTTGTTTTCTAACTTCGCGCAAAGCCACACGAGGGCTATCTGTGCTAGTCGTCCCTAATTTAGCAGTGTAAGACTAGCAGAAAGGCAACTAGTCATCACTACCCTCTGCCAACTCTTGGGCTACTCTTTTACCAACAAACAGTGGAAATGACTGCAACTTTATAACGCCCCCACATTTGAAAGGACAAGCATGTTTGGTGCGACGGGGATTCGAATCCACGACTCTCAAGTTATGATCGGGCGTGCTACCACCTTACCATTCCTCACCTTCTTTGATCTTAAATGAGTTAATTCACGAAATACAGTTAGAACAAATTATTGCTGATTCTTATGCAATATCATTATTGATCTTGAAGTGATTTTATTTTGAAATATTGTGTTTTCTTCTGATGTATGTTTCTTTATTTTTCTGGGTTTTGTTTTCTCTAATTTTTTATTTATTGAAATAAATAACATTGATAGTTATGGTGTATTGTTTGTATCAAGTCCCGGACAGACACAAACTTACTAACTGTTTGCTTGTGAGTGATAAAATTTGCATTCCAATCGTTTGAAGGTTATTATTTTGGATTTCTATTGTTATTACAGTTTAATAAATATTTTTGTACGACATCTGTGACAGAGGCTTTTTGTTTTAGTCCTTAAAAGTCTTATTATTCTCAATATTAAGTTGGAAAAAAAGGTAAGGCATCAGTACTATAAATTTCATCAACAATCTTAAAAACTTCAATAAGACATCCTCTCAGACTTTTTTTTTCAAATGAAAAAATTTCCATCTCAGATATCATCATAATGGCTCTCCTTTAGATAAGGCCAGGTGGGTTAAGGCGTTCAACTCGTAATCTGAGGGTCGCGGGTTCGAAACCCAGTCGCACCAAACATGCTCGCCCTTTCAGCCGTAGGGGCATTGTAATGTTATAGTTAATCCCACTATTCGTTGGTAAAAGAGTATGCCAAGAGTTGACGGTGGGTGGTGATGATTAGCTGCCTTCTTTCTAGTCTTACACTGCTAAATTAGGAACGGCTAACGCAGATAGCCCTCGTGTTGCTTTGCGCGAAATTCAAAAACAAAAAAAGAAATATGGTAATAACTTTAAAGTTAAAAATATAAGTGCAAAATTAGTTTGGTGCTCACAAGCAAAACAATGTGATAAAGTGTTGTTTTTATCATTTGGCAGAATGGCATATGGATTTACTTATATTCTATTATAATTAAATCCACCTGTCATCTATTCATTTAATTATTATCCAAACCCACTAAAAACCCTTAATGGGCCGGCATGGCCTGATGGTTAAGGAATTTGACTTATAATCTTGACTTATAATCCTTATCTCGCCAAACATGCTCGCCCTTTCAGACGTGGGGGCGTTATAAGGTTATAATTAATCCCACTATTGGTTGGTAAAAGAGGAGCCTACGAGTTGGCGGTTGGTCGTGATGACTAGCTCCCTTCCCTCTTGTCTTACACAGCTAAATTAGGGACGGCTAGCGCAGATAGCCCTCGTGTAGCTTCGCGTGAAAATTCAAAACAAAACAACGGCCTAAATCCTTTTTGTGAAGCAGTAGCATACTCTACACCACCAGCAGCATCATAAGAATGAGCCCTTAAATATATCACTCGTGTTATTAAATTACATGCAGCCATTTTTTCGATCCAACGAACTAACTTATCTTCTTTTTCTAGTAATATAATTCTTATTTGACAACTGTGGTCAACGTTAGAATAGTCAATTAAAACAATTACACGAGGGTTTGCTATTTAGGTTATTTAACTCAGAGGCTGGTTATTTTTTCCCCTTTTTCTATAAATCAGTTCAAGTACTAGCATATAATTTTTGTCTTGTTTCATTATATAACGTACTCCGCTAGTACAACGGTAAATCTACGGATTTACCACAGTAAAATCAGAGGTTCGATTCCCCTCGGTGGGCTCAGTATATAGCCCGATGTGGTTTGGCTATAATAAAACACACACATCACTATATTATAAGTATTAATTTCATTAGTTATGAACGTAGGTTTATAATATTAACAGCTGAAAAAATGTAAGCTATATGATGCTTCTTATGACAAATTACATTCCCAAAGGGAACTGTGTTTTGTTTTTTATTTATTTCGATTCCCCTCGGTGAGCTCAGCAGATAGCTCGATGTGGCTTTGTTATAAGAAAACATACATACATTTCATTATTTTATTTCGTTCATATGTTTCATAGGATACCAAGTTTTGTGCAAATGAGGCCGAAAGTCGAAATAATGGTTTAAGTTTCCGTTGCAGGGAGTTGCAGTTGCGAGCATAATTTTGTTAAGAGACATTTAAAGCCATGGCAAAAAGTGAAGAAAATTGTGAATCTCCAGTATATGATGATGAATATGATGAAGAACTTACAAAGTTGTTTGAAAGTGCTGCTGATTGTGTTGCTTCCATAGCTGATGACTTTGATGATGATCAGTTATTGGTATTCTATGGTTTATATAAACAAGTAGGTTAAAATGGACTTACATTATTAAATAGTAATATGTTATTAGATTTACGAGAGAGAAAAAGAAAAGCGTGTTTGTCAGCTTAATTTATTCTGATACTTTAAGCATTTTCATATAAATTGTAAAATGAATAAATGGCTTGTTTAAGCCTAAACAAAGTGAACTAGATGGTGGGAAGGGTTATAAGTAACTTATTTCTATAAGTAAATGCATGCAGCACTTAGAAATTGACTTTATGATTTTTATCATGATGAACTTCATTCTGCACCAGACAAAATTATCCAGTTTTAGTTGGTATAGCTCAACATTTACTGTATTAGTTCTCTTCCTGGTAGATCTTTCAAATTGAATCTCATTGTTATACTCATTGTCATAAGGTATTGTATTTTTTCTGCCATACACCTAATGATTTATCTTTTATGCATCTTGGTTTTGCAGTGGAAAAAAAAATATAACAATTTCCTTAACAATCTCAAGCTTCATAATAAGATACATTTGTTTTCTCAAGATTAAATAATTTCAGAAATTTAATGTGATCTCTATGACAACTTTTTCTTTCTCAGACTCAAGTACCATCCTAGAAATGCTCCTCAGAAATCTTTCCAACAATGCAATGTTCTTCCTAAGATTAGGAGCCCAAGACAACATGGTGTTCCATGTAGACTAGCTAGTGACCTATAGGATGAAATTGTTACCTCTTTTAGAGTTTTATTCAATATTGCTGTAGGTATAACCTAAACTCTTAATAATCTTAATAAACCACTAGCAACAGCATACTGCATGGATAGCTTAAGAAACTAATCAAACAGAACACCAAGATCCTTTACTTTCATAATACTCTCAGGGTTATTTTCGTAGAAATAACATCTATAATTTAGATTATTGTAAGAGTCCACAAATGAAAGCTAAGGAGAATATATTGTATGTTAACCACACTACCTCTACCTCTCAAGAAGAGATGAAGTGAAAAGAGAATTAGTAAGTAATGGCAATGGACTTTGATGGAAAAACTGCATGAAGTAAGACTTGAGAAGCATAATACAGGGTGTTCGGAAAGTCTCTGTGCAGTTTTGTAATAACAGCGATAACAGCATTCACTCAGTCTATTTCAAACCAGCAACTGATAGCAGTGTTCAGAAACAAAATAAGAATGATCCAAACCTGTATTGATGCCAGCGGGGATCACTTTCAACATTGTTTATAATTGTCATTCATATTTACCTCCTGTATTCTATATTGAAACATGTCTGTTAATAAATATATAAGTGCACAGTGACTTTCTGAACACCCTGTATAATGAAATAGAAATACTCCACTGAAAATACAAATTATTACAATTATGAAACATGACAAAATAAAACTTATTTTAAGTAAAACATCTATCACAAGGCTCAGAATGGCCAGGTGGATTAAAGTGTTCGAATCGTAATTGAGGGTCACGGGTTCGAATCCTCATCGCACCAAACATGCTCACCCTTTAAGCTGTGGAGGTGTTATAATGTGACGGTCAGTCCCACTATTCATTGGTAAAAGAGTAGCCCAAATGATGATTAGCTGCCTTGCGTCTAGTCTTACACTGCCAAATTTGGGACAGCTAGTGC